>NC_141689.1:87154754-87587994 GCF_964263255.1 Lissotriton vulgaris
TCTATTAGAACCATTGGCAGGTGAAAATCAGTATATCATTCTGGGCGATTTTAATTTTCACCTTGAGTTGCTGGATAATCCTGACACCGCAGCTCTTCTATCCGAATTGGACAGCGGCGGTTTCTCTATGGGGGCGTTTGGGCGCCGCCCCCCCCTGCTTTCTCGCCGTGCGAGAAGAAGGCAGAAACAAATGGTAGTTATTTATTTATAACTACCATTTGTTTCTGCCTGCCCTTCTCGCACGGCGAGAAAGCAGTCAGCACTGTAGAACTTCCTGGTTACAGTCGAGTCGAGCCTCAGGGCAGGGGGGAGTGGCTTGGGGGAGTGGCTTGCCCACTGTTACTAATACGGACTGTTTGGACAGCCTGAGAGGCTGTCCAAATAGACAGTATTATCAACAGTGGGCAAGCCGCTCCCCCAAGCCTCCTCCCACTCTCCGTTCTGCAGGATGCAGACTAGGAGGAATGACGCAGTTAGGGCAGCCGGCCGAACCAATCAGCGCCGGCTGCCATGGAGGGGAGGGAGGCTGCCTGCAGCCTTCAGTGACGAGAGAGGCGGCATTCAAAATAGAGGACGGCGGCAGCAGTCTCGGGACTCGAGTCGGGAGTCAGCGCGGGAAGCCAAGGTAAGTTTTTTATATTTATTTTATTAAAGTAACTGATCCAGTGGGTGAGTAGCACACTAAGCGATTTTTTTCCAGAGTATGCGGGAAAGCAGGTGAATCAGTGTTTGATTAAGTGAATGAGACGTGAGTAATACATTCTGTTGCTCCAGATAGCGAAATTGTATTTGTTAAAGGTGGCTATTACTGTTTAACTGATACATGACTCAGATGTTAATCTGAATTATTCTCTTTAATGTTTACGTAACGCCACCCTTGTCACCCAGCTCACAAGCGCCTAATGCAACACTCGAAATATGCATGTAGATGTGAATACCCTAATCCCAGGTGGTAAACAAGGGATAACAGTAGTATACAGCGTACAAGAGCGGGTGACTCTGGAACGTGCACAAAGTGGTGGGAAGAGGAGGTGGTGTCGTTTTCATTCGTATTAAGACCCTGGAGGCGATGGGGGTATTCATGCTCCTAATCTACTGTTAAAGCTTTCAATGTACAACATTTCAAAGGCACCGCATTGCAGCCGCTAGTCATTCATAGAAAGAGCTGCTTATTTTGGCACTGGGGATACAGGGTCGAATCCCGGCATCCGCGCTGCATCCTGTAATTCTCGGCAATGTGAGGGCAACGCGAGTTCTGTTGGCAGGTCGTAGGTCCTGTTCTTTCGGAGCCTTCAACCCTATTTGTTCTTGCAGAAGTGGGGCCTGGTTAGAATTCACTGCTTTCCTAGCACCGCTGAATGCCTCCTCCGTTCATGGGACAGGGGGCATTTCCAGGCCACTTCCTATTGCTGTTCCCCGGGACACCTGTCCGCTCCTCCTCTATGGATGCTCCTGCTGCAGGCCCTGCATTATGACCTTCTGTATTGCAGAGCCCATATCACAGATGCTGCACCACAATTTTGAAGTGAAAGGCAGACAGGTGCATTTTTTTGCATCCGTCTTCACTTGGCCTTGTCGATCTTCTTCCAGGTCGCAGTATGAGCATCTGGGGGTGACTTTGGACCACAGCTAGGCATCAGCAGACTCCAGATATCTTTGCAATTCAGGTAGACTATCCATTTTTCACACTTGTCAATTCAATATGCAGTATATTGTAGAATACTGTTAGCTACATCTGGGATGTAGATTATGTACTTTTTCTTGTCATTAATATTTTACAGTGCATAATTTGAACTGAGGGACACCACTTGTTTGCACGATTGAGAGCTCTGAAGCTGTGGTTGAAGGCATTGCCAGTTTCTTACAGTGTCTGCCAGTGACTCAAAATGGTGTTCAGAATACATGGCATCCAATCATTGGCCTCTCTGCAGAGCGCTCAGGGCAGTGGTCGTGCAGTTGAGTTGTAATTGCTATTCTGTGCAAATGGGCGTGATGGGGCCCCCATCATGGGGTGCACAGTTGTCAAAATTATGATAAGGTGAAAATAAAAGAAAGTGCAGTGGTTGTTTGCTACTGAAAACAGATGCCTCACTTTTACGCCCTACCACTTTCTAATGTCACCAGCCGCCACTGGAATTGGATGCAATAGGACTCCCACCATTAGTTACCAGTCCCACGCATATTGCGGGTCACCTTCTGGACGGTCTTTTCTCCAGTGACACATCACTTACAATGAAGGATGTTCTCCCCCTCACTTGGACTGATCACTCGGCCATTCTTTTTGATTTTCTTCTAAAATCTACTCCCCCCTTGGCCAAAACCCCCCCACCCACTAATCAATTTAGAGCATGGAAAAGTATTGATATTCCTGCTTCTCAGTCATTACTATTAATTTCTCTGCCACCCACTGTGACTGATCCTGAATTAGGAGCTAATAATTATACCAATTGGATACAAAACACAGTCAACTTGACAGTTCCTTTAACCTCATGGGCGCGATAGTAATTACGGCCGTATGCTGGGATTTTAAAAAACCCATGTTACATGACGAGCTGGGCTCGTCATGAGCGTGCGAGGAGGCTACACCATGACGAGCCCAGCTCGTCATGAGCGTGGAAGGGGTTAAAGAAACAATCTACTAACAGGGCTTCTAAATCCTCACCCTGGTATAATGACACTCTTAGACAAGAAAAGCAAAAAAGTAGACGTCAGGAATGTAGATGGAGACGAGATTATGACCCAGAGCAAAAATCCTGCTACAAAGTCATGATGTTCAACTACAAGCAACTTATCATTACGGAAAAAAGTAAATTCTATAGTACCCAAATCAATCTTGCACATGACTCTACTAAACAACAGTTTCAGGTAGTAACTCGTCTCTCTGGACAAGCAGCAACCACTCCCATCATAGCCACGCAAGAGCTCTGTGATTCCTTGGCGAATCACTTTCAAAAGAAAGAGATGGATATCTTCACCCAATTCAAGGCTCACACAACCACTACTGGGCATCCGTCTTTCACTCCCAATGATCACAAGTCCCTTCCCCGGGCACGCCCCAACCCGCCTTACTCAGTCCCCCTCTGCTCCTTCCAGGAATTTACTAAGGCTCCGTTGGAACTGGTATCTCATCTTATTTGTATCACAAATTCTGGTTTCCCGGAGGACCCATGCCACCCTTCCATTCTTAAAATTTATCCAGATATCGTAGGTCCAAAACTCACAGATATTTTTAACGCCATGTTTTCGTCTAACATCTTTCCTTCCATCTGGAAGAAAGCGACTATCAAACCTCTCATTAAAAAGAGTTCCTTAGACCCTTCTACAGTCGCTAATTACAGCCCTAAAGCTTGCCTCCCTCTAATAATAATAATAATAAAGAGCTTATAGAGCGCTCAGTAACGCCATCACGGCGTGTCCCCGCGGAAAGGGTAGGTCAGTTAAGTTATAGTTCGATTACGCATGTTCAGGGTTTGACGGAGGTAAACAAACAGGCAGGGGAAATTGTTGAACGGATGGGTTGAATTTAAAGTGTTTGTTTTGATGCATTGATGTATATGGTGTAATGTTGTAATGTAGGGGTGGGGGCGGGTTCATGAAAAATGTAGGGGCGGGATATTGTTAATGGTCAGTATATGGCTATTTAGTGAGGTCTAGTTTTGTAAGGCGTTGCCCGAGGAATTATTAAATGTGATGCAAACCTGTTTCAATAAAGCAGCCTTTTACACACAGCACTGAGTTTGTGGTCTGCTCCCACCACCCCCCCCCCCCCACTCCTCCCTCCAAATGTTAATTTATCATCTATATTTGTAGATGTAGTTTTCTTCCGTATGCAAAATGATGGAATGAAATTAAACAGCACCTGTTTATTATTTACCACTGCACCATGAGCGCCATGAGGTGATTTAACTTTACTATGTCTGAGACCACATGACATCTCTTTCATAAGGTGATGGAGCACAGTTTCGTTGAATTGGCCGGTACGAAGCTCCCGAGAGGGTGAAACACGTTGCCGTAATAAACTCTGTTTGAGTGCAAGTTCTTTCCATCGTCGGGCACTGCTGACTCCAGTCCTTTGGACATTTTGAAACTGGCCCTGCACCCGCCATGCCCGGTGGACTTGACCGGGCTGTTGCAGGAAATTTTGATTGATAGGGGGCAGGGAGGTGTGTGTGTGTGTGTGTGTGTACGTGTGTGTGTGTGTGTGTGTACGTGTACATGTGCACCTATTTACCTTAACTAGACTTACCATGTGTGGTAAAAGTACCAAAAAATGCATGTGTGGTAAAAGCTGTGTGGTTAGCCCTGCGTTGTGAAGGATGTTTTCCGATTTCCTTGTACATCCCAATCCTTCTGGAGCACCGAGATCACAGTATCAAGCCACAAACTCTTTCTTACAGGTAAGGCTTTTGCATTGGTGTTCTTCCTCCCAGGTTTCTGTGCTCCTTCCTCCCTCAGTGCCCGCAGCAACAGGCCCTGACACCACACAGCTCTTCTGGCGGTCTTTATGCGCCATGGGATGCAGAGTGCTTACTCCCCAGGGGAGGCCGCAGGAGGGCCTGTTGCATCCCGGGGATAGCTCGGAGTGGCCCGGGGAGCGTGCTACTGACTGGACACGGCACCTCACCTGGCAGATGCCTGCTAGGCCCGACGGCAGGGAGGCCTGTGGAATCCAGTCCGAAGGCATCTCTGCCCAGACAGGCTTCGATCGCGGACAGGGTGAATTATTTCTACTTTCTTGTCCATACGGCTGTGCTAAATTAGACTCTTGTGTATGTTTTTTGATTCATTGCTTGCGCCATCATACTCAAGCGGTAAATGACATCCGTTACGAGAGAGGGATTATAACCCGGAAGGACTGAAAAGGCAGAGATCAGTCACATTGACAAGTCTGCGTCCTAAAGTCCTCTGCCACCCTGGGCACAAACTTCAATACATAAAGGTCCGACCTCATATGTGGTACATTAACAATGAAACACACAAAAGGGGATGAGAAAAATGCTTACAAATAGTCAATCAATCAATCAAATATCTTTATTCGATTTTACAGGTAAAATCATAAGACATAATAGACACTAGAACTCCTGAGGCACAGCCGGGAGCACGTTTGCACTTTGTACCTACTCGTTTTTTAATCTTTTTAAAATCATTGTTGTGATACTTTGTTAGATCTGCTAACCCCCTCCCTGCGCTCCCATTACCTTCATCGAGCAGGGCATCCCCGCAGCCGATTGAGCGCTGCTGCGGGCTTCAAAATTGCAGCCATTTCGGTAGACCAGGCAACTCCCATTGCATCTGGCCACGCCCCCCGCCGATGTTATGAAAGAGTGCTGACTGCTAGCGCGAATCAGGTATTTATTTATTTATTTATGCATTTTTATATAGCGCGGACTTTACCCGAGGGCGTCAGAGCGCTTCACATTAGGAACAGAAATGAAACATAATGAGAAACATTACAAAAGAGCAGATTACAAAAGCATACGTTACGTTACATAAGGTAATAGTGACAATTGTGAGCAAACAAAAACATGAGGTAGTAAAAATTGTGAGCAACCAAAAATACATGAGGTAGTAAAGGTAATAGTGACAATTGTGAGCAAACAAAATACTTGAGGTAGTAAAAATTGTGAACAACAAAAAAATACATGAGGTAGTCAAAAGTGCACAAGAGGAAAAGTGACAAGTGTGCAGTTAAAAGAGAAAACAGAGTATAATTTGAGGTATAATACTGCAATAAGTGCTAGGCACAAGAACAGGCGTTACGTAGGCAAGGTGGCACTTGTGCAAGTATCAAAGGTAAAAACATGTGAGAGGTAGCAACCGTGTGTTATAAGGGCAAAGTGTTGTGTGCACGTTACAAAAGGGCACCGAACACAAGTACATGGAGAATACTGCAAAAAGGCAGACACTCCCACCACAGGAAAACACTGGGAAGGCACTCCCATGGTCATGGAAAGTAGAAAATATCAGTAGTGGGAAGTCTTCCTCCGAATAGCAAGAGGACGTGAATTACTTTTGGAGGTGTCTCTGGAGGAGGAGAACTTTGAGGTCCCTTTTGAAGGCCTGGGAGGAGGCGGTGGTCCGGAGCTCAGGCGGAAACGAGTTCCAGATTCTCACTGCGTTGCCTGAAAAGGATTGGGCCATTGTTCTTTCCTTCTTGAAAGTGGGAGGTTCAAGCAGTAGATTCTCGGCATTGCGTGAAGGTCTAGAGCCTCCAGAGAGTTTCAGTTTATTCACCAGGTAGCGGGGAGAGGAGGAGTGCAGGGCTTTGTGGGTGATACAAGCGGTCTTGTAGATAGCTCTAGCCTCAAAGGGAAGCCAGCGGAGGGTGGATAACAACGGTGTGATGTGATCGCTTCTTTTGGCCCCATAGATGAAACGAGCTGCTGAATGGAAGACAGACTTAAGTGGGGACAGGTGAGATTTGGGGAGCCCAGTAAGAAGAGAATTGCAGTAGTCTAGTCTGGAGAGGACCAGCGATTGCACCAGGGTTATAAGGTCCTGCTCCGGGAAGAAGCGGCGGATTCCCCAAAGAAGGCGCAGTTGGTAGCGAGCAGATTTTGCAATAGAATTGATGTGGGGAGTTAGATTGAGTTTTTTGTCTAGAATGACACCAAGAGATTTTGCGCTGTCGACAATGATGGGTTTGTTGTTTAGTAGATTCATCTGATCCATCCATGATTGAACCGGGGGAGGAGAGAGTGAGGAGGAGAAGAGGAGGAATTCAGTTTTGGAGGGATTCAGAATTAATTGATGGGATGACATCCAGTTTTGAATGGACTCAAGAGTAGATCTTAGGATGGAGAGATCATGAGTGGAGGCAACCTTGAGGTAGAGTTGAGTGTCATCTGCATAGAGATGATAGTGAATCCCGGATTTGCTTAGGAGGTTTCCCAGTGGTTCTAAGTCGAGATTAAACAGTGTGGGTGCAAGTATAGAGCCTTGGGGAACACCTTGACCCACCGCCACAGGAGAAGAAAGACTGTTCGCTATTTTGATCATTTGAGATCTGTCAGAGAGGAAGGATGTAAACCATTTAAGCACAGTGCCCTCCATGCCCATTCTCTGTTGAAGAATATTGAGGAGGGTGTTGTGATTAACAGTGTCGAAGGCTGCGGAGAGGTCAAGGAGAATTAGCAGACAGGACCCCCCTGAGTCGAGTATCCTCAGCGCATCATCAACCACTTGCAGTAGGGCTGTTTCAGTGCTGCAGTTTTGGATGAAGCCGGACTGACAATTGCCAAGAAGATCATTGTCCTTGATATGACGAGAGAGTTGTTTGGCTACACATCTTTCCGTTATCTTTGCAAGAAAGGGAAGGTTAGTGATGGGGCGGAAGTTGTTGAGGTCATTTGCATCAGCAGTGGGCTTTTTCAGCAGAGGGGTGACCTGCCCAGTTTTGAAGGGGACAGGAAGGGAGCCTTGCCAGAGGGAGAGGTTGATCAGAGTGGGTCCAATAGGAGAGGGAATGGTATAGAAGTCAAAGGCAATGGCACTGGGATAGGGTCAAGCGAATGGTTGGAGGGCTTTGTTTCGCGTATGCATTTGAGAAGGGCATCTTCAGATATGGGGTCAAAGCTCTGCCAAATGGCTAAGGATTGCGCTCCTCTGGAGGTGTAGGATGAGCAACCTGACCTACAAGTGATTTCACCTTTCCATCGAAGAAAGTAGCGAAATCCGCTGCTCTCTTTGTAGAATCCTCCACCTTGGAGGTTGGGGGAGAGCAGCTCGGAGTCTTGATGAGATCGAATAGTTTTTTGGGTCTATTTTTTGGCGGAATCAAGGAGGGTTTTGAAGTGCGTCGCTTTCTCAAGGAAGATGTGCTTGTGGTATTTGGATCTTGCTGTGCGAAGCAAGGCTAAATTGTCAGTGGAAGGCAATTGCCTCCATTTGCTTCTCCAGGAATCTTAGCTGCTTCCTTTCCTCATAAAGGGATTTGTTGAACCAAGGTGCTGAGGGAGTGGGGCCTTATCCTTTTGCTTTTGAGTGGAGCGACGTTATTAATTTCAGCTTCAAGAACTGTGAGGCATTGGGAGGTGAGATCGTCAACAGCTATGTTCGGGTCTAGCCTTGGAAGTGAAAGCAAAGCTGATTCACAGAGGGGACCGACATCAATGTTTTTGGCATCACGGAACCAGGAGATGGCCCTCTTGGGTTGGTCAAGAGTTATAGAGTGTGAAAGTTGAAGAGAGAATGGGATGAGGTGGTGGTCAGACCAGTCTACATGAATAGGGGTAGTAGTAGAAAGCATTGCCTGCTTTAGAAATAACAAGGTCCAGGATTGCGCCCTTAGAGTGGGTTGGTTCAGTGCAGTGTTGGATAAGATCATTTGCCGAGAGGAAGGTGGCCAGTGAGTTCGCAGAGGAGTCTTGCGGTGCGCCCCAGTGGAGATTGAGGTCACCTACGATGGTCTGATTGTCACTTTGAGAGTATTGGTCGCTGATGAAGTCTTTGAGATCTTCTATAAACGAAGAGCTACTGCTACGAGGCGGGCGGTAAATGATATGGAATCTGAGCGGTGAACGGTGCTGCAATTGAAGCTCAAGAGAAAGGCATTCAAAGGTGTGGGAGGAGCTGCTAGGAGACGCCTTAAGTTGGAGGGCGTTTCTGAAGATGACTGCAACACCTCCCCCCGTGTTTTCAGTTCTGTCATTCCTAAATATGGAATAACCTGTGGGTAATAGGAGATCAAATATAGAGTGCGAGGTATCTTTGAACCAGGTCTCTGTGAGGAAGAGCATGTCAAGTTTGTGAAAGGTGATGGTGTCGGAGATTTCAAGTTTGTGTTTTACTGCAGATCTGCAGTTGTGAAGCATACAGCGCAGCTCTGTCAAGACTGTTTTGGTGACGGGGGCACTTGGGCTCTGAAGGGTGATCGGGATATTGTACATTTGCGGAGGTGCTCGGGAGGGTTTAGGTGGACGCTTTGTTCTGACAGAGGTGATTGTCGGAATAGTGTAGACAGTGGGGTTGCTAGGGTATGCCTGTTGAAGGGTGGCGCTCAAAGGCTTGTGTGAGTTAACGACGCTTGCAGACGAAGGGTTGAGCTTGGCTGTTTTGGGGTGAGGGGGCGAGGTGCATCTCTGGGGAAGTTGGGGGGGGTAGAGGTGCATGGAGGGGTGGGGATCTTAGAGCATAAAAGTGAAATGGCAGCTGTCAGCTGAGAGATGGAGGTGATCAGAGAGCCTAACGTATTTTCCAGTGAGAAAGAGGCAGAGCACGGAAGGTTGGGTGGCTCGATTGAAATAAGGGGGGGTGGAATTGGTGGTGGACGGCAGGGAGAGGTGAGGGGACAGGGGGTGTGTTGGGGGGTGGGGTTCACAGGTGGGGAAAGGTGGAGGTTGGGAGCGGGGGTAAATGAATTGGGGGTTAAGGGAGAGTTGTCATTGTTGGTGTTGCAGGAGGGAGAGGAATTAGGGACAAATTTAGAGGGAGAAATGTGCGGAACACGTCGGCATGGAAGTAGGAGGGGGGAGGCCTGTGTGGCGTCATGGGAGTGTAGGAGGTTTGGGCGGAAAAGAGGTGCATTAGTTGCGGAGGTCCTGTCAGTTAGGAGAGGTAGCAGCGAGGGAACGGTCATCTGGCAGAGTGAGGGGGGTTGAGAGCAAGGGAAGTTGAGGAGGGGAAGTGGTTCTGCTGGGCCCGAGGGAGGGAGAAGGAAGGTGTTCCTAGGAGGGGAAAGGGGGTAGTGCGGCAGTACTGGAGGAGTAGGAGGGAGGAGCGAGATGCAGTGGGAATGTGGCAAACACGGGGTGAATGACGAGGGAAAGAAGGGGTGTAGAGGAGGGACGGAAGGAGGGCTAAGGGGAGCATAGAGACAGTTAATTGGGGAAGAGTGTTGGAGGAGAGGTGGACTAAAGAAGGGGGTGATGGGAAGAAGTATGGGGGAGGAGAATAGATTGGAGTATCGTGATACTGCAGATGGGACGAGGAGCGTGTTAGCTAGTGGTAAGGCTGAAGTAATGCGGGAGGGGACGTACTGTGGGGGGGGAGGAATAGGAGATGAGGTAAGTTGGGGGGGGAAGGGAAAAGGGCCGACCTGCGCTTCTCGAGAGTGCAGCCAATTGGAGTGGGGTGGGGTCGGCGGGGGAGAAAGGGAGTAATGGGTGGAGCTGGAAGGAGAGTCAGGGGGAAACCCGGTTGCAGAGACGGGGAGTAAGGTGGGGAAGAGGTGGTCAAAGAGCGAGAGGCAGGAGTCTTTGCCTTGGATCATGACAGTACCGTTGTTATAGAGTGAGATAGTGAGGTAGCCATTGAAGCACCCAGAGGGGGAAATTTTTAGTTGTTTCCCATAAGGGATAGAGGAGGAGGAGACGACGTTCAGAGAATTGTAAAAACTGTTGGACCAAGAGGGGATGTCGCGAGTGAAGAAGATGAGATCGTTTTTGAGCCTCCCAAGACGACCATTGAAAAATTGATCCACAAAAAGGGAGTCCGGGAAACGTTCAATAGTGTTATGCTTAAGTCTTTTTATTGTAGCTTTAGTCTGGTCGGGAGGATAAATGATTTTGTAGCAATTGGCTCCAGTCTTAACTCGAGAGGTGGCCATGTTGGGAAGCTGAGGCGAAGGAGGGTGGGGGAGAGATGAGAGGGGTGTTGCTGGGAGAGCGGTAATGAGGAGAAAAAAGAGGGCAAAAAGGGGGCGCATAATCCAAACGGTTATGGTGGAAAAACCGGGTTAATGTGCCGTCAGGCTGTAAAAAGGCCTAAACGATGCAGCTGGCACTACTTGCTGCACAGCTGTTAAAAGTCTGAACGGTGCAGCTGGGAATCAAAAGTGACATTAGTGAGCAATCAAAATATATGAGGTTACAAAGTACAAAGTGGCACTAGTGTTCAACCAGCATAACCAAAATATAAGAGGTAGCTGTTGGTGTAGTTCATGAATAAAAAGTGAAATGGGTGCAGCTTACAGGATAGAAAGAGATGGGCGCAGCTTACACAAAGTGTATATAGATATGTGAGGTAGCGATCAGTGCAGTACAGGAATAAAAATTGAGATGGGTGTAGCTTATACTAATGTCTATAAATCTGTGAGGTAGCGGTCAATGCAATACATGAGTAAAAAAGTGCGATGGGTGCAGCTTATAATACTGTACAGAATACACATAAAAGTATAATATTAAAGGTATAACGGTCCAAAATACTGGTGCAAACAAAAGGCAGCATTAGTCAAAAAATGACAAAAGTGAGCAGCGAGAAATATATGAGGTAGCAATCGGTGCATTGAATACAAGTATAAGTATAATACTGCAATAAGTGGCAGACACTCGGTAGTTGAGATTAGTCTAAAGAGGCCAGTTCATTGGTATGGTCATATATTGAGCAGGACTAGTTCATGATGGCCGCCACAGAGAGAGCGAGACCACTCTAAAATGGCCGCCAGAATAGGGGAGATAGAAACGTTAGTCCTCTGTTAGTTGCTGTTGCTTTAGGAACAGGAAAGGGCAGAGTCAGTTTCTATTTGAGCAATCCCAGTTCCTATCTTGCTGGGAGGGAGTCTTATCTCTATTATGGTGGTCTTGTGTGGAGGAGTCAGGCCGGGGAGCCTCGTGGGCCTCCTGGATACAGGAGGGGATTTATTGCTACAGTTTTATGGCCCCAGCCATTTTGAACAAAGGAAAAAGGAATGTGGACAAGCTGATCAGGGTGGATAAATACCTTCTTGTAGTTCTGCTCAACCAGTGCTTTGATGTTGCCAGCAAAGTGATGCATTTAACACAGTCCATCATATTTCTTAAGGGTGATGAAAACGCTATCTGAGGACCGACATTTCTGGAAAAGTCTTGTCAACTCAGTCAAAAACTTAGCTGTGATTTCAGCTCAGTGGATATGCAGATTTTGAAGTTGAGAGAAATGCAAACCTCGAGGCTTTTGTCAGAATGTGTGCATCGATTTCTGACCAGGCTCTGATGCTTACGAGCTTTGTCTTTCTGCCTCTCCAGGTTCTGGTGCTTGCGAGCTCTGTCTTTCTGACTCTCCAGGCTCTGATGTTTACGAGCTCTGTCTTTCTGCCTCTCCAGGTTCTGGTGCTTGCGAGCTCTGTCTTTCTGACTCTCCAGGCTCTGATGTTTACGAGCTCTGTCTTTCTGCCTCTCCAGGTTCTGGTGCTTGCGAGCTCTGTCTTTCTGCCTCTCTGGGCTCTGACGTCTGGAGAGCAGTATTTTTGCCTCTCTGCGCTCTGACGTTTTTAGCGTAGTATTTCTGCCTCTCCAGGCTCTGACGCTTAGGCGCTATGTCCTTCTGTCGCTCCAGGTTCAGAAGCTTAGGCGCTACGTCCTTCTGTCTGTCCAGGTTCTGATGCTGAGGCGCAGTGTCCTTCTGTCTCTCCAGGCTCTGACGTGTAGTATCTCTCTAAACTCCGGTGCTGACGAGCTCAGACTTTCTGCCCCAGGCTCTGGGGACCTCTGTGCTTCTGTCCCACCAGCCTCTGAGCCTTTAGCGCTGTGGTCTCTGCACCGCGATCGGATGCTGTGGGACCCCGGCTTCCTGTCCCAGGCGCTAGCACTGTGGACACTAGAACTCCTGAGGCACAGCCGGGAGCACGTTTGCACTTTGTACCTACTCGTTTTTTAATCTTTTTAAAATCATTGTTGTGATACTTTGTTAGATCTGCTAACCCCCTCCCTGCGCTCCCATTACCTTCATCGAGCAGGGCATCCCCGCAGCCGATTGAGCGCTGCTGCGGGCTTCAAAATTGCAGCCATTTCGGTAGACCAGGCGACGCCCACTGCATCTGGCCACGCCCCCCGCCGATGTTATGAAAGAGTGCTGACTGCTAGCGCGAATCAGGTAGTGGACACTAGAACTCCTGAGGCACAGCCGGGAGCACGTTTGCACTTTGTACCTACTCGTTTTTTAATCTTTTTAAAATCATTGTTGTGATACATTGTTAGATCTGCTAACCCCCTCCCTGCGCTCTCATTACCTTCATCGAGCAGGGCATCCCCGCGCAGCCGATTGAGCGCTGCTGCGGGCTTCAAAATTGCCGCCATTTCGGTAGACCAGGCGACGCCCACTGCATCTGGCCACGCCCCCCGCCGATGTTATGAAAGAGCGCTGACTGCTAGCGCGAATCAGATAGTGGACACTAAAACTCCTGAGGCACAGCCGGGAGCACGTTTGCACTTTGTACCTACTCGTTTTTTAATCTTTTTTAGGTCTCGCCTGTCGATGCGCATGCGCATCGAGCAAGGCGAGAGTATTGCGAGTTATCCACTCTTTATCCACACTGCAAGGAATCGTGGCGATTCCTTGCAGTGCCCGTGACTTTTAAGGTCAATGCGCATGCGCATTAAGCTTATGCGCATGCGCATTGACCTTAAAAGTCACGGGCGCGTGCATGTCCGTCTTTGTTTACCCGCTCCGCCCCCTCCCGCCGTGTCGCCTTGCCTACTCTCTCTCTCCCCTCTCCGCCCCCGTTCCGCCCCCTCCCCTTCCCGCCGTGTCGCATTTCTCCTCCCCCCTCCCCTCTCTTCCCTCCGGCTTCTTTTTTTTTGTTTATTTTACTCGCACCTCTCCCCTCTCCGCCCCCGTTCCGCCCCCTCCCCTTCCCGCCGTGTCGCATTTCTCCTCCCCCCTCTCTTCCCTCCGGCTTCTTTTTTTTTGTTTATTTTACCCGCCGTGTGACACAGATCCAGCATATACCCTTTCTAAAATACTAACCAGCTACCCCGTTCACTTGTTGTCCTAGGATCGAAGTACATCTCTGGTCTTTTTGCATGTCCCCTACATACATGCACAGGCCGCATGCTAAATCCTGAACTCACCAGCTATCAGCCTCCTCCCCACGTCTTCTCTACTATGCTCCTTACGCCAAGGGAGCATCTTCACTACATGATGTCCTTCACAAGCATCCACACGTTGCAGCAACACTTTTCAGCTCTCCGCCCCCGTTCCGCCCCCTCCCCTTCCCGCCGTGTCGCATTTCTCCTCCCCCCTCCCCTCTCTTCCCTCCGGCTTCTTTTTTTTTGTTTATTTTACTCGCACCTCTCCCCTCTCCGCCCCCGTTCCGCCCCCTCCCCTTCCCGCCGTGTCGCATTTCTCCTCCCCCCTCCCCTCTCTTCCCTCCGGCTTCTTTTTTTTTGTTTATTTTACCCGCCGTGTGACACAGATCCAGCATATACCCTTTCTAAAATACTAACCAGCTACCCCGTTCACTTGTTGTCCTAGGATCGAAGTACATCTCTGGTCTTTTTGCATGTCCCCTACATACATGCACAGGCCGCATGCTAAATCCTGAACTCACCAGCTATCAGCCTCCTCACCACGTCTTCTCTACTATGCTCCTTACGCCAAGGGAGCATCTTCACTACATGATGTCCTTCACAAGCATCCACACGTTGCAGCAACACTTTTCAGCTTAACAGCTGGAGCACTTCTCCAGTCACTAAACAAACACCATCCAGTCTAGGTACAAGCCACACCAACAAACGCATTTTTCTCCCACACTTGCATGCACCAACCAGTATGTCTTTGAGGGCAAGGTAACAACAGTTCGGGCCACCCTGGTAGAAAGTAGAAATGACAAATGCTGGTGCAGAAAAGTCAGATATAGCTATCTCTTAGCACCACGTGTCAGCATCTGCTGGAATAAAAAATAAATGAAATAAGGCAAGAGGCTTAAATTAAGACCTTCAGCACATTTAGGACCCCCAACTAAACACCAGGATCCCGTAGTCTCACCCTCAACCCCTCACCCTCACTCACCCTCACTCACCCTCAACCCCTCACCCTCACTCACCCTCACTCACCCTCAACCCCTCACCTCACTCACCCTCACTCACCCTCACTCACCCTCAGTCACCCTCACTCACCCTCACTCACCCTCACTCACCCTCACTCACCCTCACTCACCCTCACTCACCCTCACTCACCCTCACTCACCCTCACTCACCCCCACTCACCCTCACTCACCCCCACTCACCCACACTCACCCCCACTCACCCTCACTCACCCTCACTCACACTCACTCACCCACCCTCACTCACCCTCACTCACCCTCACTCACCCTCACTCACCCTCACTCACCCACCCTCACTCACCCTCACTCACCCCCACTCACCCTCACTCACCCACCCTCACCCACCCTCTCACCCTCACTCACCCTCACTCACCCTCAACCCCTCACTCACTCACCCTCAACCCCTCACTCACTCACCCTCACTCACCCTCACTCACCCTCACTCACCCTCAACCCCTCACTCACCCTCACTCACCCTCACTCACCCTCACTCACCCTCAACCCCTCACCTCACTCACCCTCACTCACCCTCACTCACCCTCACTCACCCTCAACCCCTCACCTCACTCACCCTCACTCACCCTCACTCACCTTCACTCACCCTCACTCACCCTCAACCCCTCACCTCACTCACCCTCACTCACCCTCACTCACCCTCACCCTCACTCACCCTCACTCACCCTCACTCACCCTCATCCTCACTCACCCTCAACCCCTCACCCACCCTCAACCCCTCACCCACCCTCAACCCCTCACCCTCACTCACCCTCAACCCCTCACCCTCACTCACCCTCAACCCCTCACCCTAACTCACCCTCACCCTCACTCACCCTCAACCCCTCACTCACCCTCTCACCCTCAACCCCTCAACATCAACCCCTCACCCTCACTCACCCTCACTCACCCTCACCCACCCTCACTCACCCTCACTCACCCTCACCCTCACTCACCCTCACCCACCCTCACCCTCACTCACCCTCACTCACCCTCACCCTCACTCACCCTCACCCTCACTCACTCTCACCCTCACTCACCCTCACCCTCACTCACCCTCACTCACCCTCACTCTCACTCACCCTCAACCCCTCACCCTCACTCACCCTCAACCCCTCACTCACCCTCACTCACCCTCACCCACCCTCACCCTCACTCACCCTCACTCACCCTCAACCCCTCACCCTCACACAGTGCAATAGGTCTCGGAGCATTTGAGTTAGAGCTTTTAGAAATGTTTATGGCTTTTTTTTTTAATTCTTTAGCATTGGCTACAGGAAACAAAAATGCTAAAGATTTACAAAAAAACCCATAAACAATTCTAAAAGCACTAACTCTAATGCTGCGAGACCTATTGCATTTCCAATGCTTGTTAAATCATTGTTGTGATACTTTGTTAGATCTGCTAACCCCCTCCCTGCGCTCCCATTACCATCAAGCAGGGCATCCCCGCGCAGCCGATTGAGCGCTGCTGCGGGCTTCAAAATTGCTGCCATTTCGGTAGACCAGGTGACGCCCACTGCATCTGGCCACGCCCCCCGCCTCCCCTCCTGATATAACATGTGCACTTCAGAATTTAGAAAAGGTGTGGGTCACGCACTCCTCGATGTATCAAAATAGTATTCTGTGGTGTTTTCGCATGACGCTGATATATTTGCGAGTAGCCACTTTTCTCACACATTGTGTTTTCCGAGCACCATGATTTCCCGCCTCTGTGTTTCACAGCACTTATCTTTCATTATTACACGCATGCATATGTTTGCTCCTGGTATCTTTATATCACCGTTTCACCCACGTTTTTGTGCACTTATTTTTACTGAATTTCTTTCACCATGACAATCTGTTCACGGTTATCTTTTGGCATACATAAGTTTGTATATATTGTTCCACCGTCGAGGATCATACTTAGTTTACTCATTTTGTTTCTAGGATTCCCCTGATGAAGGATCTAGTATCCGAAATGCATTGGGAAACAACGTGCATTCATACTTTGTGATATCGGATACATGCATGCCATGTTTATCGCATTGATCTGAACAAACAACACATGTGAAATTAAACATGGATGATTAATGATGAACCTGATGTAATTTTTGACTACAACTTGGAATAACTCATTTAAGAAACTCATTGGTTTCAATCAAGGTTGTGCGCTGAGAGTTGGCATCTACACTAGGTGCCACTAACCATAAGTCACTTCAGAATTTAAGAATTTGACAGAATTTAAGAAGGGGTTAAAAACCCACCTTTTTAATCTCAGTATCTAGTTGCTTTTTTTCTTTTTCCTTCTGGTTTGGCCCTGTTTAAGCTCGCATATCGCGCCAGGATACTCTGTAGTAGCAGAGCGCGTAATAAAATATTTTATACATACATACATACATACATACTTCCCAGCCGCGCAGCGGACGAGCGCAGCGGGCGCGCCTAAGGCAAGCCCGTCTGCGCCCGTCCGCGCCTGAACCGGGCCTAGGGCCACTGCCCCTGCCAGTTCCACCAATATTGGCCCAGAGACAACTCTAATGTATGATTCTAACGTTCTTCACTCTTTAAATTTCCCACCTCATCATTGCCAACGCCTGGAACTGGCCAATCAGCCATACTCTCTTCCTTATACTTGTCCCAGTTGCTCTTTTGTTACCAATAATTACCGTCGTCTACCAATAAATACCATTGGCAGGAATAAGATATTGCCTAAACCATGTGTGGCAGCACTAATCAACGCACGTTCCCTGCCCAAGCACAAATATGAGATCTCAAACTTCATTGAGGACTGCAAACTCGATCTCCTTTTTATTACAGAATCTTGGGGCGATATCTCCTGTGGACCTGACTTTGTTACTGCAACCCCCGAAGGATTCTCGAACATTAGATTGGATAGACCACACCCTAAAAAAGGAGGTGGACTAGCCATTATATATCGTAGCAATCTAACAGTGCGAACTGAGACCGTCCCCATCACTAGTTGTCAAGCCATCTCTTTTACAATTTCCATTCCCCATGCTCCCCCTTTTAAAGGCACACTTATTTACCATCCTCCAGGACCTCGTAGTTCCTTTCTCGTTAATCTACCCATTCTATTAGAACCATTGGCAGGTGAAAATCAGTATATCATTCTGGGCGATTTTAATTTTCACCTTGAGTTGCTGGATAATCCTGACACCGCAGCTCTTCTATCCGAATTGGACAGCGGCGGTTTCTCTATGGGGGCGTTTGGGCGCCGCTCCCCCCCTGCTTTCTCGCCGTGCGAGAAGAAGGCAGAAACAAATGGTAGTTATTTATTTATAACTACCATTTGTTTCTGCCTGCCCTTCTCGCACGGCGAGAAAGCAGTCAGCACTGTAGAACTTCCTGGTTACAGTCGAGTCGAGCCTCAGGGCAGGGGGGAGTGGCTTGGGGGAGTGGCTTGCCCACTGTTACTAATACGGACTGTTTGGACAGCCTGAGAGGCTGTCCAAATAGACAGTATTATCAACAGTGGGCAAGCCGCTCCCCCAAGCCTCCTCCCACTCTCCGTTCTGCAGGATGCAGACTAGGAGGAATGACGCAGTTAGGGCAGCCGGCCGAACCAATCAGCGCCGGCTGCCATGGAGGGGAGGGAGGCTGCCTGCAGCCTTCAGTGACGAGAGAGGCGGCATTCAAAATAGAGGACGGCGGCAGCAGTCTCGGGACTCGAGTCGGGAGTCAGCGCGGGAAGCCAAGGTAAGTTTTTTATATTTATTTTATTAAAGTAACTGATCCAGTGGGTGAGTAGCACACTAAGCGATTTTTTTCCAGAGTATGCGGGAAAGCAGGTGAATCAGTGTTTGATTAAGTGAATGAGACGTGAGTAATACATTCTGTTGCTCCAGATAGCGAAATTGTATTTGTTAAAGGTGGCTATTACTGTTTAACTGATACATGACTCAGATGTTAATCTGAATTATTCTCTTTAATGTTTACGTAACGCCACCCTTGTCACCCAGCTCACAAGCGCCTAATGCAACACTCGAAATATGCATGTAGATGTGAATACCCTAATCCCAGGTGGTAAACAAGGGATAACAGTAGTATACAGCGTACAAGAGCGGGTGACTCTGGAACGTGCACAAAGTGGTGGGAAGAGGAGGTGGTGTCGTTTTCATTCGTATTAAGACCCTGGAGGCGATGGGGGTATTCATGCTCCTAATCTACTGTTAAAGCTTTCAATGTACAACATTTCAAAGGCACCGCATTGCAGCCGCTAGTCATTCATAGAAAGAGCTGCTTATTTTGGCACTGGGGATACAGGGTCGAATCCCGGCATCCGCGCTGCATCCTGTAATTCTCGGCAATGTGAGGGCAACGCGAGTTCTGTTGGCAGGTCGTAGGTCCTGTTCTTTCGGAGCCTTCAACCCTATTTGTTCTTGCAGAAGTGGGGCCTGGTTAGAATTCACTGCTTTCCTAGCACCGCTGAATGCCTCCTCCGTTCATGGGACAGGGGGCATTTCCAGGCCACTTCCTATTGCTGTTCCCCGGGACACCTGTCCGCTCCTCCTCTATGGATGCTCCTGCTGCAGGCCCTGCATTATGACCTTCTGTATTGCAGAGCCCATATCACAGATGCTGCACCACAATTTTGAAGTGAAAGGCAGACAGGTGCATTTTTTTGCATCCGTCTTCACTTGGCCTTGTCGATCTTCTTCCAGGTCGCAGTATGAGCATCTGGGGGTGACTTTGGACCACAGCTAGGCATCAGCAGACTCCAGATATCTTTGCAATTCAGGTAGACTATCCATTTTTCACACTTGTCAATTCAATATGCAGTATATTGTAGAATACTGTTAGCTACATCTGGGATGTAGATTATGTACTTTTTCTTGTCATTAATATTTTACAGTGCATAATTTGAACTGAGGGACACCACTTGTTTGCACGATTGAGAGCTCTGAAGCTGTGGTTGAAGGCATTGCCAGTTTCTTACAGTGTCTGCCAGTGACTCAAAATGGTGTTCAGAATACATGGCATCCAATCATTGGCCTCTCTGCAGAGCGCTCAGGGCAGTGGTCGTGCAGTTGAGTTGTAATTGCTATTCTGTGCAAATGGGCGTGATGGGGCCCCCATCATGGGGTGCACAGTTGTCAAAATTATGATAAGGTGAAAATAAAAGAAAGTGCAGTGGTTGTTTGCTACTGAAAACAGATGCCTCACTTTTACGCCCTACCACTTTCTAATGTCACCAGCCGCCACTGGAATTGGATGCAATAGGACTCCCACCATTAGTTACCAGTCCCACGCATATTGCGGGTCACCTTCTGGACGGTCTTTTCTCCAGTGACACATCACTTACAATGAAGGATGTTCTCCCCCTCACTTGGACTGATCACTCGGCCATTCTTTTTGATTTTCTTCTAAAATCTACTCCCCCCTTGGCCAAAACCCCCCCACCCACTAATCAATTTAGAGCATGGAAAAGTATTGATATTCCTGCTTCTCAGTCATTACTATTAATTTATCTGCCACCCACTGTGACTGATCCTGAATTAGGAGCTAATAATTATACCAATTGGATACAAAACACAGTCAACTTGACAGTTCCTTTAACCTCATGGGCGCGATAGTAATTACGGCCGTATGCTGGGATTTTAAAAAACCCATGTTACATGACGAGCTGGGCTCGTCATGAGCGTGCGAGGAGGCTACACCATGACGAGCCATGCTCGTCATGAGCGTGGAAGGGGTTAAAGAAACAATCTACTAACAGGGCTTCTAAATCCTCACCCTGGTATAATGACACTCTTAGACAAGAAAAGCAAAAAAGTAGACGTCAGGAACGTAGATGGAGACGAGATTATGACCCAGAGCAAAAATCCTGCTACAAAGTCATGATGTTCAACTACAAGCAACTTATCATTACGGAAAAAAGTAAATTCTATAGTACCCAAATCAATCTTGCACATGACTCTACTAAACAACAGTTTCAGGTAGTAACTCGTCTCTCTGGACAAGCAGCAACCACTCCCATCATAGCCACGCAAGAGCTCTGTGATTCCTTGGCGAATCACTTTCAAAAGAAAGAGATGGATATCTTCACCCAATTCAAGGCTCACACAACCACTACTGGGCATCCGTCTTTCACTCCCAATGATCACAAGTCCCTTCCCCGGGCACGCCCCAACCCGCCTTACTCAGTCCCCCTCTGCTCCTTCCAGGAATTTACTAAGGCTCCGTTGGAACTGGTATCTCATCTTATTTGTATCACCAATTCTGGTTTCCCGGAGGACCCATGCCACCCTTCCATTCTTAAAATTTATCCAGATATCGTAGGTCCAAAACTCACAGATATTTTTAACGCCATGTTTTCGTCTAACATCTTTCCTTCCATCTGGAAGAAAGCGACTATCAAACCTCTCATTAAAAAGAGTTCCTTAGACCCTTCTACAGTCGCTAATTACAGCCCTAAAGCTTGCCTCCCTCTAATAATAATAATAATAAAGAGCTTATAGAGCGCTCAGTAACGCCATCACGGCGTGTCCCCGCGCTAAAGCTATCAGTGAAGCAGCATAAAAACCCAGACTCTATGCAGAATATAGATGTGTTTTAAGCAAAGCCCTAAACCGCAATTCATTGCTCTCCAGTCTCAGCACAGGAGGGAGTTTGTTCCATTGTTGAGCTTCTTGGAGCGCGAAGGAACGTCCACCCATTCTAGCCTTCCTAATCCTGGGGACTGTCAACAGTCCGGTACCCTCTGACGGAGGGTCCTAGTAGGTTCATAGCGGCTGACTAGATCCTTCAGATATGTCGGTGACTTGTCCCAGACAATACGGTGGCAGAAGAGGAGGCACTTAAATAGCACACGCTTTTTCACAGGCAGCCAATGAAGCGCATCCAGCGCCAATTTCGAACTGGCTCTCCTGGGTCTTCTTAACACCAGTCTGGCGGCGGAGTTCTGTATGACTTGTAGGCGACCTATGCTGCCCTCGGTTGCCCCAAGGAACAGAATGTTACCATAATCTAACCGCGAGGTCACCAGTGCCTGCGTTAGTGTCCTTCTGGCCGATAAAGGGAGGAGGTCTAAGGTTTTGTTTAGGGTCTTTAGAACTCCAAAACATTTGCCCACAAGACGCCTTATGTGGCCATCATATGAGAGAGAGGGATTCATCCAAATTCCTAAATTCTTGGCCTCCTGACATGGTATGGGGGTAGGGCCCAGACATGAAGGCCACCACTCATCCGACCATTTTTTGCTTTTTCCCCCTACCACCAGCACCTCTGTTTTAGAGCCATTGAGTTTTAAGCAATGGGCTTCCATCCACTCTGCTAGTGCCTGCATACAGGATTTAAAGTTGTTAGGGGTGTTGGAGGTGCTCTGCGATAGGGAGATCAGCAGCTGAGTGTCGTCAGCGTACGACACTAATTCCACTCCAAAAGAGTGTACAACTTTCGCCAGAGAGGCCATGTATAGGTTAAAAAGAGTGGGGCTCAGAGCTGAGCCCTGAGGCACTCCCTGGTCTAGTGACATCTCCACTGAGCGGCAGGTCCCTTGCTGTACCTGGAAACATCTTTCCGTTAGAAACGATTGCAGCCAGCCCAGCGCAGAACCAACGACCCCAGCTTCGTTCAGACACCGTAGCAGGATGGAATGCGCTACGGTGTCAAAAGCCGCGCTTAGGTCGAGCATGATCAGGGCCATTGTATGACCTGCATCTGCCCCCGCTCTTGAGGTCTCAGTGGCTCTTAGGAGGGCCGTCTCCGTAGAGTAGCCCGCCCTAAATCCTGATTGAGAGGGATGGAGTAAATTCCATTTTTCCAGGTGCTCCGTGAGCTGAGCGTTAATCTCGGCCACCTTCGCCACGTACGGCAATAAGGAAATGGGTCTAAGGTTTTCTAGCACCTCCAAGCTGACATTCGGTTTTTTCCTTATTGGCAGTACTATGGCCTACTTCCACTCCATAGGGACTTGTTGAGTGGAAAAGGAGGTTTGTAGGACGTGTCTGATGTGAGGTTCCAAGGCTGTCAGGCCCTCTGATATGACCCAGGCCGGGGCCGGATCATTAGGGGAGCCGGACCTCACACTTCGACAGATCTTTATTAGCTTGTCAGCTGCGGGAACCTCGAAAGTTAGTAGTGAGGAATCCGGGGCTGCCAATGAGCTGTCTGCTCTGAAATCTATACCCTTATCTGGTAGTTGAGAAAAGGAAGCATAAATCTTTTTGACTTTACTAGAGAAAAAGGCTGCGACTTTATTGCATCCCTCCTTGGAGGTCTTTGTGGGGGTATTGGAACTGGAGACCAGAGATATTTCTTTGTATATTTTAAACAGTTCTCGCGAGGAGCTCTCGGCATCCTCAATACGAGTCTGGAAATGTTTGGCTTTTTCTCTACGCACCGCATACTGATAGCTCCGGTGTGCTGAGCTGTAACTGTTTTTTGCTAGCTCACTCGGGTTCCTTCTCCAGCTCCTCTCTAGCTTTTTGCATTTAGATTTAATTTGCTGGAGTTCGGTAGTGAACCATGGGGCAGTACGTTGTCTGCCTTCTCTGACTTTACCCTTGCACATGGGGGCTAGCTCATCCAGAGTGGCAGTTACAAGTAGGTTAAATTCCTTGTTCGCCTGATCACTATCCGAGGCACTTATTGGTTGTGCTTTCTGGATGGCACCTATAAAGTTTTCTTTGGAAAATTGTCTCCATTTGCGTTTCATAATATTTCCTTTTCCATTGTCAATAGTCCTAGCAGTCTGATAAAAACATTGAAAAGGGGCCAGAAAGTGGTCAGTCCAAGGGAGCTGACGAGGGGTAAGTACTTTTATCATATCCCAGCTCGCAAAGATAGGGTCTAAACAGTGACCCCTCTGATGTGTAGCTGCTACACTTAGCAGGTTGAGCTGTAATTCTTGTAAAACAAGGCGAACATCCTCTGCCTCCTTCTGTACGGGGTCCTCTAGGTGTAGGTTCAGGTCACCCAGCACCAAAAGCTTATTGTGTTTAATAGCGGTCTGAGCAACCCCTTCGAGTAGGCTACTACGGAAGTTGCCCAGGGAACCAGGAGGTCTATAGATTAGGATGCCAGAGATAGTGTCATGTTGAGTCAGTTTGATACTAAATTCACCTGCTTCGCAGTCATCAATTTTTACTGGCTTTAGAATACACTCGAAAGGGTGTTTGACGATAATGGCAATACCGCCTCCCCTTCCTTTTGTCCTATCAAGTCTGTGGAGGGTGTAACCAGGTGGGATGGTGTCCAGTACATCCGGGTCAGAGTGTTCTCCCAACCAGGTCTCAGTTAGGAACAATATCTGCATGTCCTCATCCAGTATGAGATCCCACAGCTGAAGAGTGTGTTTGCTGATGGATCTGCAGTTTAGGAGACCCCCTTTAGCCAGAATCGAATCAGAGTCAGGGACAACTGGCACTAAGCAGCTTCCTCTAAATGAGCATTGAGGGCATGGACCTAGGTCCAAGGGCTCCATCATGTGATGACAGTGGGTAGGTAAAACGGGACATAAGTCTCTCAGCCTCTTACTTGTATAGGTTTGCCTGCAGCACGCCCGAGAAGCAGGGGTCTGGGCCCCTGGTCCCGGTTGGTTGCGGACGGGCGCAGACGGGCTTGGCTTAGGCGCGGCTTCGGCGCGCCCGCTGCGCCAGCCCGCTGCGCCGTCTGAACCCTACGCACATTTTATAGGTGATGAGGAGGGTGGGAGGCCGGCGCGACTAGAGCGCTGCCCCTGCCCACACCCAAGATGGCGCCCGCCGCCGCCTCAAACCGGGAGTAAAGATCGGCTGGGCGAGGCTGTATCAAGGAAGTAGAGTGTCAAGAGGTGTCAGTGTGCCTAAAAACAATTCCCTTTAAATTCTCAGAGTAAAAGCCCCCAAAGTTTTAAAAATCACAAGGCAAAGAAACACGATCTAAAATTCACAAAGCTGTCTCCCCGCCAAAATTGTGGAAAAGATTATGAACATCCAAATCTCAGATTTCATAGATCAGAACAACTGTCTAGATAATTCACAATTTGGTTTTCGGAAGGGACACGGAACGGAAACCGCGCTCATTAAAGCTACAGATGAAATCAGGATGACACTTGATGGCGGAGGATCAGCAGTGCTCATTCTTTTGGACCTGTCTGCTGCTTTTGACACGGTCGATCACTCTATTTTGATCGACCGTGTCGCAGCGGTAGGGATCACAGGTGGTGCTAAAGATCTTATTTCTTCTTTTCTCACTGATCGTGTACAATCAGTCGCCTTCGGCAATTTCAATTCACCTCCTTTCACTCTTCCCTGTGGTGTCCCCCAGGGATCCTCGCTAAGTCCGACACTATTTAACATCTATGTGTCGGACTTGGGGAGGATCATAAAAATCCATCACCTGGCGGTGACATCCTACGCTGATGACACCCAGATTGTCTTAGCCATTAACAACAAGCATTTACAATGCAATGGTTTTGCCTTTGTTAAAGTTAGAGCTATTGGCATTGCTCTTGACATTATTTTTATTTATGTGTTTTTTTTAAAACATAAATAAATGGCATTGTCATTTACAATGCCAATAGCTTAATCGCTCGCAAATGCATGACCTCTTGGATTTTAGAGCCACACACGCAAAGCCACCCACACACACATAGTCACCCACACAATCTGCACTCTGCACTCTGCACTCTGCACTCTGAATCTGCACTCTGAATCTGCACTCTGCACTCTGCACTCTGAATCTGCACTCTGAATCTGCACTACAGGCTTTGCCAATGCTTCTTTGGTGACACAACCCTAGTATAATGGACTAGCTGTAACCTTCATGCCATGCTTAGTCTACCTGTTGAAGAAGGGCACGAATACTCTTAGAAACCAATAATTTCATACTTAAAAGCGACCATTTCCTCATCTGTCATATAAAATTGTTATTGCGCATGTATTTTTGTGCAGTATAAAACAGTCTGTTCATTGCCAGCGCTTGTGGATGCGTGTGAGTTCCTTGAAAGCAGACCTGGAAATAAAACTCCTCCCAATAGCCCAAGGTCTAGTAAAATGTTACCAGCGCGAGTTGAATTCTGACTGCAACCAATTATCTTCACAGGGATTGTTGCTAGTCAGTCCTCAAATCACTCCCCACCTCAGGCTCCTCATCAAGGTTATAGATGGCCTTAAAATGAACAACCCAGGGCTTGAATGAGATAGTACAGGCATGGTTAGAGAGGTGATCATTGCTAAACAGGGGCAAATTGACGACACACCTATCTATCTATCCCTCAATATAGCCACCCATCTGTCGGTGTAATAATATCTCTCACCTATCGGCATGTAATTAATTGTATCTGCCCCCGTTTCTCTATCGGGCTACCTAGCGATGCTACTGGTTTCCTTCTGTCTCTCTATCTAACCTGCAGTATTTCTAGTTAGTCTTCGAGGCGCAGGGAGAGGGAGCGCTATAGAAAGGCGGCTGTGCTGAGACAAAGGAAGCTAGCGCCGAGAGCGCCAGGCAGCGGAGACGGATGCTCGTCCGCCCATGTACCCCTCTCTGACTCTGCCTTGTTCCCTCCCTCTTGGTCCGCAGGGGTCCCCTGGTACCCGATGCACACCCGCTCGCGGAAGAAGCGCAAGCCCTACTCCAAGCTGCAGCTTGCCGAGCTGGAGGGCGAGTTCATGGTCAACGAGTTCATCACCCGCCAGCGACGGAGGGAGCTCTCGGACCGCCTGAGCCTCAGCGACCAGCAGGTGAAGATCTGGTTCCAGAACCGGCGGATGAAGAAGAAGCGGCTGCTGCTGCGGGGGCAGGCCCTGTCCTTCTTCTGAGCCGCCCCCTGCCCAGCCCAGGGACACCCTCGCACCAGCTCTCCACGCTCAATACCGCTGCGCTTCAAGGCAGCCACGCATACACAGGAGGGGGTCTCACAGCCAGAGCCCCCACCCCTCCCGCCCACATGGACCAAGGCATATTCACAAGAATGCACCCCTGGGCCGGTGGGGCCGGCTGTGAAAGCACCGGGTCACCCCTCGGGGCCCAGTACTCGCTGCCGCCATTCCTTGGCGCCTTTGTTCTTTCTCCCTGTGTGAGGGCAGGCTTCATGCCCAGCGAGGGTCCTCACACAGCTTGTAGGTGTCGAGGTTCCCTGTAGGTGGGGTGCGGACCGCTGGAAATCACTTCAGGAGAACTGCAGTCACCCCTAGTAGGCAGGGGGTGCAACCAGCGCTACACTTGCCTGCCGCCCCCACTTTATTGCAGCGAAAATGTGCTCTCCTAAGTCAACCGAGAACAGAGAATGGGAGATGAAGAGCAAGCTTAGCGCTTGATTTTTTTCAAATGGTCCTTGTGGGCGCTATGATTGCACCTCGCAGTAAACATGCTCGTAATGCTGCAGAATAAAACAGGCGAACGAGCAGTATTCACGCATGGAAAGAATTTTTTTTGTCACGAGGGCGGGGGTTGTTATGCATACACAAAGCCAACAAGCGAAATGTTTATGTTCGCTTAGACTGGCTAAAATCCGTTGGCCTAGAAAATTAAAAAACAGTACTTACGTGCCCTAAAGTAACCACAAACCCAGTCAAAAAAAAAATACAAGAACGTTGTGGCAAACAAAGACATCCGGCACTAGCTGTCAAGTCCAGTTGCATGTAAACAAGGCAGAAGCATATTTATGGCCCGTGAACTACAAGTAAACAAGACACGTCGGCTAGGCCTCAACTGCTATGGTGAAATAATTTGCTGACATGCTAAAGTCATCACAGGAGTCACGGCAGTGCGCTCCATCAGAATATGTACACGTCTCGTGCACTATGTAACAAATATTTTTCCTTAAAGAAGTAAACAGCTACGTTGATATATACATACACACACACACACAACCTATTTTCGGTAAAGGTAGCGCTCACTAACATTTAGCGAGTATTGGTGCATACCGCACTTTGAATACTTACTGATGAGAGGCTACAACTAACGTTAACAAGCCTTTGCAGCCGTCTGCATATCTCGAGCGTGGTGCAGAGTTTTAAACCGGGGGGAGGGGGGCGGGAGAGGACACGGACGGCGGGAGACACCGGAGCAGGAAGGCGGGTGCCGGCAATGCCGGCTGTTCATCGAGAGGGACAGGGGGAGGGGGGCGGGAGAGGACACGGACGGCGGGAGACACCGGAGCAGGAAGGCGGGTGCCGGCTCAATGCCGGACCAGATTCGGGGGCGTTCCCGGCTTTTGGCTGACGTCGCGTGACGTCGGCAAAAGCCAAAGAATCTCGGGAACGCCCCCGAATCTGGTCCGGCATTGACGGACAGGCCCCTCGTCCAATGGCTAGCCTCCATTTATGGAGCTAGCCAATCGGAGGAGGGGGCGTATCCCGACCCACACACACAACTCAAGAGGTTTTTCGGCACATGCGCAAAGCGCATGGCCAGTCAAAACCTAAAAATGGAGATGAAGTGGCTTCCAATTTTAATCATGGAATGTTACCTATAAGTGACTGGATGTCCACAAACTACTTGAAGCTTAACTCCGATAAAACGGAGGTGATGGTGTTCGGCAATCTCTCCCCAGCCTGGTCACCTACCTGGTGGCCTGCCGCCCTGGGACCTCCTCCTCCCCCGGTGACCAAGGCAAGAAATCTGGGAGTTTTATTGGATACTAAACTCACTTTTACGCACCATGTTAATGCGGTAGTATCATCCTCATTCTACACCATGAGAATGATCAAAAAACTCTTACCCTATCTCCCCATGAACATGGCTAGAACCCTGGTTAGCACACTAGTTATGTCTCGCATAGACTATTGTAATGCGCTTTTAGTCAATGATCAGGAAGGAGTTTTTAAAAAACTACAGTTAGTGCAGAATGCTGCGGCCAGATTGATCACGGCCACCCCCAAGTATGCCTCCATCTTTGGCACTATTGAACAGCTTCATTGGTTGCCAGTGAAGAAGAGAACTAAATTCAAAGCACTTTGCATTGCGTATAAGGCAATTCACTCTCAAGGCCCTGCCTTTTTAAAGGATGTACTCTGCCCCTACAACCCTGTCAGATCCCTTCGGTCTTCTACTGCTGGTCTCATGCAGGTTCCCAGGACTAAGAAGGTCTCTTGGGGAGACAGGTCCTTTATAGTGACCACTACCAAACTATGGAACAGTCTTCCAAGCCACATCAAAACCTGTACTTCCCTTCTTTCTTTCTGCAAACAGATAAAGACCTGGTTGTTCAAACAATAACTACTCATGAACAATATAACCTGGCTACACAATCAATAACTACTCATGGATAAGTATAGTGGACACTCAGCGCAGAGACACCCTCGGGTATTTGTGCGCTCAATAAATTTCCTAAAAATAAATAAAAAATTATCAATAAAAATAACATACAAGTTATCCTAGTCAAACCAATTCATGATTTTAACCTCCCCCCCCCCCTCAGAAAGAATGCTTACAAATAGTCACTTTGGGTAGCAACACAACCCATTGTTTTCATGCACTGTGCCACTCTAGACAAAGGCATCATTCCGGACCATGCTCCTTGTGGGAACAGCCAGGGGAGGCACTCTCTGCACGGGATCCTAATGATAATCAAAGGCACAGCGAGGCAAGGCAACCCTACTGGAGCATCGTTCCAGAGAAGGATAGGATATCAGGCAGCGGGTCACATGGGTAGAGTGCCTTGATCCTTCATAGGGAAGGAGGAGATCAAGGGTTGCGGGAGTGGATGTGGATTGAGCTGGGAGCTGGTCCATACCCCACAGGAGTGTAGTGACTGAGCGAGGCTGCTGCGGAATGTCGAGAGCCGATGCTGCGAGACTGTGATGATGCATGGACTGGTGGAGTGGCTGAAGCCTGGGCGAATGGAGCCCTGAAATGACACATCGGCCTGTGGCTGAAGCCTAAGGGCATTTAATCATCAAAGGGGAATGGATCACTTGTCCTGCTCAACCATTGGGTATGCAGGAAATGAGGATGTCCCAGTGAAAAAAGACCCTCATGCACGTGATGTGTATGGTGGTGTCTGAAGCGGTATATCTTGGTTCTCCGCTTATGGATCACGTGTGTGCATAATCATTAGGTCTATTTTCGGTTTATGGAGCCTCCACCAGGAGGTTCTTACCTATGGTTGACGCAGTAGTGAGCCAGTGATAAGGGTTCTGTTAAAAAGACACAACAGCCGTGAGTTCTGTTACTTTATTATAATTGGTTGTTGGTCTGGTAAACTCTATAGGAGTGCATCACCTGGACTGAGTTACGAGTACTGGATGCACTCAGAGTGGTTAAAAATAAGGGGGAGTCGTGGGGGTATTATTAAAAAAAAGGTCGACATGTTTCTGCCTCTATCTGCCTGGGTTTAGGGCTTACGGGCATTCATCAGGACCGGTGGTGGGAAAACGTGAGGTTTAACAAAAATAAGTCCTCAAATGTGAAAGAAAAAGGTGTTGACCTGTTTCTCTGGACTGGAGGTCTTATGGTACCTGTAAAGAGTAAGCACATGGTTTTCGGCATACATACAGGGCGGGGGGAGGGGGGACATACACACCAAGCAGAACGTTGCTGCTGATATCTATTCATACATGAATACATAAACAACTAAAAAATGGCAATACTTTAAAAACCTTTTGGAAAGTGAGTGGATCCATAATCCATCTCCCTCACCTTTGATTAGAAGTGAAGCCTAAAGGCTTCAGGTGGACTCAAGATTCTGCCCAAAGGCCTCCGGCTCATTTTTACCACCCTGCCCTCCTCTTGCAACAGGGAGTTTATGAAACTTATGCCAGTGGTCAGGTATAACATATAGAGCCATCATTCCTTATAGGGACTGGGTACTAAGCTAAAGTGGTGGAATTGGGTTGATCTAGAGTATGAAGGTAATTTAAGGTGGCAACCTCTTTATGGACCAAGCACTCCAAGCTCTTGGGAGCCGGTCAATATGGCGGGGTGACAGGGAATAGGAGGGGGTGGTTATGCAACCCAAGGTCGCCGAAGCCGGCTGGGGGAGAGGAAAGGGGGGACGCATCTGCGTTACCTACTCCTGAAGGGCATAGTCCTTCTGGGGTAAAAGGGAGTTGCCAGCCAATAATAACGTGAATGCCCTACCTTTAATAGGAAAGAACAAGGGTGGTTCGGCCCTATGGGAAAGAGGGTAGGTAGGGCCAATATAATGAAAAAACAGGGGAATTTTTACCTAAGCCTCTGCGAATGAATTTAAACACTGAATGTTCTTCGGATAAACACCACTTTATTTGTTTACCCAGACAATTGATTTTGTCTTTGATTTGTTATAATTTATCTTGTCTTTTTATATACAGAAAAAGAAGAATGCCATCAACCTCACATATAGCCATATATGAATTACATTACCAATGTGTGAATATTTACAAAAAGTGAAACACAAAATATGTGAAAAACATTTAAATCACAAAGTGCTCAACATTATACAAAAACATGGACAATGAATTAACCTTCAAATTTGGAAAAAACACTTCATTTAGCAGTCCTACGACTCAAGGGTGAACGCTTTTGGCATATGACCCCTGGCCAATTACGCTGACCAAATCAAAAAAGCTAAACAATTCAAATACATCAATAGTTTCAAATTCAAATCTCAAATGCACAATAAATGTCCAAAATCAGAAAGCCGACGCGTTTCGAATCCTGTTTGCTGATTCACAGGATTCTCATCAGGGCAGTATAATTCTAGTCCATGGGCACTATTTCTAAAACAAAAAGGGGAAAGTTTGTTTTAATTAAAATAGTCCTCAAGCCATTTATTATGTTAAATAACATGGCGGGAGGCGGCATACCTTGTGCGCGAATTATCCAAAGTTGCATTTAACTCATTGAAGAAGATGTTCTATGCTGTGTGCCCGCGCTGAAACAGAGCGGAGGGTTGGTCAAAATAGCACGTTCGAAAAGCAAAGCATCATAGCTAGTTATGAGCACAGGAAACTACGTTACCTTAAAATATCTTAGTCCGGCGGCAAGGCTGCCTGGTCCGGATTATACTTGTCGTGGTCCGGGTTGTTTATCTGTGGGTTTAATTTATGCCAATGAATAGCGGGATCTCTACAGCTTCATTGTCAAAGTAACTGGCAGGCACTACGGGGACTTACTTTTCTTTTTTTACGATGGCGCATACATTCCTCTCCGGGTTTCTGCAATTTATGCTGTCAGAAAAAAGGGGGGGGGGAAAGGTCACTACGCTGGACAATTCTGTGCGTGTTGAATACAAAGGAGGTGAACATCTGGCGGCGCCAAAGCTTACTGGCGGTATTCGAAATGCGGCGTCCCGCGTTCACACTGCTGCACGGCCCGCTCTCGGTGTGGGTGTCCGAGGCTGTGCCTGAATTGAGTACATCTGCAGTGTTGATGTCAGTTGACCAATCAGGATCATGCCGGTCCCGATTGCGTTCTGGTGCCTTGTGGGGATTGTAGTTCCCAAGCTGGACCCTGTCTCTTAAGCTCTATTGTTTTCACTCAAAGTGTTCAAACCTTTGTTGACACTGTCAAATTTTAAAATGAGATAAGACTCTTTGCGTAGCAGCATATTCTCAACCTCGGACTGGTGTTTTGCATCTATCTTGGCCAGTACTGTCCACTTAAACTCAGTTTCACTATGCTTCTTTTCCATAAAATGGTCAACCATTGGTGCGGACAGCACTCTCTTTTTTATTCGGGATCGATGTTGAGTTATTCTGACATTGACTGCCTGGCTCGTTTTGCCAATATACACTCTGTCGCACGGACAGACCACAGCATAGACAACATCTTTTGTCTTACAATTTGTAAATACCTGGTGTTTCCACTGTATGCCATTGTGGGTAAACACACTGCCTTCAATCGTGGTTGTACAAGAAACACAATTACCACATTTATGGTGCCCACATATTGGTTTTAAGTTCCACTGTGTTATTAAATCACTTTTCTGTGGCGGGATGTAACTGTCCGCTTTGATCAGCTGTTGTCCTATGCTCGTATTCTTACGCATTGCGAAAATTGGTTTGGCTATGGAATACTCCAAAGTTTCTAATAGATGCCAATTTTTTAAAATGATGCGTTTGAAATGGTTAGTATGTTGACTAAAAGTAGTTACACACACTAGTTTATCTGATTCACATTTTTCCTTTACCTTAAGTAAAGACTCTCTCGGAGTGAATCTGGCTCTATTTTTTGAGTGTTTTAAAAGTTTTTTGGGGTACCCACGTTTCGCCATTTCGCTGCAAAAGGATGTTGCATGCAAGTCAAAATCAGATACATTTGTACAATTTCGTCTGATCCTGAGCAGCTGCCCATAAGGTAAGTTTTCCTTCAAACTTTGTGGATGTGAGCTATGGTAGTGGAGAATTGTGTTTCGGTCAGTTTCCTTTTTGTGCAAGGAGGCCGTCAGCTTTGCTTCACTGGCACTTACTGTGACGTCAAGAAAGGTCATTTTTTGTTTGCTGGAATTTAGGGTGAATTTGATGTCTCGGTGACGTGAATTAAGCCAAACATGGAATCCATCGAGGTCGGTCTGGCTCCCCTGCCACAGGAGCCAGATGTCATCGATGTATCTTAGCCATTGTTTGATGTTACATGAAAACGGATTGTCATTGAATATGAATTTCTGTTCATATTGAGCCATGTAAAGTACTGCCAGCTCCGGCGCATAAGGACAGCCCATGGCTGTCCCTTTGATCTGAATGAAGAACTCATTCTCAAATTTAAAATAGTTGCTCCGTAGAGTAATTTCTGCCAATGACACGATGAATGTAGTGGGAACCCGGTGGGGTCTTTCTCGCTGATCTAAGTATAACTCAATCACCTCCAGTGCCTCATCCTGGGGGATTTGAGTATATAGCGAGGCAACATCTAATGTTGCCATCAGTTGGGTTTCTTCATTAAATGCTTGCCCCTCCGTCTTGGTGAGAAAATCCGTTGTGTCCCTCAAATATGATTTGACATTTGAAACGAAGGGCTTCAAAAAGAAATCAATATATTTCGAGAGTGGCTCGAGTACAGAGTCACAACCGGAGACTATTGGTCTTCCCGGGGGTGTCGTGTCATTTTTGTGTCCAGGGAAGATCCGATTCATGCCATTCAGGATAAAATTTTAAGAATCACTAAGACAGGACTGAAAGAGGGCTATCTCGGTCCCAAGGAATTTGAATTTCTCAATAAAAAATCTCCTAGAACGCCAGTTCTGTACTTTTTGCCTAAAATACATGCAACATCCTTTTGCAGCGAAATGGCGAAACGTGGGTACCCCAAAAAACTTTTAAAACACTCAAAAAATAGAGCCAGATTCACTCCGAGAGGGTCTTTACTTAAGGTGAAGGAAAAATGTGAATCAGATAAACTAGTGTGTGTAACTACTTTTAGTCAACATACTAACCATTTCAAACGCATCATTTTAAAAAATTGGCATCTATTAGAAACTTTGGAGTATCCCATAGCCAAACCAATTTTCGCAATGCGTAAGAATACAAGAATACGAGCATAGGACAACAGCTGATCAAAGCGGACAGTTACATCCCGCCACAAAAAAGTGATTTAATAACACAGTGGAACTTAAAACCAATATGTGGGCACCATAAATGTGGTAATTGTGTTTCTTGTACAACCACGATCGAAGGCAGTGTGTTTACCCACAATGGCATACAGTGGAAACACCAGGTATTTACAAATTGTAAGACAAAAGATGTTGTCTATGCTGTGGTCTGTCCGTGCGACAGAGTGTATATTGGCAAAACGAGCCAGGCAGTCAATGTCAGAATAACTCAACATCGATCCCGAATAAAAAAGAGAGTGCTGTCCGCACCAATGGTTGACCATATTATGGAAAAGAAGCATAGTGAAACTGAGTTTAAGTGGACAGTACTGGCCAAGATAGATGCAAAACACCAGTCCGAGGTTGAGAATATGCTGCTACGCAAAGAGTCTTATCTCATTTTAAAATTTGACAGTGTCAACAAAGGTTTGAACACTTTGAGTGAAAACAATAGAGCTTAAGAGACAGGGTCCAGCTTGGGAACTACAATCCCCACAAGGCACCAGAACGCAATCGGGACCGGCATGATCCTGATTGGTCAACTGACATCAACACTGCAGATGTACTCAATTCAGGCACAGCCTCGGACACCCACACCGAGAGCGGGCCGTGCAGCAGTGTGAACGCGGGACGCCGCATTTCGAATACCGCCGGTAAGCTTTGGCGCCGCCAGATGTTCACCTCCTTTGTATTCAACACGCACAGAATTGTCCAGCGTAGTGACCTTTCCCCCCCCCCTTTTTTCTGACAGCATAAATTGCAGAAACCCGGAGAGGAATGTATGCGCCATCGTAAAAAAAGAAAAGTAAGTCCCCGTAGTGCCTGCCAGTTACTTTGACAATGAAGCTGTATAGATCCCGCTATTCATTGGCATAAATAAACCCACAGATAAACAACCCGGACCACGACAAGTATAATCCGGACCAGTCAGCCTTGCCGCCGGACTAAGATATTTTAAGGTAACGTAGTTTCCTGTGGTCATAACTAGCTATGATGCTTTGCTTTTCGAACGTGCTATTTTGACCAACCCTCCGCTCTGTTTCAGCGTGGGCCCACAGCATAGAACATCTTCTTCAATGAGTTAAATGCAACTTTGGATAATTCGCGCACAAGGTATGCCGCCTCCCGCCATGTTATTTAACAAAATAAATGGCTTGAGGACTATTTTAATTAAAACAAACTTTCCCCTTTTTGTTTTAGAAATAGTGCCCATGGACTAGAATTATACTGCCCTGATGAGAATCCTGTGAATCAGCAAACAGGATTCAAAACGCGTCGGCTTTCTGATTTTGGACATTTATTGTGCATTTGAGATTTGAATTTGAAACTATTGATGTATTTGAATTGTTTAGCTTTTTTGATTTGGTCAGCGTAATTGGCCAGGGGTCATATGCCAAAAGCGTTCACCCTTGAGCCGTAGGACTGCTAAATGAAGTGTTTTTTCCAAATTTGAAGGTTAATTCCTTGTCCATGTTTTTGTATAATGTTGAGCACTTTGTGATTTAAATGTTTTTCACATATTTTGTGTTTCACTTTTTGTAAATATTCACACATTGGTAATGTAATTCACATATGGCTATATGTGAGGTTGATGGCATTCTTCTTTTTCTGTATATAAAAATACAAGATAAATTATAACAAATCAAAGACAAAATCAATTGTCTGGGTAAACAAATAAAGTGGTGTTTATCCGAAGAACATTCAGTGTTTAAATTCATTCGCAGAGGCTGAGGTAAAAATTCCCCTGTTTTTTCACTACCTTTAATAGGGGCGGGAAGCGGGCTTCTTTGCACCCGCTTCCAGTCGCAGCCACATTGTACCGTATTCTGGCACATTTTTGTTATTTTGGTATTGTATGTAGTGCATTAGAGGGCATTTCAACTCCATAGTATTTGGGCATTTGTTTTTTAGGACAGAAGCAGCATTGCTAACATTACGGTCAGAGAAGTTTTTTCTTTCCAGACAGGTGTGGCGCTGCGGCTAGGGCGACTGACTCCGGAATCTGGGGATCACGGTTCGATCTCCGGGCCGGCGGCAGATTAGCCCAGCACCATGTGACTCTGGGCATTAGCTTGCTTAATCTTCCCGACGGCCCCTGGCGCCTAGAGACCCTTACGGTTGATTGTGCGCTCTACAAATGTGGATTTATTATTATTATTATTATTTTTATTGTGAAGAGGAGGGGTCGGGTTTTATTCTAACTTTGAGTGCAAGTGCTGTAGAAGGAGAGGGTTTTTTCAGGTCCCAACAAGGTTGAGCAAGGCATTCTTGTAGTCAGTGTGAACTTGCATGGCTGAAAGGTAGCCTGACTGGTAGAGTGGGTAGTGAGTGTGGTTATTGAGCACAGCAGCCCCAGGGGGCGTGGCTTGAGCGCCGAGGGTGATGGCGGCGTGAGCCCAGAGCTCCGTGCCTCTTCCCCTCATTAATCCTGCTAAACGTGGCGGAGGACCCGTGTGTGCCCCGGCGCCGAACGAGGACACGGTGGTGACCGGCGGGGCACATTTTGAGCAGTTGGCGGGACTGCTTCGAGGAGCACGGCCACCGATCACAGCGGCCGCCGGGACGGAGGAAAGGAGAATGGCACAAGATGGCGGCCGCGGCGGAGCCCTAGAAAACCGAGGGCTAACCAGCGGATCGCACTGCTAGAGCGCTCGGAAGGAGCGCGACCGCCGACTCAGAAGCTCCCGGCGGCGATCCCCCCAGAGCGAGAGATACTCTTTGGCCCCCGGCTGAGGTGCGCGGCGACCACGGGCGCCGGGAGAGGAGACCGCCCGGGTGCGCCCTTGCAGGCGGGGCTGGCAGACGGCCTCCGATGCCGGGAGGCGGAATGGTGAGGAGTAACCCAGACCCGGGCCCCAGCTATGCACGGAGGTGAGCGGGGGCGGACCTGAGCGGTGGGCTACGGAGGACGAGACACTGTGCATTACGTCCCCAGGACCCCCCCCCCACCCGGTGCCGGTGGTGTCCCACCGCGGAGGCCTGCGCTGATTGTGGGGACGAAGTGAAGAGGCCCATAGGACCACGGAGAGACCTCGGCGGCACCAAGCTCCCTGAGGCGCGGCGGACCTGAAGCAGTAGCCCAGGCGGACAAGGAAAGGCTGTCGCAGGTCCCAGGGGGCGTGCATCACGGCAGACGCTGCATCAGAAGAGCGGTATCTGCGCGACGGGACTCTGTTGAGCATTGGAGACGACCACGCTGCAGAGGCCCAGGGGGGGAGCAAGCCATCGGGACGGACATAAGTGTTGATGCCGGCCGCAATGGGGAAGCCGGGGACCAAGGCGGAGGAGGCGGCGTCGTCCGATGTGGCGGAGGGTGGCCCCATTGAGCAGACGGACCTGCAGCGATTGCAGGATCGGATATTGGACGCCATAACGGCCACACGAGACGCGCTCCACAACGATATAGCGCAGGTGGTGTCGGGGCTGGGTCTGCTCCGGGCGGACCACGATAAACTGAAGGACAGGGTCAAGGACACTGAGACTGCGATTAAAGACCTGGCGCCAGCTCACAAAGTGCTGGAGGGTAGACTAATGGAGGCCCTGGACCGCATACGCACCCTGGAAAGGCGCGCGGAGGACGCAGAAAATAGGAGCCGGCGCAGTAATGTGCGGATCGTGGGCGTGCCGGAAACGGAGGGGACGAGAGACATGGTGGCCTACATGGATGAATGGCTGAGAACAGTAGTGGCACCGGAAGGACTTTCGCCATTCTTCACTCTGGAGCGTGCTCACAGAGTCCCTTCAGGGCCTCCCAAGCCCGGGCTCCCGCCCCGACCGATCATAGCCAAGTTGCTTCACCACAAGGACAGAGATCTGCTCCTGCAAAAAGCCCGGGAGGATGGCCCATTCCAGATTGCGAACAGCAAGGTCACACTCTTCCCAGATTTTACCTTCGAGACGCAGAAGCAGCGGGCCTCCTTCCTCACAATCAAAAAGGAACTGCGAGCTGAAGGGATCGCCTACTCCTTGCTTTTCCCAGCCAGTCTCCGAGTGGTGGTGGACGACAAGACGATCTTTTTTAGCACGGCGGCGGACGCCTGGGACTGGTGGGAGACATACAAGGCTGGAACTGATGGTGCCAAGGTACGAGAGGAGCGGGAAAAGGAGCGGGAGCGCTCGCCAACCCGGCTGCGGAAATCGAAGAGGTTGAGGAAACGAAGGCAGGGGAAGCTGGGGCCGACGGCCTCCCAGACTGAAGCAGAACGGCAGGCTGCATTATTGGAAGTGGGGAAGCTGGGGCGGGCTGAGGGCCCCGGCTCTAAATGTGCCACGGACTCGGACACTCATGTCTCGGCCTCAGGCTCAGAATCGGATCTTTCTGGGGTTCATCGGACCGAAGGGCCGCTGGTACCGCCGCAGACGGCGGATGAGATCCTGAATATCTGAACTGCCGGCAGAGGACAATGGGTAAAGTTTGGGGCGTTGGGAGGGGAACCCATAATCCCATGCCTAACGGAGGTCGGGGCACACCGGGGTGCTCAGAGCAGGGAGGTCATGAGGAATTGGGGAGGGAGCGGGGAGGTGGGCAGCGCAGCCCCCCTCTGGACGAGGCCGCGCTCCGTAGGCCCTTAAGGCACCCACAGCTACGGCTGTGTAGTTGAGACCTGGGTCAATCAGGCGCGGGAGTTTGGATGGGGACTGATATTTCGATATTGGGGCCTGTTCTGGGGGCGGGTTCCACAGTTGGGGATTGTTTACTCTCTTTGAAGTTATTGACCCTGGGTATGCCATGGGCAGGACAGTTGGGAGGTTTTGTTTTGTTCAGGGGGGGCACCACCACCGTCGAAGGGCAGGAACTGAGGAGAGTGTTTCAGCCGGATCACTGGGACAATGGCTAATGTGAATCGTTTGAACTGCATAACCTGGAATGTGCGGGCCTACACACCATGCAGCGTAGACATAAAGTGCATGCCTATTTAGTGCGGAGGGGGGTGCATATTGCACTGCTGCAGGAGACGCATCTCACAAAACAGGAGGGGGCGGCGTTACAGAGGAGGTGGCGAGGACAGATTTTTCACACCAGCTACTCGGCCTATGCTAGGGGGGTACTAATTTGGATTAGGGCAGGCACACCTTTCCAACTCACGCGCCAATGGGTGGACCAGGAAGGGAGGTATGTGGTGGTGGAGGGGAAGTTAGAAGGCAGAGATGTAGTCTTAGCTAGTATATATGCCCCGAATACTGACCAACTGGCTTTCTTTGCGACACTATCGGGGACGCTGGCTCACTCCCTGGCGGGCCCGGTCCTGCTGGGGGGCGACTTTAATTCCATTACAGACCCCTCATTGGATAAATCCCACCCCCCACTACACGACTCCCCGGTACATAGGCTATCTAGAGGTAGGAGGGAGTGGCAGGAGAGCTGGGAACTGACTGATGTATGGCGAGGACAACACCCGACTGACCGGGATTACTCCTTTTTCTCCGGGCTACATGATTTACATGTCCGATTAGATGCGATACTATGTTCCCGGGGGGTGTTGCCGTACGTTACAGGGTCGGAATACCTGTCGAGAACGATCTCGGACCATAATCCACTCCTGATCCGACTAGCGTGGGTAGCGGAGAAGCCCAGGGTCCCGATCTGGAAACTAAGGCCTGAGACACTGGAGGACCCCCTATTCGGGGTGGCCCTGGCGGAGGGGGTGGCTTTATATTTCGCGGAAAATGAAGGGACGGCGACCTCTAGGGCAACGGAATGGGACGCCTTTAAGGTGGTGGTGAGGGGTATCTGTATCAAGGATTATGTAGGCGTGCGGAAAGTGTTGCTGGGCGATTTGACTAAGGCGGATGCCAAGATGAGGGAGGCGGAGAGGGAGCGGCCCGGACACCCAGAACTCCAAGAGACGCTTTGCTCGGCTAGGGAGACGGTGGCCACTGAAGTGGAGAGGCTCCGAGCCTTTGACTATAAGCGATATGTGTTGCGTTCCCACGTAGACGGTGATAAGGCGGGCACCCTTCTGGCGTGGCTTTCGAACCCCACTAGGCGATGCTCTCCCATACTTCAACTGCGGGATACAGCGGGCGTGGTGCAACATACTCAGTTCGGTATAGTTGACGGATTCCAAAAATATTATGAGGGCCTATACAAGAGTGCCCCGGGAGATCGGATGGGGCTGGCCGAGCCCTTCTTGAGCGGCTTACCCCTACGACGGCTGGAGGCAGAGCAGGCGAAGGACCTGGGATCGGACATCGAACTGGGGGAGATCAGGAAGGCGGTGCGTAGTATGGCACGTAACAAATCGCCGGGGATAGATGGGCTCCCCATAGAGTTCTATAGTAAACATTTAGACACTCTGCCACCGCGACTCCTGACCGTTTATAAAGAGGCCAAGGCAGCGGGCCGTGTACCGCAATCAATGCGATAGGCATTAGTGGTACCACTGCTGAAGCCCGGCAGAGAGAGTAGCGACCCCGCGTCTTACCGGCCGCTCTCTATGCTCACCTTAAATTACAAGATCCTGAGCTCCATACTGGCGGCGAGGCTCCTACCACACATGCCAGGACTGGTGCACGAAGACCAGAACGGTTTTATACCGACGCGTAACACCACAATCAATGTCAGAAGACTTGTTCGCCTCATGGACGAGTTGGAGGGGGGAGCTGGGACTGAACTGGTTCTCTCGGTAGACATTGAAAAAGCCTTCGACAGTCTAGAGTGGGACTACCTCTATGCCGTAATGGAGCGATTTGGTCTGGGAGCTGGCTATATTCATTGGACGAAGGTCCTCTACGCGGAGGCGATAGCAAGAGTGAGAGTGGGATCGACGGTGTCCCTCCGCTATCCGGTAGATCGAGGCACTCGGCAGGGTTGCTCCCTTTCGCCGCTTCTATTTGCACTGGCTATCGAGCCACTGGCGGCTGAGGCCCGGACGGGGCGGTACTTCCACGGAGTGCGGGCCCGAGACGGGCAGCAGTTCATCTCGCTTTATGCCGATGATTTACTGCTATTCCTTCACGACGGTGCTGAGGACCTGCAGGGCGCGGAAGCGCTGCTAGAGCGCTTCGGCGCGGTGTCGGGCCTGAGGGTTAACTGGCCCAAGACAAGTTTGTTCCCGCTACTGGAGGGGGCTGTTCGGCCGCAACACCGGTCGGAGGTGGCCTGGGAACCTGCCTGTATTAAATACTTGGGGGTCCATATTTACCACAAGGCGGAAGACTTGCTTGAGGGCAACCTGGGGCGGTGCGTGTGAGGACTAAAGGGCTGTATAGCCTTCTGGGCCACGTTGCCGCTCTCGGTGGCAGGCCGGATCTCCTTACTGAAGATGGTTGCCCTGCCGAGATTATTATATTACTTTCGGACGCTCCCAATCTGGATACCTAGCTCCTTCTTCAGGCAGCTTAGATCTTTGATTACGACGTTCATTTGGGGAGCGGGGCGGTGCAGAGTGGCGCTGGCAACGCTATCTCGCCCGAAAGATGAAGGGGGACTGGCAGTGCCGGACTTTGAGCTTTATTATTTAGCGGCCCAACTGCAGGTCTTCACGCAGGAGGTGGCACGAGTATTCAGGGGCCCGGAAGACGAAAGCTTGCGGGGGACGCCCAGGCACGTCTTGGCGTATATTACCCTCCATCAGCGGTTAGATAATCGGGACTTGTCGTTGGAACAACGCACGTACCGTCAATGCTGGAACGAGCACAGAAGAGGGCGGGAATTCGGCGCCCATATGCACCGGAGATCCCTCTGGGCATGCTGACGGCATTACCGCATGGCGGCGTCTGGTCGCATCTGCAGGGGTGGGAGGAAGCGGGGGTGCAGGTGATTGGGGACCTTTATGAAAATGGTACTCTACTCCCGTTCCAAGAATTAATGGAGCGCTTCGACATCCCGAGAGGGGGATTTTTACTTCATGCGGCAGTAACCAGGGCAGTGCAGGCCCACTGGGGCATGGGACTCGAGGAACCCGAGACGGCAGCTGCATGCCAATTTACCATGATGTCAGCAGGTACAATCAAGGCGGTGACGTGCCTCTACAATAGAATGGTGAGAGAGAATCTCCCTCCTCTTAAATCACTGAAAGCCAAGTGGGAGGCGGACCTGGGTAAAGACATACCTGACACGACGTGGGCACAGCTTATCCGTAGGGCTCGCAACAGCACGAGAAACGCTAGATTTCAACTGATCCACTACTATGTACTGCATAGGGCGTACATGACCCCGGGAAGGATCAGGAGGTATTTTGGCGCGGTAACGGCGACCTGTCCCCGGTGCCCGGAGGAGGGGGCCGAATTAGTGCATATGCTGTGGGCGTGCCCGGCCCTTCAGGATTATTGGCAGGACATAGGAGATGTGTTGAACGAAGTGACTGAAAGGTCCATCGACTATGGACCGGCGGAGTGTCTTTTACATTGGTTCCCCCATACCCCCAAAAACAAACTCACGAGCAAGTTTATTGATATGGGATTGATGGTGGCTAAGAGGGAGATCACTAGGAACTGGAAAGCGAGGGTGGGTCCGACCCCACGGAGGTGGCGGCAGGAATTTCTGAAATGGGCGACGGCTGACAGCACACACAGGTACCAGCTTGCGCGCAGGACCCCTAGCCAGACAGCGGCTGACACTGCGACCTCATGGGAAGTGATGGTACAAGCACTCAGAGATAGCGAGGCAGACGAGGAGGAGGAGGCCCCCGAGGCAGGTAGGGCAGAAGGAGCAAGCTAATGCCCCAGGGGCGGCAGGTATGCGGGGGGGACGAAGTAAGCACTTCAGGAACGGAGGAATGATCGTTGCAAGGGCCATAGACAGGGGGTGGGGGGTGGGGCGGGACAGGGGGGGGGGGGGTTCAGGTTTTTTAGCGCAGGGGATGGGAGTTGGGGTTTAGAGCGTTGTTGGGCAGAATTGTAAAAGTAGTCATGCACACAATCCGGACACCAGCTACTCCTTTATCTTTAACATCAGGCGTGGAAGAGCAGTGAAATCATCGCCGCCCAACCCCCGGGTTGTGGGCACGACGGCTGTGTGTGAGACAACGAATCATATTGTGTAACTGCTCAATCTTATGGTGCTGATTATCTATGCATTGGCCTGTATGGGTGTGACTACAATAAAAATTATTTAAAAAAAAAAAAAATTGAGCACAGCAGCCCCACATGCGGGGGTGAAGGGGAGGCAGGGGCACCCGGACCAGCAGTGTCGGCAGAGAGGTCCAGTAGGCTGAGCATTCACCCAAGAGCGGCATTGTCCCGGTGGGCGGGGTAGGTAGGGCAAAAGGTAGCATGGTTCGCCCGCAGTGATCGTGCCTACTGTGAATAATAGCAAAGTGGCAATAGCTGCATGGCAATTGGGTTGACACCAGTGACTAGCATGGACCAGTCCGATCTGGTGTCTAACTTAGCTAGTGTGTTGCCATGGTTATCAAAAGTGAGGATGTAATCTTCACCCCTTAAGAGCAATCATTTTAAAAGGGCTAGGAGGCTGGTGGCCCATTTGAACAGTTCAAGTGGGCGCTATGGAAAATGTCGGCAAGCCTTAGTGGTTGGCACACTTGCTGTAGTTGGTAGGGGGATCCGCAGTAGTTACTTAGGTAGCACAGATGCCAACAGTTGCCAGAGCACAGGTAGTGTGGCTCAGGGCGTGCAGGCTGCAGTTGGGGCCACACCCATACCAAGGATTCTACCCCAGCAGGTATGGCTGCGCCACTACCGAGCATCGGTTTGGGGAAGGTGTGTTCTGAGCATGACCAGTTGGGCAGGCACGTGTCAGCTGAAGTCGAGGAAAAGATCTGGAAAGGAAGTTAAGTTGAAATATGTGAGCTGATTTCCGATATGCCGAAAGGGAGTAAGCAGTGTAAAGAATGATCTCATTGTAGGGACAGTGAACATTGGCCGTACAACCAAAAGGTGGAAGAAACCTTGATTAATTGGGTCAAAGGTTTCACAGTTTGTCAGGCAATAATGGGTAAGAAATTCCTTACAATGGGAACTCCACTATCGTACTACCAGAATAGAATAGTGTGCGCACATAACGAGTTTGGAGGTGACGGCATGGAGAGGAACTGTGATAAGGAGTTTATGATAAAGGCTACCAGACCCACCCTGGCTTGGAATCAGATTTAGATTAATACGTGGGAGGACGGCAGGGGGGTTAGCGAGGAAAAGGTCATGTTGGGATTTTAACGTGCTCCAGAGCCCCAGAGACGTGCCAGTTTAAACACTGCTGCTCCTTCTGCTCCCTCCCATTTCACCCAGAGTTCAAGTGTTGTAAAAAGTCCAAAGACAGTGGCACTAAGAAGCACAAATGAGCAGTCCTTGTTGATGAAGGCCCTCTCCCCTATCCTCGCCCATCGCGGCATTCACACTGACTTCAGGACTTGACTTGGATACTTTTAATACATGAGGTGCACGGCCACACGTAGCGCCGGTCGGGCGGACTGCAGACAGTGATGTTAGCTGCCTGACATTCCGCGTTTAGAGAGGGCCGGCCGCGCTCGGACAGACACCGTGGCCTGAGGGGTGCTGCACTACAGTCCACAGCCATGTGGATGACAGGGCCAGAGCCAACTTCGCACCTCAGGTCTGTGCTGTCCTGCAGTCGGGTCGCTACGTTAGGACAGGACAGGACCAGGAACTAAATTCATAAAGGCGATGCCGCCCGCCGGCAATTTTATTTCCGAGCAGCCAGGGCCAGCCAACTCGAGGGCACTGGTGAAAGACAGGGCCCAGCCCTGCTGCATCATGCGGTCACAGGAGATCGCAGTCCGGTGAGAGGGCCCGTCCTCACATAGTCACGCCGGCCGGCGCAGTAAGCATGGGGCAGAGAAAGAACAGAACAAGCCGAGATTTATTCATTTCCCGTCCCTCTACCCCCGGCCCCCCACCCCTCCGAGGTTGGTGTAACAGCTTTTCTCTATGGGAGGGAAGGGTCGGTGCACAGACAAAGGATCGAGGAGAGACGCAACTTACTGTTGCTCGTCTCTAACTCTGCAGTGGTACATACATACAAAATGTAATAATAATTGCTCATGGGAACGAAGGCTTTCTTATGCCAAAGACACTAGCGCCACAACTACTTTTAGTAGATGTTCCCGGGCCTTGTCAGGTCCTCGTTCGATTGTACCAGTCTGACAGGATGTTTCATTTCCTGCCTGCCAGCCGGGCCCCAAGGCACCGAGGAATTCATTGCTGTTTCTCTGCGCGCCCTGATGCATGGCACAGATTTAAAGGAGGAAGACGGTGACCATCGATCACCTGTTCACCTCCTCATGACCTGGGCACATACTGCTGCTGTGCCCTGCCCAGCCAGTCCGAGCCCAACTATTGCCCCGGGCCGGACTCGTCACCACGCAACCGTGATTCTCGCAGTGAGACCAGGTGGCACAGGTTGAGGCTGCAGCTCGGCTGTCTGTCTGACTCTCTTAAGAAGAGACAGGCTAACGAGTTTATATGCATACTGCAAAGAAAGTCAAACAGCATATTGTATTGTAATGAACTGTGTTATATGTAGATAGCTCAGTGGGTTGCTTCTTTTGTCACAGAGAACCCTTTGATTTTTGTGGTTCAGCCGCACCTGAAGCTGAGGTTGGGGTGGTGGGTGCTGATTATTTAAAAAAAAAATGTTTTAAAAGCACCTGCTACGGAGTTCGAATTTCTTATTGCTGAACTCTGTGTGATTTCTGAAATTTGTCTGTTTTCATGGACTTCATTGCATAATTTAGCCACAAGAAGTGTAGCACTAACTGTCATGCATTTAGTTGTTAAATGTCTTTTGTAAATCCACCGAATCTATGAAAATGTCACACATAAGCAATCTGAAACATTAGAAGCTGTGCTCAAATAAATGTAATTTCTGACATTTTTATGATTCTCTCGTCTTTTACTGCTTGATTTTGCTAGCGAGAAAGTGTCACTCATAGTCGTTGAAATGTCACTCATAATTACACTGAAATTATGAAATTGTCACTCATAGCAATCTGAAACCTTGGCAGCTATGGCGTGAGTGTCACACCTGTTGCGTGATGCTTGACAGGACTGCCCAGTTAATTGGCAGGCAATAGTGACATGGTTGAATGCGTACAACAAAACAGCGGCAGCACAGTCACTGTATATGAAGGGTTCACAGAATCCCTGCAGAGGGCTGTGTGAGGGTTCAATTTCACGAAAAATTCAGCATTCTCTGCAGGTTGATTGTAATGTTGCCAGAAGGAAACAACAGGGAAAGGTAGCAGGCCTATTTGACTCATCCTGCTGAAGAATTTTGTGTGTTCCCCTTTGAGGGGAAGTCTGAGAAAATATCTAGTGGAGTCTGGCTTGATCCATAATCTGTTGGCACCTAGGGATCGGTCGGTCAGTGAGACCATTGGTGGGGCACTTTGCTCCGTCAAGTACGCCTCCCAAGATCAGGCCATTAGGATGCTCCAGGAGCTGGGGCCTGAGACATGACTGTCCAAGTCAGATCTAGAATCGGCATTTAGGCTGCTGCCCATTCATCCCAATGATTTCCATTTGTTAGGTTTTCAATTTGAGGGTTCCTTTTACTTTGACAAATGCGTGCCCATGTGCTGGTCGGTCCCCTGCGCTTACTTCACAAGGGTTAGCACCTTCTTGGAGTGGATTTTCCTGCAGAAGGCAGGACACAACTAGGTATTGCATTATCTTGATGATTTCCTTTTTCTAGGTCCTCCAGACACAACACGCTGTGGGGAGGGCTGAGTAGCATTTCAGGAGCTAATGGAGGAATTTGAGGTGCCTTTAGCTTAGGGAAAAACATGTGGCCCAGTCACAACAATTGGATTTCTTGGGATAGAGCTGGATTCCAAGGCCGGTGTGTCTAGGCTTCCTCATGAGAAGGTAATAGCATTTATGAGGGCCTTAAAGGTGTGCTTGGAAGTCAAGGCAGGAAAGTTACATCAACTGCAGGTTGTAGTGGGGCAGCTGATTTCGCATTGTTTATCATACCCATGGGCTGCCCGTTTTCCAGGTCTATTGAGCAGGTCATCTCAGGCTTGAAATGGAAACACCATCTTACCACGTTGTCAAGTGAGGTGCGACAGGACATGAGGATTTGGGAGGCATTTTTGAAAGACTTCAATGGTTCAGTTGTATGGCTAAGCCCCACTAAGACCAATGAAGAGTTAGGTTTGTTTACAGACTCTGGAGGCAGCATAGGTTTTGGCACCATTTTGGGCGCTTCTTGGTGCGCCCAGCGTTGGCCAGCAGACTGAGTATAATCCAAGCTGGTGGCAAACATAGGTTTCTTGGAAATTTTTCCCATCCTGGTGGCGATCACAATCTGGCCAGACCAGTTTCGCAACTAATCCGTGATATTCTGGTCGGAAAACGTGACTGTATATGAGTCCACTAACCACCAAGCAGCAAAATGTAGATCTTGAGACTGTTTAAAGAAATCATTCTATGTCAGTCAGTCAGTCAAAGTTCTTTATTGCGATAACTTAATATCATACAAAGACAATGGCATAAAGACACAACAACAAATAGCATGAATTAAAAAGCAGTTAAAAACAATTAAAAACAATTAGAACATTAAAAAAGAGCGTTTCAGATAAAAATCACTGTACCATGTGACAAATCATTAAGACTATGTAATTGCATGGTATTAAAGTGCATTAATAATAAAGTGCATGATAAAGTGCAATATCCCAAGGAATAATCCCCGCATAAATGTTCTACTAAGAAACACACTGTGATCTAAAATTCGTTAACCTGAAGTTGCCATCGGCCCGACTAGTTAATAAACAAGTCTGCACTCTTAAGTCTGGTATTCCTGCTCCTTATTGCTCGTACCAGGAAATTTGCCACAGAAAACATGATCCTGGGAGTTTGCAGCATTTGTAAGTAAATAAGAGCAGGTCGGACCAGAATGAATCCCGCTTCCTTAAGTATAGGCACGAGAAACTGCCTCCGGGCTTCATTATAATAGCTACAGAACATTATAAAGTGCATTGTGCTCTGATCTGAAAAAAGATCACATGAACATGGCGGGGCCTTATCAGGGGTACTCCACTCAGAGTAAAAACCCAAGTTAAAATGAATTAGATTAAATCTAAAACGGGTTAAAATGAACCTATGATAAGGGTTAGTCACCACATTAAGGTAGTTGTCAGGACCACTAGGTATAGCCAACAGGAGGCTGGCCCTAACACAGGGTTTCTGTAACTCGACTTCCTCCCTCTCCAAGGAAAGAAGGTCTTTCATAGCAACCTTGGTGAGGACAACGTCATTAGATGTTATGGAATCAGTGGCTGTGTATAGTTCAGGCCTCCCCAACCTACAAAAACTGTCCTTAATGTACTTTAACCATCCTATCTTATGTACATTGTCCAGAGTCAGACAATCCCTTATTATGGAATGGTTTAGGGGAATTTCAGGGTTAAGCCACAACTTAAGCCATGCGATTAATGGGGCTATTCTAACCAAATCGCTAATGAAGCCTTCTCCTAGCTCCTGATGTACAGTATAAGATGGGGTTGACTGCGGGACGCCCAAAACTGATCTGAAAAATCTGTTTTCCGCGGTCTGTATGGGGTCTACTCTTTTGTACCCCCAAAGGGAGCTCCCATATGAAGCTACAGAGATACATTTGGCTTTGTATATTTTGCTGATAGCTTCAAAAGGCCTGCCCCCTAGTCTTTTTGAAAAGCCATGAAGGGCCGCGGAGGTTCTAGCCAGAGTAGCTACTCTACTTTTTACGTGGGGGCCCCAACTACCTTTCTCATCAAAGGTGATCCCCAGATAGGGGAAAGTAGTAACCCGAGCAAGTTTTTCCCTTCCGCAGAAAAAGGTTTTATGTACGGATTTCCTTGAAGCCTGACCCATAAACATGATCTGGGATTTTTTTGCGTTAATTTTCAGGTCTAAGGAACCCATGAAGGATTCGAAAGCTTCCAGCAGCCGTTGTAGCCCCACTCCTGTTCGCGCCAGAAGCACCGCGTCATCCGCGTACAGGAGAACTGGAATACCCTGTTCCCCAGCACGTGGAATATCGCATGTGACCTCTCTTAGAGCGGGCTCTAAGGCATTCACATACAGCGTGAACAGTAGAGGTGCCAAGATGCATCCCTGACGGACACCTCTTTCAGAAGCAAACACTTCAGTACATCTTCCATCAGTAGAGACTCTGACTTTAGCAGACAGGCCAGAATGCAGGTCGGACAGTAAGTTGACTATAGATCTGTCCAGACCCATCTCAACCAGTTTACCCCAGAGCTTAGATCTATTGACCATATCGAATGCGGAGGAGAGGTCCATGAACCCTAGGTACATGGACCCATCCTTAGCTCTGGTGTATTTCTCAATCAGTAAGTGGAGATTGAGGCACTGGTCCAGGGTGCTTCTCTTGGGTCTAAACCCGTATTGGACATTGCTCAGGATGTTGTTCTCGGTGGCCCATGTATTCAGTTTTGCTAATAGCACTCTCCCTAAGATTTTGACTGAGGAGTCTATCAGTGAGATGGGCCTATAGCATACCGGGTCCTGCCTATTGCCTTTTTTAAAAACCGGAATAATAGTTGAAGTTTTCCAGGACTTCGGAATGTTGTCACGGTTTAAGGCGTTAAAAACCCTGCAAAGCAATCTTGACCAGAAGTTGGGGAAACATTTAAAGGCATCGGCCGGAACACCATCCGGTCCCGGTGCCTTTTTTGTCTGTGTGCGACTAATAGCATCTAAAATGTCCTCAACTTCAAAGTGCAGGTGGTTACCCGGTGTGGTAGTAGACTCTTCATGAGCACTATTATTGGCTAGGAACTGGCCTGAATATATGTCTCTAAAGTGTTGAATCCAATCCTGATCTGGAATATTTGCTTCCAGAGGGGAGTTATCCTCGCCTGTAAGAAGGGGTTGATTAACAATTCTCCAGAACTCCCCACTATTTTTTAATATGGCTGGATCTGTAAGTTGCGCCCAAGCTTCATCTTTAAGCTCTTTCTTTCTGGCTGCAATAGCTTTTTTATATTATATTTTAAGTGTAAACATGTACCTGGCATATTGAACAATGCAGATGCTTTATCTCGTTTTAAGATGCAGGCTTTCAGGTATCGCCACACAAAAGCTGCGGAATACCTTTCACTGTTCCCGGATCAACTCTGGCAGCTTAGTGCCCCAGCCTTTCAGACCTCTCGGCTGCCAGTTTAGCGTCTAAGCCGAGGTGTGCTTATGAGGGGGCATTTTTGACATCTTTCAGGGAGGAGGGGAGGTCAGTGTCGTACACTAGGCTGCGCACCACAGCTATTTCCTTCTTCCTGAAAATGCAGGGTTAGCCTTGTGGGATCAAGGTTTTCATTGAGCAAAGAGAACTGAAGGGTTTGTAGAGACTTGAGGAGAACAAAAAAGATGCTAGGCGTCCCTAGACCCAGAAAAAGTGGGGAGGATCATCGCCAGCCTAGAGAAATTGTGCAGATCACTTGCTGATGTACGCCTTTTCAAAGCAGCGTTCTGACTGCCATTCTATGGGGCTTTGAAGGTAGGGAGCTTATGGCAAATAGTAAGAAGGACAAAGAGGGTGGTCTGCAGGTGGGTGATATTGGGTCGCCGAATGCCTCCCTGGCAGTAACCCTCACTCTCTCAAAGACTGACCAGATGGGTAGAGGGGTACATATCCTGCTACACCGGGTGCAGGGAAAGGAGTGCTACCCACTGGGGATCTTGGCAGTCTATCTGCCGCATCACTCGAAGGAGAGGAGGTGGGCATCCTGTTTATACACAAAAATAGAATACCGCTCTCTAAGTTTCAGTTCTCCAGCGTTTCCTCAGTCTGACTCTAGCTGCGGAAGGATTGGAACTTTCAGAGTTCATCCCTCATTCCTTTAGGATCGGGGTACCTGCCGCGACTGCGAGTATAGTATTGGGAGGGCAATCGGGCCAAAGGATAGGGAGAAGGAAGTCAGATTGCTCTAAGCTGTATGTTAGATTAAGCATGTTGTGACGATGTGACATTAATCCTTTGCTATTCCTTCTATGGTACTCTCCTATCAACGCAGGTGGTGGAAGACATATAAAAGATGTGTTGTATTTTTCTGTCAACGTGGGAGCAAGATGTATTAAAGAAGTGCTGGTGTTGGGTCATTCATTCGTGAAGCATGCAGAGGTCTGGTATGCGCCAGGGGACTACACAACGGGTGCCAGAATGGCAGGATTTCATCTAACCTTCTGTGGTCAAGAAGATATGTGCTTAGTGGACCTAAGATCTTCGCTGGACGGATTATTGCCACAGAGGCTTCCGCCCCAGGAGGTGGTAATTGTGCATTTGGGAGGAAATGGCTTGGCTAACTCTGGGTGCAGGGTCTTATTTGAATTAATAGTCACAGAGGTGAGTTGGCTCTCAAGAAGGTTCCCTGTAGCCACAATAGAATGGTCACACATTATACCGAGAATAACTTGGAGAGGTGGTAAGTCAGTCAAAGCCCTTTGATGTGCTGTGCGGCCGTGAATGCGCGTGCTTGTTTGGTCACGTGATTCATGTGAACTTAATGAAAACTGCAGCGCAAGAAGCCCTTGGTTTGACGAGGATTTCGAGCACTTGAATTCTCGCTCCACTCAATGCGCTTGCGCGCATTGATAGGTCGCAAGACCTAAAAAATAAGCTGTATGTCTTTGTATTGAACCTAATGTGAGCAAGACCGGGGCCTGCACCTGATAAACATCCCCAAACGTGACCTAGTAACAGACTCTTATGTGGGGTTTGAGTGGAAGCATTAGAATCTCCGTATTCCACGTCCTCCCTGGAGAGATGGCATTTCTATGCTGAGACAGTTGATTGCTGACTGGCTCTGGATGACTCTGCTCCTGTTGTAGTGTCAAACTGTCATATGTTTCACTTTAATATGGAGGCTCTTGACTTCATAGCGCGAACCATGATCATTCAGCTTCTCCGTCAGCTTTTCGAAAGGTGGCCATACTCTTTGTTTTATCCATTCTGCTAGTCTGGAACTCATTCCCATTTCCTCAATAACGTAAGCTTGCTCCTGGCCAGGGACTGGGAAACACCTCCTTCTAAAGTTTATTCCACGTATGTTAAAGACATCATGCAGAATTGCCAGAAAATTACATAGTCAGTGTGAGAAGTTGGCCCGATATGCAACGTTCGCTATTCTAGCGACCGCTATGTATCGTTCCAACGACCCTTATGGTGTTTGGTTGTAAGTCAACCTATAGACCAGCTATCCTAGTAGCGTGGATACGAGCAGTCTAAGGCTAAAGACTCGAGAGGGCGCGTTAAGCCAGCTGTTTACCACACATGTACCGCTTGAACACCCAGTGAAAGGACACCACACAAGTGTTATGAAAATAAACAGTATATTTATTAAGAATCACAACAGCCCTGTACTCTTTATGAGGACAGGGTACTAAGCACAAACCAAATCTCTTTAGCAAATACTTCAAGTGCACAATTAAAACAAGTGTCCGAGGACACGGAAAGTTTAAGGTCTCGGGCGGACCCGATAAGGCAAGTCGGAAGCGAGGGACTCAGGACCCTAGAGTAAGGAGGCTATGCAGGCACCGAAATGCCGAGTTACCTAGCCACGAGGGCTGCGGCTGCACAAGTCTTACAGGCGTCGGGGTCTTCGCTGACGAGCCAGGAGCCGGAAGAAAAGGAGTTGCTGGCCGGCGACCAGTGATGAATAGTTCGTAGAGATCCAAGCCTGGATCAGAGATCGATGATACCTGAAAGCAGAGGGGACCAAGTTCGTACTACTAGCCAGTAGTCAGAGGGTACCAGAAGGGCACCGGTTGGCCGTCACCTCGACTAGGTGAGTGGGCGACGCCAGGCTCTGCAGTCTCACGGACCAGGAGGCGTTGTCGGCGACCGCGGTGGAGGTGCGAGCTGTCCCACGAAGGATGACGCTGTCGGCGTCGCTGGGCCCAGGATGGGGCAACAAGCCTTGGCAAATCTCAGGGCCACGTGGTGGGCCTAAGATGGCGTCTTGAGTGGACCAGGAGGGTCCGGGGTGCTTCTCGCAGAGATGGAAGCAAGGGCCAGTCTGGAGCAACCAGACCAGCAGAGTTGTTTGTCCGTCGTCGTCAAGGAAGGGCACAAGCCAGCGGCTAGTGACCAGACAACGGGCTGAGCAGCGAGCAGAAGGGCCCCACGCAGATCGTGGAGATGCTGGGAGACTGCACTTCGGTGCTGGAGCGGCTCAGGGTCGGGGCTTCTCGGACCCCAGAGCACTCACCAGAGAGTTACCTCGATGGTCGTGCTGGTTTAAGAGCGTGCAGGTTCTGATGATGGCCGGTCCCTCGAGGTCTCGTCGCACCCACAGATCACAGCTGAGCTGATGACGTGGGTAGAGGTCAGAGGTGCCAGGGAAGCCGGTTCTCGTCGAGCTGGGCCGTCGGATTCCTTGAGGAAGGACTTACAGCAAACCGCAGAGTTCTTAGATGGTGCCCGCTGATGCAGGGTGACTACTCCTTAGTCACAAGGGAGAAATCTTGAGAAGAGTCTCGAAGTCCTTTCGTAGAAAGTATTCTTGATTCAAAGATGATCTAATTTGGAAGGGTCCCCGCTCCGGCCTTTATTCTAAAGAAAGGGGTGGGTACATGACTAGGTCCTGCCCTAAGGGTGGGACCAGGAAGGGGGGTAGTTACACCCCTCTCCCCTGCCAGACTTTCCCCAGGCCAGGGCTGTCGCCCCTGGAACTGGTTCTAACCGGCAGATGCGTAGTGAGCACCGGGGTGCCACTCCGCAGTCACCTTCTCGCAAAAGCCCTACCTACCCAGAATACACAAACCCTGTCTGGGACGGTGCGAACACCGCCCTCGACAGGAAACCCTTTGTCCGAGCGCTCCTCGCTGGAAGGACTCCCAGCAGCAGGAGGTCAGACTCGTGTCTGTGGTGGCAGCATCCATTTTGTGGAGCTGAGGCTTTAGTTAACTTTAACCGGGGTTCACAGTTACGTACATGTCGTGTCCCTCTAGAAGGGTGGAATGCTAACCTCATCGCCAGAATTGGTGAGAGGGCAGCACCCCGATTCGTATGACACCTTACTCGACATGCCTTGATAACGCGACACCGAAGTTACCGATGTGGTACGCGTTATCATGGAACAGCCATTGGGTCTTGATTCCGCAAGCTGCAACCGGGCTCGGCTCGGGCCTGAGCCTAGCTCACACGAGCCCACGCACTCTGCCTTCAGGATTGTTAAGGCCTGCCATAGGAGTGACTGATAGGGACTCGGGTGTCCATTGTATGGTTAGATATAGAACTACTATACCTAAAGCGAAGGGTGATTACACGACTTCGCCCCAGCTGTCGTGCAGCCAGTTGTGTCAAATTTAGGAGGCCAGCCAGGGGTGGCATAATACATGCTGCAGCCCCTGGCGGCCCTGGGTACACCTATGCCCTGCGTTACGGGGTCTGATAAGGTGGCCCAGTACCAATTGGTAAATGCACCTAGGGTACATATCGTAATTTAGAAAGAGAACAGCCAGGCTGTGGGTCTGATTAGCAGGCCCACAGCCAGAGAAAGTCGTAAACCAGTGAAACAAAAGCAAAAAATCTGGGTGATCATAGGATTGCAGACCCTACTCTCCTACAGTCAGTAACACAGACACGGTCATATGAGCATTGATTGAGCCCCAGTAGGTGACCACATTTGGGTAGAATGACAGAAGGTGAACAGTGCCTCACCCAGAAGCTTTCACTTCAAGCCTTTGTTATGGTTCAGTAGCAGTTCTGATTGTTCTTCTTGCTAGTGTTCACACTGCAGTTGTTTCTTCTACAGGTGTGTGGTGAGATGAGGCTTCACATAAAAATACACTCAGGAGGCCTTCAATGTAGGAATGAAGATTTGATCCAGCCAAGAAAAGTTAAACCCAAGACATCTCCCAAGGTGGTTAGATCCTTGAATGCTTTGTAACAATACCATTCAAGAACATTCAACAAATATCACCATTGCACCCCTCCGGGAGAAATGGGAAACAGACTTTCGTAGGCCGCTTCATGATAGAGAATGGACTCGGGCGTTAGAATTCACTAAAAAGTGTCCCGGAACTATTGTTTTAAAAACATACAGCTGCATATATTACACCAGGTGCATCTTACCCCCAAAAAGTTACAAAAGTACTTTCCCGGAGGTTCCTTCACCTGTCCCAGATGCCCGGAGCCTAATGCCTCATTCCAGCACATGCTATTGGATTGCCCGACGCTCCACAGCTACTGGGACACCGTCCACACCACACTTAGGGCGGTCACGGGACATCCCAGACCTATACACATGGGAAGCTAGCACCTTTGGAATCTGCAAACGCTGCAAAAACATGAAGGTGGAAATGCGCTTTGCGTCCTTGTTGCTCCTCCTTGCTAAGCTATGCATTGGAAAATACCAGGGGCCCTCCTCTAGCGGCATGGGTGGGTGCTGTCAAGAAGTGGGGCGCAGCTGAAGAGGGAATCCTCCCACAGAAGAGGTTAAGAGAATTCATAAACATCCTGTTTCTATGCCATGGGCCATGTTACATGTTACTCCACTCCTTCACACAAGAAACACTGACGACGCCGGAGTCCCAATCTCCTGGCTCCCCGGGGGCGCTCGTGGCCCCTGCGGCTGCCCGGCATGACTTGCAGAGGGCTGGGTCACCCGGCGGGTCGCAACTGACAGCCGCGAGCGGACCGTAACTACACCTTCATGGGGGTGATCTGGGGCACTTTCCCTCTCCCCTCCTTCCACCTGCACACGCCTAACTAGCCACCCTGTCACAAAGCATTAATCAGGCGACTACCCCCAAACTGTAGCAATAAAAAGACACAGTTTATATTACTGTTGGTATACCACCACCCCTATGACATTGTGATAACAGAGAGAGCACGCCTAACATCTCAGCATACAACAAAGACTGCCTCGTATGGGTGCTGACACTACCCCACCACTTGTCCCTTAGACCCATCATCGACTCTGAGGCTATGCGAGAGATTGTAGACCTTGATGTTACCTGATCTCGTGCCAAGATGTAAAGTAAGCAAGTTTTTTGTGCGTAGAACAATGCCATCATTACTGCTGTAATGTACGTCAATACAAAAAAAGGCCAATAAAAAGTTTTTTTTTTTAAAACCATTCAACAAATATGACCACACCAGATTCTACATTATTTCATGTAAAGAATTTCACTACCTATACAACTACTAGATTAAACATTAACCACAGAATATAACAAGATGGTACATGGCTCTCTCAGTGGATTTATTGAACATTTCTTCAAGTATGCAGCCCTAGGATCACAAGACAACTCCTCTGAATTTTGCCAAGTGTTCAGAGGGTTCTATGTAATGTTTATTTGTGTCTGTGTGTGATTTGAATGCTCATCTGTCCCAGTTAGGCCAAGATGGAAATACTGCCACTTTTACATGGACACAGGTTTCTTCCTAAAGTTGCCTTTACTCTCACACAATGACTTTTGCCACACATTTGCAACTGTGACAGTGCGGATTAGTTTCTAGGAAACTTAACTTGCTTACAAACCAACTTCGCAAGAACACTATCCTGATACCTCGAAACATCATGTACAAGGTCTGTAGATATATTGTGCAACTGTCACTATTTTATTTGTACACATGGCAACAGAGCTCTCTATAGCACACAGTGGTGGCCTGACCAAGATCTCAGCCCAAGCCAAGGATGCTTTTTGGTATAAATAAACATCAGTTTCCATATTTTGGCAGAAGAGCGCTTTGCTGCCATTTGCAATGTCTCTTCATGCTGATGCTTCAGCTCAGCAGCTGGCTGATATCTTAATGAGGGGTGTCCAGCTCGTGACCACGTCGGTTACAAACATTCTTTCCCTTCAGGTATTGATCGTTGCAACACATATATTCTATACAAGAATCACTTTTGTTCAATAAATATTGAAAACACCCCACTCTGTATTCCTTGTATTTTTCTCTGAGAGAAAGAGAGCACAAGTGACTGCGAAAAAGGGTTCTAGATTTGTTACCATGATCACTATGGGATCAGGGTTGTCATGTTCAGTGGGGGGTTATGGTGGCACTGTGAGCTAGCTGGCCTATAGGATCACCTATCCTAAGAGGGTACATAGAATCAGTCTGGCACAGTGCCAATGGTCATGCTGTCCACAAATGCGCAGTTCCTACCGTAGAGTGGAAACTACACAACAGAATATATGTCCACTTTTGGGGGGGATCACAAGGTGCATACCACCTGTAGTTATTCAAGCATATATGTATCACGTTTACGTGTTCCTCCGACCTATGGATCTCCCTGCCACTAACAAGAAATTGTACTAGAAATGCCCATTGAGATACAGTAACATACAATTGGCAACCTTATGTGAATTTAGGAAGCAGTGAGTGAAGAACAAGGTTATTAGATTCCACTGAGATTTTACTAATCTTGTATATCAATGTGTGGCCGTTGCACAAACCGTTCCTTTTTTACAGTTACTTTCCTTCCATTTTCAACCAGATGTGTCTTTCATTTCTCTATAGAAGTAGTGCAGGAATGAGGTCTGATGGGGTCTATAATATGGTATAGTTCAGGTTGTCGAGGTGAAGCCCACCAGAGGTGGTAGTGGCATGGAATTTTTGTTACCTTAAGTCTAGATTTCATATAGTCCCATATGAAAAATGTTATCAGGCCATCTACTCTCAGGAGGAGAGACCAGGTATATGTATTGAGAGCATGCTGACTAGGTACTTGCACCAGGCATTGTTATACTTTTGACTGCCTGAACATGCCCCCGCCGTAACAAGTTCAACTCTGGTGTTTGTACGAAGTCAGCTGTAGTAAATTCCAGGAGAGGTTGAATGTTGTCAACTTCCATATTCTGGAGCCCTCTATTGATAAGTGCTAAACTAACTGCTGCCCATTCCCATCCAACTTGGAGCAGACACCAATGTTCGTTCACTCATTTCTTTCTCCTTTTAGGTCTTGCGTAAGCCAAGGCCTATTTTATGGAGGAAAAAAATATACATAAATAGGACTTTGTGTCAGCCTTGGCTTCTCAGGCTCAGGATCCCAGAACGATTGGCTTGAGATATTGATAATTACATTTTGAATCAGCTCACTGGAGGATCTATGACCGCTCAGTGGCTTTAATTGAACCCTCCCTCAGTAGATCCTGTCTATTCTGGCTGGTGCTGCTGCCACCTTGAGGGTGCTGGACAGCTCTTCTCCCTTGCCACCAGGATGGTGCTCGGGCCATTGATTTGTTTCTGCACACACGGGTACCACTTTAATTCCTAGCTGGCCACCCTTCTTCCCTGCCACAGGCAGCTGCAAGGCTGTCCCAGTGGCTTCCTCCATCTGCACACAAACATTGGCAAAGACATTGGTAGTGGCTTGTAAATCACAGTGAAACCCAAGCCTAATGATCGTTCAGATTGGGGTCAGGTGAACATAGTTCCAAGTGCTCCTGATCATTGCAGCATATATAACAAAGGAGTCTCTTCAAAGGCCGGTGATGTCTTGTACTGCCCGTGAGTTAAGATTCTTTTCACGCTGCGGGTGAGGGCAACAATCGAGAGCCTGATGGGGACTCATGTCAGCACATGGTTTTTAGAACTGCCAGTGCTGAGCATTGACAAGACCCAGCACCAAGGCCGCTTAAAGCCCTGAGTCCACTGATTGTGGAATTCTACTGCTCCCCAGAAATCAAATATTTGCGCCCTTTCTAGGGTCAGCTGCATAATGCAAGCAGGAAATCTCAGTGCTGCAGAGACCTAGCTTTGCTGCCATTAATTCAAGGCTGGCCAGAGCAGTGCCTTGTTAGGCTTTCTGCAGACACGCACTATAGTCCTCAATGGTGCAGATGTTCTCTGTGATCCAAAGAGAGACCCCAACTCTAGGCCTTAACAGTGCATTTGATGCCCGGCAATGGAGGCCCTATGGCAGGAGGTCACAGGTGCACTGTCGGAGGTGGCGGGTTAAGATGTTCTGTTCGCTATGAAGGGGGCGATACGGAGCATGTTTAAGCGAAGGACAGCCAGAAGAGTAACTAATCGTTTCATAGACCTGGCTCTACTCATAGCCTGTAGATCCATAGCAATGCCCTGGAAAGCTGACACTACCAGGATTGAAACACTGGTACGCTGCAACACTTCAATGGGGCCGAGCTGAATCAGTGGTGCTCTTGCGAGTGGAGCTGTGGTTGGGACGCTATCCTACAAGACTTGCAAACCTTCAAAGAGGGCCTCCCTGGCTAACTAGTATTTACACTTGATCACTATGGGTCACCATGCTCCGGGAGCCCGCGGATCTGTCCCCCCTTCCTTTATTTCCTTCCCCATTTGACGGGGGACTTACGATGCTGGTGGGTAGGGGGTATTGTTGTAGTGTTTACTTCATCAGTGATGTACAACGTGTAAGGCAGGAAAACACAGTGAGGGGTGACATCCGAACTCTGAATGTATCTGTCCACTGTAAAAGACTTTTATTGTTATGACCCACAGTCTACAAATGTTCGTATTGTAGACCAATCACTCCTGCCAAATTTCCAGTATTGCAGTAAATGGAGGGAATCTGGGATGGGTTTGCTCTATCTGTTGGTCGTGTTGATGTTAATAACATGTATTTGTAACATTAGGCTGACACTAAATAAAACTAGTTCTAAAAGCAAATCAGTGCATTTGTTCCCTGTTAACCAAACAGTAGGTCACAACTGTGCCAGGGCTCTCTGTGACCCTAACAAAGATTTCTCCAGATCCGAACAGTTGTCCCTCAACAGTGCTGTTTTTCCTACCTTAATAAATATGTCACCGGAACTTAACTGTGGACCAAAACCTTCCCTGACGAATATCCTTGCCCATCCTGACCGTAGAGCCGAAATGTGCTGGTGTTTCTGTGTGGGAATCTCTCCATGGTCTTCTCTGCAGTGAACCCAAATCGCTTCCTTAAAATGCCCTGCAATTCATGAGTTAAATGTTACCCAAATTGAACCAATTTAAAAAGGCAGGATGCACGTTGTTTTGAAGGTTATTACTGAGCTATCTCAAAAGTTCTCCATGGTGACTTCGCAGAACCTTTTTAAAGGCATATCTATGACTCTTCATAATTAAAGTACTTTGGACACATGCATGTGTAGCTCACCTATATGCATAATTTACGATAAACCTTCATACGGTACAAAAACACAATGTCTGTCACTCGGACATTACCTCTCCAGTCGCAGACTTTTATTTAACATAGTCCATGTTGGGAGTTGTAAACCAGGCTCGGTTCGTCTTCCTAGAAGTGTATTTGAGGGGCAGCCAAAGAAGGCCTGCGTAAATGAGGAGAAGGCCTAAATACTGCGATTTCTGCAGCTATTTATAAGCGTTTTGAGATTCATGCTTATGTAAAAGTGTAACTAACACTTGAACGGTTCAAGCAGAACTCAGACAATGTAGAAGCCTGCACCAAGTAATGCGAAAGACACAGATAACTGTAAAAGATAACGTTTGGTGGCCGAGCCAGCCAAGATGGCGGACTCTTCTTCCTGAGGCTCCTGCTGGCGGCCCGCGTATACAACATCAGCCTAAACACCCTGCACATGTACGCCAAATAATGAGCAGCACCGGAGTCCTGATGGTGTAGGGACGACTCCGGTGCCACCAAATACCTGGTATGGGCTGTGGCAGCGCGCCTAGAGCACCCATCAGAAGACCCCCGTGACCGTTAAGCAAGATGGCAGACCCGCTGCACAACACGCGACCTGCCAGGGACCAGAGCGGGAGCCCAGGTCCTACCACTGAGCCAGCGCAGACGGAGGGTGATGACCGGAGACACAAGGTAAGGGAGTGGCGACCCCTCGTTTGACTGCTGCAGAGGAGCCCCCATTGTGTGTGGCGGACTGAGGAGTGCGGCCCTGCGGCGCTGCGGCATAGGGGTGCCTCTGTCGGGGACACCCCCGACCCCGTCTCTAGGGAGCGTTCGGGGGGAATGGTGATGGAGACGCTCCGGGGACCTCCGCACTGGGGCCACCTCTGCATCGACCCCGACTGGGCTGATATTAGCCCGCGACGAGAGCCCCTGAGCCCCGCCTGCGGATGAACGTGAGCGCCGGGAGTGCTGGGGAGGCACCCAAGCCTTGCGGCGGCCAAGGATGAATGAAACTGCGGAGTACCCATATTAATGGGCGGGAGCGCAGTGCCCTGTGCATAAACACGAAATTGGCAGCTAATACATGGTGCCAGCCCTGTAGCTCCTGGGCCCCATGATAGGGAGTGAGTCAGTCGCACACCCCAGGCTCTTGGTGACCCACGTTGAAGAGGGCGACGATGGAGTGAAGGAGCAGCAAACACCACTCTACAAATACACCCACTAAGCTGGTGTTCTCTTGCCAGGAATACCCCGAAGTGGGAGGGGATACAGCTCCCGGACTGCAGGCAGTATGCGGGACAAGGGCCCTGAGGCTTGGGGGGGCCCCCGTCTCCCCTCCACCCCACATTCAGTCCGGAGGCATGCAAGGGGACAGAGGAGAAAGAGGCGACAGACGTTGATAGCAGACCACGCCGGTGCCCCTAATTTAGGGCTCAAAAGGACATCGCGACAGCCCCCCTCATGGCGGGCGGTGGGACCTGGGGCAGGCAACCATCTAACAACATTGCGGGGGCGCTCCATCGCATCTGCACTCATAGCACCGCAAAGTACCTGACGACAAAGTGCCCCATTGGTGCAGATCAGACGTGGGGCAACTTTGCAAGACTGAGCCACAACTGCATCACCGCGGCCTCTGCGAGGCACTGGCCCACCTCTGGGGGCATGGGCATTGCACACATGCGTAGAGACAACTCACCAGGGCCCTCCTGCCGGTAGGCCCTGCGTCTGGATCGCAAGGAAGGGAGCGGCGCATATAGCGGAGCTCTGTGGATGACGACGTCCGGGGGGAATAGCCGTGCCGACCCGGAGAGAGTTGAAGGTCTCTGGTTGGGCGCACTGGAATTGCAGCTATCCACGGAATCGAGGTCAGAATTGAGAGACCAACCGTCGCAGGAGGAGCATAGAATCCCCCATCTTGGGTCGCCAGCGAGCAGTGGGGACCCCACATGCCTTGGAGCAACAGAGAGTGGCACCTCCGTGACTAGATCACGAGAGGAACCCACTAGCGAAGAATCTATGTCCAAAAAATTAGACCAGGTCCTTGCAGCCATAGAACACTCTAGAGTGGCGATGGATAACAAATTTGACGTCCTAGCCACGGATCTCAACATCCTCCGGGACGATCACAGGAAACTGACGGACAAAGTGGCTCAGAGCGAACAGACGGTAAAAAACAATGGTACCGCAAATGCAACAGCACCACAACGCTATAAAAGAATTGTAATCAGGCATTAAGGCCCTGGAAAGCAAGATTGACGACTTTGAGGGATGCTCCTGACGGAGCAATATCAGAGTTATGAATCTTACGGAGGGGGTAGAGGGGGCGGACCCGATCAAATAAATTACAGCCAGGATTGCAACATTCTCGCCCGCAGATGATCTGACCCCCTATTTCTCCATAGAAAGGGCGCACCGGGTCCCAGCACGCAAACCTAAACCGGGCCTGCCGCCTCGACCATTCCTCTTGAAACTCCTACATTACCAAGACAGGGACACCGGGGGAGGAGCCAAGATGGCGACCGGGACAGTCGACTGATCCCTCGGCTCCTGAGATCATCGCCTCCGATGCAACTATCCTGCAAGTGCTCCTGTCTTGAAACGGCACGAAAGTGTGTCCGATCTCTTCCGATGCCTGGCTGTGAAACTCTGAAGCTTCTACCTGCACGTTAGCGGTAGCGCCGATCGAATACGTCCTGCGGCCTGTAGTGGACTTGAGACCGGGACCTCTGTTGGAATCCAGGCCGGCCGCTGAGTGATCAACAGCGGATGCCTGCGGCGATTGGGTGCCGGTCGGAACACGTCACCCGGGAAGTGGCCGATTCTCGAGCAGTGCCGCAGCTGGCCTGGCGGCGAAGCATGGGACGTGCAGGTTACTTTTGGGCACATCTCCCGGCTGTCCATACGGTGGCGATTTGTACTTAGCCTGGCGATCGGCGGATTCCCACCCTGTTGTTTGCTACCACGCCCGACGGGCCACTTTGCCTTCTGAACAGCTTTCGGGGATCTGGCTCCCTCCACCGCTGCTGTAGCCCTATGTATTTCTCCCTGCCTGTACAGTGGGACCGTGCAGATTACTGCAGCGGACATGGATATCGCCAGCCGGGAGGAGGCTACGTCCCGAGTAAGTCCTGGCCGACCGGAGCGGACCGATGTTGTTGGGGAGAGGCGCAACGGAGGAGGCCGATATGGTGACCTGATGTCGGCTGTCGCCGACCTTCGCAGTGCTATGGTCTGTTCTGTTCGAGACCTTGCCAGCAGATTTGATGCGCTTGGTTCTTCAATGGGAAGTCCGAGGCTAGTTGGACGGACAGAGCACGGCTTCACACCGCATCTCCTGCCTCTCCACTGCAAGATGGCGGCCCCGAATCCCTTTGTTGAGACTCTCTGCCCTGTTGTGTCCCCTGCTGGGGAACTTCTACGTCCAGACCACGGGATGGATTCTGAGCCGGACTTGCGACTGACGCGCCCGCTCCGACTCTTGCCCCCTTCGATTCGGAAGTCGCCGCTGCTGCCATTGATGAACTCTGTGTCTCCCTTCCCTGACCCGATTCTGTCGCATGCCACCCTGCCTAACTGCTTTTGGTCCCGGCTGGAATCCCCGGAGCGCCCTGAGGCGGCCGTGACTGATGCCCAGTTGCTTACTATTGGTGTTTTTGGACTGTGGCTCTCGCCCGTGCCCCACAATGCAAATACAGTATCCTTCGTATCCTCCCTGGGATCACTGGCTTTCCTCTCGCACGACACGTTTGGGTGTTTATGCCACAGTGACACTTCTGGACTACCGCACATGTTTTCTTCGGTTGCATTAATGTGCTATGGCGGTAAGGAGAAAACGGGTCAGGGATAGACTTTCCTTTGTATGGACTGGCAGATTCCTCGTTCTTGACCATGGAAGCTGGGTGGCGTGCTGTTTCCTCCGCTGGTATGGTGTATTGACTTTGTGCTTCACATCGCTTTGCTGCGAACTGTTTATTGCCACCGGACTATTCACTTTCTGTTAATTTTGTAATTGCGGGAAGGTGCAGCCGTGGGACGGCTTCTTGCTTGATTTTCGTAGCTCGCGGTGGTGTGGAAGGGGGAGTGGGTCGGGGGTGTGCGCTTGTGCTCACGGTTAGGTGATTTCCTTGTTGCTGCCCTTGTCATGTTGGTTGTGGATGGCTATATTTGACTACGCTGCGGGCTGCTACTGTGTTTCTAACTTCTCTTGGCGATACTACCTGCCATCACCGGACACTTTATCTTGTGCTGTTACTGACCTTATGAGAGGGTGGAGCCAAGGGACAGATGGTGGTCTCCTCCCCGCCGTTCTTTATTTTATGAGAGTTTTAGATTAGGTTTCTTTACTTACTCTCTATATTTCGGGACTCCTTTTACTGGGCGACAGGCACACTGCTAGGGGGGGGGGTAGGCCGTAGCCAACTGCAGGGGTGCAGGGTGCAGGGTGGGGGGTGGACTGGGAGGGTTTTTTGTTTTTAGTTTTTTGGTTCTATGGGCCTTCTTTCTTTCTCTTTTTCTTCTTTTCTGGGCTTAGACGTCATTTTCTAGGCGGTGCGCAGAGAATCTGGCATTTTGTTACACTGTGCAATTGTCTATCCTGATCGTACTAGGCCGGATCCTACCTGTTCTGCTGTGATATCCTGCTCCCGTCTATCCTTCAGAAAAAACCTTTCAAAATTAGACCTCATTTTTCCTGTATTAGATCCTTTGCGCTCATTGTGTTGCAATGTACTGTATCTGTGAGCCCCTGGGCTTTTTATTGAACTGTATTTGCGGATTTCTATCAATAAAGGTCTTCCAAAATTTTTTTTAAAAAAAGACAGGGACACCATTCTCCGTGCAACTAAGCAACATGGAAGACTGCAAGTAGAAGATAAACAGGTGATGATGTTTCCGGTATATTCTCGAGTTGTACAACAACAAAGGGCCACCTTCATGGCGGTTATGCGCACCCTGTGTCAAAAGAACATACAGTATGCCCTCCTATTCCCCGCCAGACTCAAAATTATTCACAAGGGCACCACACATTTTTTCACATACCCAAAGGATGCGGACGCTTGGGTGGAACAACACATATCACATCCTACGAAGGCCACGGACACACAAAGTGGACAACCATCCAGGCGGTCGGGATGGCCATTCCGAAGAGTCACCCTCACACAACTCTGTGTGCAGTCCAGCCGGCAGGGACCGGGTCTCCAGATCTCACGCAAATTATCACAGAACGTTGGAAAGCATTACACACAGAGGCAAACACGGAAAGAGGATCCGACTTGGAGAGAGGCCCACACCTGATCAGCTCAGAGGACGAAGGCAGTGATGCACCCACGTCTCGGGAAGACACCTTCAATTGTGACCCCCCCCCAAACAGCTGATATACTGATGTAAAGGACCGATGGGGATCAGAGTCATACGGTAGGAACGACATCGTCCCGTACCAAATCACATGTAGTCGGGGCGACATCCATTCCCGGAAGTGTGGCGTTGCGAATATCATGACTTCTCACTCTGATGGTAACAATGAACGATAATCCAGCCCAACACCAGTAACCAAGAGCAGAGGTTGGTGCAAGGAGGCACATTGCCACTGTCTCTTATGAACGGGCGGCCACGCCGTTGAAGGTCGGGGAGATGAAAAGCCACCATCCCACAGCAACAAACTAAAGTCTACATATGTTAACTAGTTTGGAGGTATTGCCCCAAGCAATAGGTCCTCCACGTTGGGGATGTTCCCCAGAGTTTGTTTGGACCCCCTGTTATCCTTAATTCCCCAGACATTATTCAATGGGTGGGGAGACGAGAACAGATAATGCGGGCTTTTCGGGTGGCGGTGGCGGGATGGGCTTGACGGGTAAAAGGGATGGTATACATAGAGGGAGCATTGATTTATTCTCATGATCCATGCCACATACAATCCCTAACACAGACATAAAATTCGTCACACTAAACGTCAGGGGGATGCATTCGGCTAATAAGCGATACTCTGTCTACGCCTACATCAAGAGACAACAGGCCCAAGTGGCCCTCCTACAGGAGACACACTTGACAGGCAAGAAAGTAGAACACCTGCACAAAAAATGGCGGGCATTATCAGTGCCACGACATACTCTGCCTTTGCCAGAGGTACACTCCTATGGATTAGACCGGGGATGCCATTCAAGGAACAAACAAGACTAATAGACAAAGACAGGCGATATGTATTAATGACGGGGCTGTTGGAGGGGCAGCCAATGCTCATAGGGTTCTTTTACGCCCCCAATGTGGAACAAGGTCCATATTGGGACAAACTTACGAATGTATTGGCTCGCCACACAAAGATCCCTGTGGCTCTTGGGAGAAGATTACAATTGCGAATTAGACGTACACTTAGATAGGTCGCACCCCCTCCAGTCCACTCACCTGCACACAAACAAACCAAACGCTTTCGAAGATGGATAGATCGCTGGGCGTTGGTAGACGCCTGTGGAGCACAGAACCCGACTACCAGGCTCTACTCCTTTCACTCCATCCCCCACAATCTGCGTATTAGACTCAACAGGTTCTTGTGCTCCATGGTACTTCTACCCAAGGTGCAACACGCAGATTATCTGGGCAGGATAGTGTCGGACCACGACGCGCACACAGTGACCCGTAGATGGAGACCACCCCACCCTTAGTACCAACATGGAAACTGCCCCAAGAATGCCTCACCAATCAGGCATTCTGCCACATTCACGGAGAATATATCCAGGAACACTTTCTGCGGAATGCTGGCACGGCCTGCTTCAGATTAATAGAGTGGGGCGCATTCAAGGTCGGTGCCAGAGGACACTCTATCGAACAAGTAGTGGAGGTCCGGAAGACACTAGAAAAGGCTTTACACAGAGCAGAGACAAAGTTGGCGGAACTATCCAAAAATGTACATCAGGGGAAAGTCACGTCAGAGCAACTTTCAGCAGCTAAACTCTCACACGCAGAGACAATGAGAGACCTACACAAATACAATTTCTGCGAGTATGCAACTAGGGCACACCGGTAGGGCAACAGAACGGGAGCACTACTAGCTTGGTTAACCAAACAGGATACAGCGACACACCCCTTTACAGAACTCACAGACAGGAATGGGCATCTCAAACACTCCCAAATCGCCATCTTACACATATTTCATGACTATTACACAGAAATATATAGAGCCCCAACGATGAAGGCACAGCGAGAGCTGACACAGTTTATGGGCCCATCGCCCATGCCTGAAGTCCCCACCGTGGATAGGAAAGAATTAGATGGGAAGATCACTCCCTTTGACATCAAGCATGCGATTGGGTCATTGGCACGGAGGAAGGCACCGGGAATGGACGGCCTCCCACTCGAGTATTATAGCATGTTTGCGGCGCAAGTGGCGCCCCGGCTAGCAACTTTGTATGAGGGTGCATTGACCAGGGGTACGCTGCCAGAGTCACTTCGCGAATTGATACTGGTGACATTTCCAAAACCCCACAGGGACACCACACTCACAGCCTCTTACAGGCCGATAACACTCCTAAACGCAGTCTGCACGATCTTGGGGAAATTACAGGCAGACGGCTATAGTCAAATCCTCCCAGCCCTGATACATCCTGATCAGTGTGGCTTTGTACCGCGAGGTAACACCTCACATAATTTACGTAGGCTGTTTCACGTTCAGGACAGAGCAAACGACCGATTCCCACAAGCGGCATCCGTGATCTTAGATCTAGAGAAAGTGTTCGATACCCTAACATGGACCCATCTGTTCGCAGTTCGCTAGACAAGAAACATCGGCCCCACACTATTGCCGTACACTCAGCTCCTATACTGGGGCCTTGCCTCCAGGGTAAGAGTCGGCAAGCTTATATCAGCCCCATTCCCAGAGGAGCGGGAAACTAGACAGGGGTGCCCCCTTTCCCCCCTCCTCTTCGCTCTGTCGTTGGAGCCCTTGTCCATAAGATTGCGACGGCAGGGGGAGGCGTGGGGAATCCCAATAGCGGGCACGATGCACTTCGTGTCATTATATGCAGATGATCTTCTGATTTATGTTCAGGATGTTACGGGAGATCTAACCCCAATATGGGCAGGGTTGCAGGAATTTGGAGAGATCTCGGGACTCAGAGTCAACTGGGGGAAGTCAACGGTTTTCCTACTCGGCCCCCATTTGGCGCCTCAGAACATCGTGATAGGCACTCAGACATTGCAGTGGAGGACAGCGGCCCCAAGATACTTGGGGATGCGACTATATCATTCCATAGAAGACCTCTATAAGAGTAACCATCACAAAGCTTTGCCGGGCCTACGGTCAGTGGTGGGTTTCTGGAAGACACTACCTATGGTGCCTATCGGAAGCGTAGCCTTAGCAAAAATTATAATGGTCCCCAGAATGTTATATTATTTCACAAACCTCCCAGTGATCCCCCCGCGATCCTTCTTCCGGGATTTAGACAGGCTGCTCGCAACACTGATTTGGGGAGACCTACGACTAGTGGAGATTTGGGGGCTCCGTCCTTCGAGTCATATTTCCTTGCGGCACATCTCCAGTGGTTATCTCACTGGACAGCAGAGAGGCACATAGGGGAAACTATCACCGAGGCTGGCAGCATACCCCTCCCCGGTATTAGAAGAATGTTCTTGCCGGGCACCAAGCCAGCCGCACACATCCGCTACAGGTTTTCATAGCCCGCAAATGCATGATGCGAATAGACCGAATGTCGAGGGGCGACTGCTGTACTCTCCACTGCTTCCCCTGGTGGGACTCCCCCGGAAGGAAGAATATTACACCGCGAGGCCCTGCAAGTCTGGACCGATCATGGCGTGACAGACGTGGAAGCCCTATTCCACGAGGGGCAACTGAAAACATATGCCCAGATGGTCGAATGGTATGACCTTCCACAAGGACAATTTCTGACGCATAGACAACTCTTAGAAAGCGGTCGCCAATGCTTGGACCTACGGGACAGGGAGCCCGATACACCCAGTACTACATACAATACTACGAATGGGGGCGGGCAGACACCTAGTCACATGGCACTACAAAGCAATTCGGGAACTGACTAATGTCTCTCTAGACGGACTGCGACAGTCTTGAAAACCGACGTGGGAAGGGCATTCCTAGACAAAAAGTGCAACCAGGCCCTGGAATATCCTAAAAACGTCTCCAGAAACGCACGATTAAAAAACATACAGTTTAAAATCTTACACCGCGCATATCTTACGACAGATAAACTACACTGTTACTATCCAGATGCATGATTCACATGCCCCTGCTGTGAAGCACTAGAGGCGAACTTTAGGCACATGTTTTGGGATTGTGCATCCATACAGCAATACTGGGAAACAGTGCATCACACACCTCAAACAACGGCCAACATCCTGAATATATCCACATGCGCCTTAGGAGTCTTCCGGAAAAAGAAGTCTGAAAAATTTTAATGGTGATTTGCGTCATTAGCCATCTTTCTGGCGAAGAGAAACATAGCCATGCACTGGAGAGCCCCTACAGGACAACCAGAGGCAGCTTGGGTGAACACATGGGGGACAGCAGAGGAGGAGATATTTATAGAGGAGGAAGTGAAAGGTACCCGCAAACACCCAATATCTATGGAGTGGGCGCAGTTATTAGTTCAATTCAAACTGGAAACGGCTGCAGGGGAGACACCTGAGACAACACAGCCCCCAGCCTGCGTGCCCTCCCAACCTCCCAGGTCGCAGACCCTGGTGCCGGGTGAGTGATGCCCAGGCGGGAGGGCAGACTAGAGTAGATAGACAACACCATTGGGACTGTTGTCTACCCCCATGGCCGCTCCATCCCCACCCTGATGGAGCGCGACACGCCCCTCGGACCAGTAGCCAGGTCACGCACCACTCGTCATAACCGCACACCTCGCCCGCCCCTTGTATTTCCCCTCCCCTCCCCGTTTGGGAGATGTTTCATTCCACGGTTTATAGTTGAGTTTTTCCTCTGCGATTTGGAAGCCGACTTACCCATAAAGTACCAATGACCAGAAACATTACAAGGGATCGCATACACAGAAAGCGGGGAAGATGCTCTACCAATCCTCACCACCATGTAACTCAAGGGACCAGACACAGCAGGATGCATCATCACATAACAAAGCAAATCAATAATAGACCTATGGGTGATGATATGTAGCCGTGCATGGAAGATTAGAACCTCATTGGAATTCTTATTCTGTGATCATTGTTAGTGCCCCGCAATTGCAAACATAATGGTTAAACTGTGATATATCTGAAGTCACATGAGAATCTGTAATGCAAAACCCTAATAAAAAGATTTAAACAAAAAAACTGTGAAAATATAACGTGTTTCGAAAATTATGTTGATATGAAACTAAATAACATTAGAATACCAGACTATTCACAAAAATAACCCAGATAACAGTTCAAAAGTAAGCAGTCATTTGTATGTTGATGGTACTAATATAATGGGAATCTAGCCCGAAGGCAGCACAGCGCTGTAAATGGTTAAAGGCAAACACACTTCATCATGTGATAGGAGCGGTAGCTCGGATCATATGTTTGTCTGTGGTACCTACATAGCGCTAACCTCATCGTACATCATGGGCGATTGTTGTAGTTTGGTATGCGGACTGTCGCTTTGGCCCTGTTAACCCCTTAAGTGCTGCGTCGGTGCGTTGGCCGACGGCAGCACTACCTCCCCAGTGCTGCGCACGACCATTGGACGTCCATTCAGCACTATTTCCAATGGACAGCGCAGCACTGGGGAGGGATGTTTACTAGCAGCTATGAGGTTAAAGGCCCTAATACACAAAACATGCCTCTAGGTTTCTCCTCTCTAGTGAAGCTTGTGAGTAGAAATAATAGCATTTTAACTGAATCCAACTAAAGCCAGTATAGCTCTATCACCAAAATAAGTACATCTACAGCTTTTTGCGATCTAGGTTATTTATTTTACATTTGAAGTTTAATAAGTGGGCAACAAACATAAGGACAGGGCTAAAGAACACTGTAAAAATATATTATCCGCAATAAAGGGTGCAGAAAATGGCATTGCAAGGCAGGGATAATGAGTAATCGAGAACATATTTGTGTCATGCATTTTGTCTCCTAGATGCATATTAAAGAAACAAAACTAATAGTGACTTTGGGGAGATTACAAATTGTTATGTACACAAGCAAAGAATTCCATCGGAAAGTTCATGAAATAAAGTGTACAGGTGGGGTTCTTCTTACAGTGGTTATTGGGTATTTCTTGGTGGGACGGAAGAAAATGCAAGAAGCACTCGATGGTCCCTCAAGATACTGAATGAATCCTCACTATAATGAGGAAGGAGTAGTCAATCCAGTCCATCATCATCATCGTTGTATGCCAACTTAAGAAATACCAGTGGCTTGATACGTCTTCTGAAATAGAGCTAGACTCGCACCAACTGATGACAATGCTCGCTTCAGAGGGCAGCTGAAATACTAGAATTGCATTTGCCCTCTGTAGAGACAAAAGTAAATACATTGATAAACTCTGCTGCCAGCACCAGCTTAATCTGAGCTGTTATTGCTATTTAATGATGCCCTTTTGGCTACGTAGTCTAAGCCATACTCGCACCGGTCAGTCATAAACCAACCTCGACTTAACCACTCAACACTAGAGATCCTGATTGTTCAAGTGTCTGTGAGTAAGGCTATTTCAGATTCTTTTCCAACCAACCCTCCAGGAGTCCAAAATACTTGATGCTTTTGGAAAGAAAATGTTTACTTCTGCCAGGGTACTGCGCAGTTTGATTTCCGGGGAGATACACCCATGCACTGAGACATGGCAATCGACATCTTGCTGGCCCTTGTAGAGGACATAAGGCCTCAATGGCCCACACAATATAGGATTGTCAGGACATAGCCAGGTATGTGCTCCAGGCTTAATACGTGGACTAACTATTTTGGCAAACAGTAGCAAACTTAGCAAATGAAATAAATAGACATTTAGGGGCCTATTTTGATGTCTGTCGGAAAGCCTCCAACCGACATCTACAGTTTCACTTCCGACCATATATATTGTAATTTAGGCGGTTGGAAGTGAATCCGGCCGGTCATTCCGGCTGCATTGCGATGAGCTCAAGGAGCCCGTCGGCCAGTCTGGGAACGGCCCGTAATCCCTATGGACGGCATTTCCACCGTAGGCATAACTATGTCAGTTTCTGACAGGCTTTCCATGTCGGGCTTTCCGACATGGAAAGCCTGTCGGAAAGGGACATTGGGGTCCCCTAGCAGGGCCCCATTTGGGCTGTGGCCTCCGGTTGGGGGCTATGCCCCCCGTTAATCCCTGCACCGTATGGCAGGCACCCTGAGGTGCCTGCTATGCGGTGCAGGGATTAACAGATCCTCCCATTTGTCTATGGGAGCTTGTGCTACGGACGGTTTACGGCCGCAGCACAAGCTCCCATAGACAAATAGGAGTATGCGACTGCACCATGTCGTCCACCATGTCAGTGGTCGGTCGGTCGGTCCCGAATCCGCGACGGTGTCAGTCGGAGGCAATTGTGATTGACATCGTAATGGGGCCCTAAGTGCAATAGGCAGAAATGCAATGCAATCCTATGGAAGGAAAACGGTAATATACAGTTACAGGTAGGTATTTGACTTACACATCCAGTCTTCAGGGGTTTGGACCAACACTGGGCAAGAGTCCGATCAAGGTAGGTACTGCACCAATAAGGGCACTGGGGCAGCCAGTGCACAGGTCACTTGGCTAAATGTTAGTCAGTAGATACTGGGACAGGAGACCGGTTGGTAGGGCTGGGGCCAAATCAGTTGTCGTCTTCAGGCTCGGCTGCACAGCGTCTTCTTCGTCCTTTTCGTCTTAGGTTGCAGGAATCTGAGGTTCAGGGGTGCCCCTAAATACTGAATTTAGGTATGTTACAGGTACCGGCAGATGTTAGCCAATGGGCTACTTGCCTTTGAGGGTGACTACACCCTTAGTATGTCCCCTCGCTTTGGGGAGGGGGCATCCCCTAACCCGATTGGCTAAACATACTTAATTCACAATTAAGTATTTTCCAAGAAGGGGGTCATCTCGGTCCAGGGCACCTTAATTGTGGTCCTGGCAGAGATGGGGCACACTTCTCCTGACTACTAATTTTCCCTCCGACCTTGCTGTCAAAAGTGGGGCTTGGTCAGCGGGGGCGGGCATCTCAACTAGCTGGAGAGGCCCTGGCTAGCATATCTAAAAGCAGAAAGCTTTTCAGGCTCACCCCCGGAATTCTGTTCTTGCTTGGGTGTAGGTGTGAAGCACCTCCACCCCAAGCAGACGCCCCTGACCCATGAGAGCACAAGGGTTCCCACTTCAGGGGGTCAGAAACATGTCTGTGTGGCAGGTTGATGCAGACCAGTCAGCTGGACACGAGGGAGTTTTCAGGGGGCATCTCTACGACGACATCTGAGTGCATTTTACAATAAATCCAACATTGGCATCAGTGTGAGTTTATTATGCTGAGACGTTTAATGTCAAACTTCCTAGCATTCAGTAAACCCATCATGGAGCTGTGGAGTTCCTAATTACAAACCTCCAGCCTTTGTACTTAATGTTGCTGTACTGCACTTACAATGTCCAAGAATTGACTTAGACACTGTAGGGGCATACTGCCTATGCAGTTATGCCCTCACCTGTGGTATAGTGCATCCTGCCTTAAGGGTTTGTGACCTGCTAGATAGGTGACTTGCTTATGCAACAGGCAGTGGTTGTGGGCATGGCACACATGGATGTGTACATAAATGGTGGTGAAATGCACACCGGTGTAATCCTTGCTTTATATGTTTAATTTCTTAAGAACTGCTGAAGGCTTGCAAGCTTGCTCCGCCCAACTGCGCTGCAGACTCAACGAACACGAAGGAACCTAGTTAGGTTCCATTTTAAACTGCACAGCCACATCCGTGACTGAATGATGTGTGCCATGTCGACTCTTCAGGTTTGTCTGCACCAAAACACACAGTCTGCAATGGCAGTGTGAATGTTTGGTGAGTGCTCTCTGAAGGTGGCACAATACATGCCGCAGCCCTTGGAGACCCTCTCTGGTCCGAAGGTTCTTGGTACCACTTGTACCCTTTAGAAGGGACTTACATGTGGGCCAGAGGGGTGCCTATTGTGAAAAGAAAGGTACAGTTTTGGTAAATAACACAGGCACTGGAAATCAAATTGGCAGGGATCCAGTGCACACTCAGTCAAAGTGCTTCAGATACCAGGCAAAAAGTGAGGGTAACCATGCAAAAAGGGGAGCTTTCCTGCAGGGCTCACACCAGAATAGTTACGGGCCAGGATGCTTCATAATTTACTATTCCCGTACAGTAGAGCCCCTTTGAAGTGTACTCTACTATTCAGCATAGCACGTACCTGCCAACCCAATGCCCTGATCTATACTAATGCTGTGCCCTCATACACCCTGGCCATTACATTAAAAGGTATGCTAACTCGGCCAGCGTGGCTTTTTTCAGGGGACTTGTCATGCTGGGAGACTGCAGGCATGGGCACTTTAGGAGTCCTGTTTGAGGATTTCGGGTTCAAAGGACAGAGGGACCAAAGCACGCCTTTTGCTCTCTGGCTTTTAACGAGGGAATCTGAGAGTCTCAATGTGCTGATGTAAAAGAATTACCATGCACTTGTTTCTGCAGCTCACTCAGCCACCCTGATGCTTATAATCTGGCAGAGGTCAATAGAATCCTGTATGTGGCACATGTGAAAAGCCCAAGCGTAGAATAAAATTTGATTTCTGTCCTTCTTTTGCAGGAACATAATATTGTGTTGCTATGAAAAATCAACTGCGAAGACATGTTAATTTGCTAGAGTTATGAAACCCTTAGCTGATGAGGTTTCTACTGCTTGTTTCCCTAGATATGTTTGACATCTTCAAATAATCCTCGCTTTTAAGCAACATTTCTTTGCATCATGTTACAGTTTTTCCATTATACCTATGGGCTTAGAATGCCCAACATACAAATCATGTCGGCTAAAAAACCCCAAATACCTGGAAATGTCTAGCTTTTGTCACTAGAGCACTTATCAGCTAAGAAAAAAATAGATTTATTTAAATGTTAGCAGCTTAATGACGCCTCATAGTCACTTCAGAGCGCTCAGTTATATATGGATTCAGTGATGCACAAGTGTGAATACTGTACATGCTTTCAAACGGATAGGCCATGTTTTTGATGGAGACTTGTATATGTAATGGCCATATCTTGATACTGTTCTGGCTCATGTTGTCAGTCTGAGTCGAGCACACTAGTTGTCAACGAAGACCGAATTTCCTTCTGCAATGGTAGCATTGTGCAGGGAGATTCATAAGGCTAGTAGCGAGTTTGGAGCGGGATGGGTGAACCCAGGCTACAGTTCTAGTTGTGAAGTCTTAAAAATTAATCCCTTTGGGAAATAATCGTAACGCACACACAGATACTTTCTTTCCACTCAACCTCACTGAACCGCAGAGGCCACACACTAGCCAATCAATCAAAAATATAAATGTTTATTCATTCGATTGTCAACCTTTTTACTCTGCTTGCTGCATTACCGGACGTTCGTGTTGGGCTGCCCGCTGTGTGTGCTTCCTTGACTGCTCGCGGAACCCGCTTCGAGAGGAGGTGTGTCCCTGGTCTGAGCTGCTGTCACCGGTGAGCGTAGGGGCAGGGCAGGACTGCGAGCGTGAGTGCGGGGACTCCATTGCCCAGGAGTCCCTGCTCGGCCAACTTGGAACACCTGGCCCGCTCTCCCTGCTAGCCACGCCCCCTGCGCTCTTGAGAACCGGTCATAAAAACTCCTTCCAACTGCTGACCGGCGGGACCTTTTTACTCTGCTTGCTGCATTACCGGACGTTCCTGCTGGGCTGCCCGCTGTGTTTGCTTCCTTGACTGCTCGCGGAACCCGCTTCGTGGGTCCCGCTTCGAGAGGAGGTGTGTCCCTGGTCTGAGCTGCTGTCACCGGTGAGCGTAGGGGCAGGGCAGGGCTGCGAGCGTGAGTGCGGGGACTCCATTGCCCAGGAGTCCCTGCTCGGCCAACTTGGAACACCTCGCCCGCTCTCCCTGCTAGCCACGCCCCCCTGTGCTCATCACATCAATTAAGAACAGGAGCTATCCCCGCTGCGCGGGAGCGCACCGGGAGAAGCCCGGGACAAGGGCGGGCCGTCTGTGGCCGTCCGAGGCCGGTCGAGGTCGGGTCGGGCCACCCCCCTTTCATATAATTTCTGAGTTGCCCGGTATTTTAAGAACTTTGGGTACATAGTGGTTGTTTGTTATATTGTACATTGTTTCATTATTATTCTGTCTGGCAGAAGCGTGGGCAAGTATACATTAACATAATGCCCCTACGTTCTGGTAAGGAAAGACAGGTCCAAGTATCCACCACAAATGGAGTTTTCACAGGCACCATTGATCAATTTTTTAAACGTACTACATGTATTCTAGAAAAAGAAATTGCACTCGCAGAAAAACGCTTATCGCTTGACTTAGTCACGGGTAAGCGCTCTTCACTAGGGAAAACTTGTGAGGCTGTTTCCCCGGTTCCCCTAACACAATTGGATCCCACAGTCAGTAATGTTACAGCTACAGATACTGTGCCTGATGACCATGAGTTGGAGTTTGAGGGGGGTGCTGATAAAATCGTCCTAGATTCCACATCGGATGGTAGTTCTTTATACCACAACTTAGCCTATATTGAGACCAATATTTCGGCTTCCTCTAGCATTGTTTTAAGCCCAGAGCCCGAAACACGACCCCCAAACTTGGAGAACACGAACACACATAAATCCAGTAAAAGGAAACGGGAAGATTCGTCACAGAAGGGGGGTAACAAAAAGGTTCAGAAAACTAATATTACAACTTCTCCCCCAAATAGCACATCGGTCCTGCTTTCAAACCCCCCAGTGAATAACAAAAACACAGACAATGATGCAGAAGGTATCCTTTTGGATAAAATCGAGGTGTTGATTAAATCTCTCCTTTTGCCCCTATTTGAACGGACTAGGCTACTAAACGTTAAAATGGACCTCATGGAAACCCTAGTAAGGGAAAATGTGGGCATTTTGAAAAAGTTACCACAATCTACTATCCCCAAGGGGACAGAACTAACGTGCGCACAGCAAAAAGCGTTGATTAATGGGGACAAGGGGAAAACGGACAAACCTGTATCATCTTCCTTGAGAGCCCCCCAGCAGAAGCCTGCCACCGATAAAAACAAGCAGACTTCTGAGATGACTATATCACGTAAGGTAGATTTAGTTAACAATTCACAGCCCACCTCCAGAGGCTTACCTAAACCTACCCGCACAATAGATTAAAACACTCAGGCCAGGAAAACTGTTCCGCCTAGAAAACAATGTGTGAATCTCCCTCCCGAGTCACTGCCCTATACTGTAATTCTAACTGGAGTGGCCCCATTGGGAGAGGGAAAGGTGGAAACTCATAGAGAATTACATAATAAAGTACATTTTTGGTTAAACAAGAACCGACCTCTTCCACCAATGTCTAAAACAGAAATCCTTAATGTCAGGAGAGTGGACTGGGTGGGATTTAGTAAAAAAGGCCTTGAAGGGGACTGTGTTGTCATTAGTTTTAGGGAACCATGGGTAGCGGATTTTATCTCCAGGGAACCAAGATTCGGAAGAGTGGGTGATGTCCAAACTTTGTCCCTGCACTATTTCTATCCTAAACTTAGTTTAGTGAGAGATTATCCCCGACAAAACCATCCTAACCAAAACATTAGAGTTAGAGGAAGACATCCCCCAGAAGTGGCTACTTATCCTATGTTTTTGCAACACCTCTCGAATCGCTTTGCACCACTAAGTGGGCTGGACGGTGTCGACTGACTTAATAGGGAGTTAGCGCAGCATGATAATAGGGTGCCCAGATTGTCCATTGGAGTAATGTCCCCTCATTCCTTATGCACTCAGGTGATGGACAGTAGCACCGAAAGCCCAAGAAATATCGTAGAAGCTTTTTTGGGAGATCAGACCAGAAACGGCCCTAATGCAACAAATTCGGTAGATGAATGCATAAGTAGCTCTTTACTATGTGAGAAAAGTGGGGGGAATGTTGCTTCACTTGATGAGACACCAGTAGTTCTCGCAAATACACTTAGGATATTATCCTGGAACATTGCGGGGCTGAAGGGGAAAATGGACCTGACAGAATGAGGGGCCTTTATAGAGCAATTTGATATTGTTGTATTTCAAGAAAGTTGGTCAATTGACGCAGTTTTTCGTCTTGGTTATTTGAACTTTTATAAACCAGCACATAAAGGGCCAAAGGGTCGGCCGTCTGGGGGGCTCGTTATTTGGATTAAACAATCACTATGCTATAGGACCCATGAGTTATTTGTCCCAAATGCCGACTTGCAGGGACTTAAACTTAGCAGAGCAAATTATCGGGACTTGTATTTAATTAATATATATACAAGGGGTCAACCAGGAGGTAAGAGTCCCGGAATTATTGAGGACTTAGAACTCCTATTGAATAATATTGGTAGAGACAAGTGCGTAACAGTGGCAGGGGATTTAAACTGCACGTTTGAACCTCTACCTACTTTGGAAGACAGTTGCTATGGCGAGGCAGACCAGCTATGGAATATTCCCAGCCTGGCCATATCACCAATCAAAAAGGTTACTGAGGCAGTTTTGCAGTGGCTCGGGTTGTGTTTGGAGTGGGACCTAAGGGCAGTAAATGAGAGGTCTATATCTGATAAGGCGGGAAATGCCACTTTTGATAACGGCTATAGTACCAGACGCATAGATTATTTCCTAATTAAAATGGAGTTTTGGAGCCTGCTAGGGGATATGGAAATAATCGATAGACCAGAAAGTGATCACAATCCCCTATCAATAAACCTGAAAGTGGATGGCGGCTTGCTCAGAAAAAATGTAACAAATTATATCACAGCCGAGGCAGTCCTCACTAACGACTGTCGTAGGGTACGCTGGGGCCGGGTTTTGGAAGTTCCTGGCACCATTGAAAGAATATCACTAGAAGTAGCAGCAGCAACTAAAACAGTGAAGCCACTACTGGATAATGTGGGGTCATTGGAGCAAATTAGCTCAATCCATGAGTCCCTTTTTGCTTCTTTATAAAACCGGGCGGTTCGTCGAAAACCGTTAGGAAAGACCTGCCGTATGGCACACAGTTCTTTGATAGCTGTTATTAAAACCAGGGTAACATTGGACATCAAAATAGAGAGGGCCAAATACAAGAAAGTACTAAAGCAAGCAAGGACAGCATGGGATGACCAACGCTGGCTGGAACTATATGAGGCTAGTCTGTCCACTAACAAGCTTAAATTTTTGCAGGTAGTGAAGTGGGGAGGGTTATGGGACTTGCAAACCCCAGTTAACCACGTTTCAGCCGAGGACTGGGTTGAATATTTCTCGGCCCAATTCTGTGGCATGGTGACAGGAAGACCTAATGTAGGGGAGAGTAACCTGCCTCCTACTCCTGTAGCTATTTGTGAGAGCATAGTTTTTAAAGAAAACGAGACAGAGATTGCATTAAAGCAGGTCCAAACTGGCAAAGCACCTGGTATGGACTACGTCCCTGCGGATCTCTCTAAGCATGATATAGAAAATTGGGTTCCTTATATAACCACTCTAGCTAATGCTATCGCCAGAGGCGCTAGAGTACCAGACTCCTGGAAAGGGGCTGAAATCCTCCCTGTATTTAAAAAATGTGATAAGACCCTCGCGGGGAACTACCGCCCTATAAGCCTTATCGACGCCCTGCAGAAAGTAATTGCTAGAATGTTGCTAGGTAGAATTCAGGTCTGGATAAGTGAAGAAAATATCCTATCCCCGCTGCAAGCTGGCTTCAGGGCCAGTATAAGCACTGTCGACCAAGTGCTCAGATTTATTATGATCTATTGGAAGACAGTGCATTTAGGCGAAGGCACTATATACGCAGCGTTCGTGGATCTCAAATCTGCGTTCGACTTGGTCCCCAGAGAGAAGATGTGGGTAGCCCTAGGGAGAATGGGAATGCCGCCCGAATTGCTTGAGCTTACCATCAGGCTACATGAATCTAACTTTGCCAGAGTTAGATGGGGCAGCCAGGGCCAGGTGACGGAGCCCTTCCCAGTGACCCGTGGAGTAAGACAAGGTTGTGTCTTGGCACCAACCTTGTTTCTACTCTTTATTAACCAAGTAGTGCAATTTCTTTCATCTACCCCGACAGATGCGCCAGTTTTGGGTAGGTCTAGGTTCCCCCTTTTAATTTTTGCTGATGATACTCTGATTTTGGCAAAAACACAGGGGGGTCTCCAGACTGCAATAAATAAGTTTGAGGAGTTTTGTAAAATAAATGACCTTGAAATTAACGTTTCAAAAACCAAATTCATGGTCCTGACCAAGAACAAACCGCTAAGGGGTCATGTAACTATGAATGGTACCATCTTGGAACAAGTAGGGGTGATGACCTACCTAGGGGTGGTTATAGACTACAGGCTGCGCTGGAAGGAGCAGATCGAGGCACTCTGTTTAAAATTTGCCCGTTTATCGGGATGCCTTGCTAAAGAACAGCGTTGCTCCCAAACTAAGAGTTTTGCCAGCGCTAAAAATGTGCAATGCTAAAATCAGCTCAGCCATCCTCTATGGCTCGGATCTGTGGGGTAATGTAGATCTTGCCCCATTAGATAAAATCCAGAATAAGTTTTTCTGTAGTTTTGTAGGTCTCCCATTATCAACACCATCACTCCCCCTTATGTTAGACATGGGCTGCCAATCCATCAAAAACCAGGCACAATATAGGATGGTAGCCTTATGGAAACGTATTTGGTCCACTCCAGAACTCTCCATGTTTGCTAATGAGATTCTGGATGTGAGATCGATATTAGGGTCAGGGAATTTTTCTTGGTTTAAAAACGTGAAGGCTATTCTCTACAGAATGGGTCTTCATATGCAGTGGTCAGATCCGGGAAATCAGGCATTCCCGTCGAAAAAATAATTTAAACTACTGTTTTGGGCTACTGTAAAAGAAGATTTGGTTTTGCTTTCACAGAATCCCAACCTGACAGGTATTTTTTTGCTCTATAAAGTGGTTCCTCACGCTGAGACATATTGGAACAATATTACCAAAAGTGCAGACAGGAAACTCTATCACAAATTTAGAGTTGGCACGCTGCCAATAAGGGTGTTTACCAACAAATGGCATAATCAATCGTCTTTGCACTGTCCCTGGTGTAGTGTGCAAAAGGAAACTATGGGCCACCTTCTTTTTGCTTGTCCAGCATACTGCGCACCACGTCGGAAATGGCTAAAACCCATCTGCAGAAGGGTCAATACACGGGTATGGAAAGAAGCGTTGTTAATATTAAGATCTAATACAGCAGAGTGGATTTCCATAGGTATGGCGAAATACCCCGGATGGGCGTGGACCATCAGCACCTCTCAGGAGATAACTGAGATTCTCCAGTATTACATCTTTCATAGATTCACATGCTTGTATCTTCCCCGTCGTCATGGTCGGGGTCTCACGGTAACAGAATGACCAAGCAGTATCATAGAGAAGAAAAACTGCATAGAAAATCCCCATAGGGACTGTAATATTTGGTAACCAGACCATTTCCTTGTTTGGTCCAAAAGTCAGCCAATCAGCATTGCTGCCCTGCCCTCACACTCCCCAGCAGAAGCTTCCTGCCTCAGATTTCCAACCGCCTTCGTGTGAGAAAGGAGTCTCCCTGAGCTCTGCTCAGTTTTCTGTTCCTGAGTGAACTTTTGACCTTTTGAAATCTTACTTTACTGTCTTCTGGATTAAGGTATTGTGTGTACCTATTTTTTTCATTATGGCTGAAAGCTCTAAAAAGAGTCTGTTCAGGCCTTGCAGATCCTGTGGGAAGGCCAGGCTCTTCTCTGAGGACCCACATAAGGACTGCCTTTACTGTCTTCATCCTAAACATGTGGCTAAGGATTGTAAACTCTGTAGAACCTTTTCTGACAAAACTAAAAGAGACAGAGAGGCTCGATTGCTGTTATGGCTTCAGAAGAAGAAGGCCACAGCAGGCTCTGATTCTGAGGAGGAATCTTCTCATTTGACACCCAAGAAAAGAAAGGCCTCTGTTTCTGAGGAGAAAGTGGAGCCTAAAAAGAGTAAATCAAAGGAGAAATCTACTTCATCTCTTCCTATTACTCCTCTAAAAAAGCAGTCAAGTCTGAAGGGGCCTGGGTCTGCTCCATCGACCAGTTCCCTAACTTCTGCTCCAAAATCTGTGGTAAAGACTTCAGCTCCGTCGACGACTTCACCGTCGACGACGACTTCGTCGACGACGACGGCTTCGTCGACGATGGGATCTAAGGCTGCGTCGACGGCGACAACGTCGACGACAACAGCATTGATGTGTAAGATTTCGCCGTCGACGAAGACACCGACGACGACGACTCCGTCGACGACAGGTTCGACGTCGAGGATGTCGACGGGAGCCCCGTCGACGATAGTCTCGTCGACGAAGGCTCCGTCGACGAAGGCTCCGTCGACGATGGTTCCGTCGACGATGGGCTCGTCGACGATTAATTATTAATTGCAAGTTTTATATAGCGCTAGGATCGACTCCTGGAGGAGTATCTCCGCGCTTCGACCGCTGCGAAACCCTTCCTGGCTTCCCTGAGAGATGGTCCCTTAATGGGTATCTCCAGGGTGAGACCAGGCATCCCCAGCGGTCTGGTGGGGCCGTTAGTGCAGATGAGGCAAGCTTATGCCCAGAGTTGCCGAGTGTGACCGCTGATCAGAGTGGGCACCGAGGCGAGAGAATTATCGAGTCCGCTGACCCTGGTCCAGAAACCTGCCGCGTCGGGAATCGAACCCTGGTCCCGGGCCGTCCTCTGCTCTCGTGTCTGCCGCCTCTAACCAGTGAGCCACACTACTGCACTACACGATGGTCCCGTCGACGGCCCCGTCGACGACGCCGTCGACAAAAATCATTTTAACAACTGCGAAAGCATTCAAATCGCCGCAGTCGAAGACTATGATCTCTATCCGGTCTTTTCAGTCGACCAGGGGTTCGGCTACTATCAGTAAATCTGCGGAGTTCACCTCATGGACGCAGATTTCACCTTTGCCACCATCCTCCTTGTTAGAGCACGACTCAGATGGAGAGGAGTCCTCAGGTGCCGCCTACAGTCCCTCTCAGCTTCAGATAAAGAGCCAAGACACGGACGAAGAGGAAGTATATTCCTTCAAGGACAGACCCCAATCTTCCAGATACGAGTCTTTTCAGGAATCTGGTGATTATGATGAGGAGGAGGAGCAACATGAGGACTCAAGTGAGGAAGAGCGCCAAGAGTCGGTTTCCATACCTGTGTCTCTTGTGTCTGACCTTAGGTTAATGATAAACGACTACTACCGTCGTTTCCCAGAGGCGAACACCTCTCAACCATCTACACAGGTGACTTCTTCACAGACGCCTAAAACAAGCACTGCCTCACAAGAGCAGAGGGTGAGATCACCGCCAGTTGTTACTATAAGGGATGATCTAACAGAATCCGACGAGGATGAACAGCCTGAAGAAGGAGAACTTATTCATGATGCTTCGGGGCAGGAATGGAATGAATACATTTTGCCATTGGCTCCGTCACCTGTCCCACTACCGTCTACCTCCCCTCCTCAAGACATCGGAGGTTTCCATGATATCATGGAAAAAGCAGCTAAGAGGTTCAATCTGGATGTAGAAGTTCAAGAGACGGATTGTTTCTTGTATGATTTCAAGGACGATGCCAAAAGATCGCTTCGCTCAATTCCTATTATCCCTCATATCTGGGAAGAGGGCCTAAAGATTTTGAAAACACCGGCTTCCATAGCGGTTTCTGTTCCTCTAATTGAAAAAAAGGACAGAGCGCCAGAGTCTGCAGCAGCCTGTCTCATAGGGCACCCCAGACCAGAATCAGTCGTAACGCAGGCGGCGCAGAGAAATTCAAAAAACCCGGTGGCTACTTCCTTAGTGCCACCAGACAAGGAAGGACGGAGAATGGATGGTGCCGGTAAGAGGTTTGCGGTCATGGCAGCCTCTACCATTAAAGCGGCAAATGCGATGGCCCTTATTAGCCGTTTCAACAGGCAAATGTGGTCCGATCTTGCGCCCATACTATCTGCAATACCGGAAGATAGAAAGGAGGAGGCGGCAGCCATCCTTAAAGACGGAGCTAAATCTGCTGCCGAATCTATCGACATCGCCATGGATGTCTCGTCTATGGCCTTCAGACAGATGGCTGGGGCGGTTTCGCTTCGCAGGCAAGGCTGGCTAAAAGCGACTTCGTTTTGCCCGGAAGTGCAGGCGAAGATTGTCGATATGCCTTTTGATGGTGAAAATTTATTTGGGAAGCATATAGACGAGGCCTTGCAAGGCATAAAATCTGACACGGATACAGCTAGAGCGCTGGGATCCCTTCAACAGGGAAGGTTTCAGTCCTTTCGAAAAAGGGGTGCACGAGGTCAATTTAATCAAAGACCCTCTTTTCAGACCAATCGCATTCAACCGTATAACCAACAGGGATATCGACAATACAATGCCAACAACCAGTACAGGTCCTCCAACTCCTCTTATCAGCAGCAGTCTAGGGGCAAAACAAACACCAGAGGGAAGAATCAACAGTCTAACAGACGTCAATGATTTCAGGCAGGCACTCCCCACACAACAGATCCCGGAAAACGACCACTATCTGTCTCAATACTTCAACAACTGGATGTCCATAACTTCGGACAAATGGGTTCTGGATGTCATAAGCAGGGGTCATACTCTGGAATTTCTAGAAATACCACCAAATCATCCCCCAATGCTCAGGCTCAACAAACATCGTCAGGAAATGCAAAAGGAAGTGCTATCACTTCTGCAAAAGGGAGCCATAGAGGAAGTGCCACAACATCTCAGAGGGAAAGGCTTCTATTCGCACTTCTTTCTCATCAAAAAGAAACAAACCCTGAAATGGAGACAGGTATTGGATTTGAGGGATCTGAATCAATACATAAAGAAGATACCCTTCAGAATGCTATCTGTGCAAGAGATCCTACTAATGATAAAGGAAAAAGACTACATGGCATCTTTGGATCTCTTGGATGCGTACTTCCATATTCCCATTCATCGGAAGCACAGGAAGTATTTACGATTTGTCGTGGAGAGTCGCCACTTTCAATTCAAAGTCCTGCCATTCGGACTCAAATCGGCCCCGAGGGTGTTCACCAAATGCAAGGCCCCGGTGGCGGCCCACTTAAGATTGCAAGGGCATTATATTTACCCATATCTGGACGACTGGCTGGTGACAGCTCCATCTTTCAGAGAGGCAACGAGATCGCTCCAGTGCTGCATCCGACTGTTTCAGCGCTTGGGACTACGGACCAACTTGGAGAAATCTTCGCTGACTCCGGCCCAGGGCATCCAATTCTTAGGGGCATGGATATGCACCAGAGCGGGAAAGGCCTATCCTTCCGAGGACCGAATGAGAAAGATCATTGGTCTAACGGCGTCACTTCAAACAAAAAGGTCCACTTCTGTGAGAATGTACAAGTCCATGTTGGGGATGATATCATCCTGCATCCCACTGGTGCCAAACTGTCGCCTTTGTATGAGGCCTTTACAGGAACAACTGGGCGAGCAGTGGGTTCAGTCCAAAGGAACCTTCGAGGATCGGATTACCATCACGACCCGCATGAAGGTGGCCATATCATGGTGGAAGGTTCAAAAGAACTTGGACCAGGGCTTGAACTTTGTGCCTCGAGATCACGACTTCGTGATGACAACGGACGCTTCGCTGAAAGGATGGGGTGCGCATCTTCAGGAGCTGGAGATTCAGGGCCCGTGGTCAGACTGGGAAGCACAGCTTCACATAAACATGTTGGAGCTCAAAGCGGTGTTTCTGGGGCTCCAAGCATTCCTTCCCAGGATACGCCAATCGTCGGTACTTATCCAAACGGACAGCACCACGACTATGTTTTACTTGCTGAAACAGGGTGGAACAAGATCCAAACAGCTGTCGACATTGGCGCAAAGAATCTGGAAATGGCTGATAACCAACGGCATTTCAATTCAAGTTCAACATATACAGGGAGTCCTCAACATACGGGCAGATGCCCTGAGTCGCACTTCCAAGGTGACGCACGAGTGGGAACTGCACGACACTCCGCTTCACAACCTGTTTCTAAGGTGGGGCACTCCCACATTAGACTTGTTCGCAACAAAAAACAACTCAAAGTGCGTTCAGTTTGCGTCCAGGTACCATCAGCAAGGATCCAAGGGAAATGCATTCCACATGGACTGGACGGGGAGGTTTGCCTACGCGTTCCCTCCATTTCCTTTGATACCGCGAGTTCTTCGCAAGATGAGATCGGAACCGTGCCATGTCATACTGATAGCACCAGCCTGGCCAAGACAGGCGTGGTTTTCAGACCTACTTCAGATGTCGAAGGGCAACAAGATCCAGCTTCCGACATTCCAGGACCTCATTTCCATGAGAGACGGTCAGATCCTGCATCCGGATCTGCAATCACTAAAATTGTCAGCATGGAACCTCATGAGCGGGAATTTCAAAACCTAGACATTCCGCAGGAATGCAGGCATATTCTCTCGCAAGCCAGAGCTGTGTCAACAAACAAAACATATGCGGCGAAATGGACCCGTTTCTGCCACTGGTGCGACAGTCAAAACGTACACCCGTTTGAAGTTCACCCCGAAGGTATCCTACCTTAGCTGCTGTCACTATCTAAGGCAGGTCTGTCGCATGCCTCGGTTAAAGTGCACTTGGCAGCAATATCACGTTTCAGGAGGAAGCCAAAAGAGCCATCCCTCTGGTCTTCCAGGATAATAAAAGAATTTATCAAAGGACTTTTTAGAGTTTATCCACCCATTCGGCGTCCACCAGTGCCGTGGCACCTCAATACAGTCCTATCTCAACTTATGAGGCCACCTTTCGAGCCTATACACAAAACAGACTTACAATTCCTATCTTGGAAGACAGCCCTACTGCTTGCACTGACATCAGCAAGGAGGGTTAGCGAAATTCAGGCATTTTCAGTAGAAGAGCCCTTCTTACAATTTCGCAAGGACAGAGTTATATTAAGGACAAATCCAACTTTTATTCCCAAAGTTCCTACGTCTTTTCACCTCAATGAGCCTATTATTTTGCCTACCTTTTTCAGCAATCCCTCATCGGAAGCAGAAAAGGCATTGCACTCCCTGGACATCTCTAGATGCTTGAAGTTCTACATTGAACTGACAAGGACATTCCGCAAATCCAAACAATTATTTATTGCTTTCGAAGGTCAAAGGAAAGGCCTTCCTCTATCCAGACTGAGTATTGCCAGATGGATATCATCAGCTATCCTGAAATGTCATGAGAAAGCGGGAAAGCCGCTCTGTTCTAAAGTGAATGCACATTCCACAAGGAAGATGGCGACTTCAATGGCCTTGTTCGCAGGAGTGTCGCTGCCCGACATCTGCAGAGCAGCGACGTGGAAGAGCGTGCATTCATTTACAAGACACTACTGTCTAGACACTGCGTGGAAAGAGGACACGGCAGTGGGACAAGCTGTTCTGAAACGCCTATTTCAGTAAGGTATGTTTTAATTGTCTGATTGTTCTTCCATGCAGTACTTTGATTTATGTTTGAGCATACATATATATCTCTGCATTTATCGTATTATTTTGATGTATATTGTTATATCATTGCTTTGCTGCAGAGCTTCCTTCTGGGTTCTGTTCTGGAAACGCTACAAATTTTGTGAGCACTGCTTACTACTCTGATACAAGCATGTGAATCTATGAAAGATGTAATACTGGAGAAGGAATTAGTTACTTACCTGTACACTATAGTTCTCCAGTATTATCTTTCATAGATTCACATGCGCCCGCCCGCCTCCCCGTTTCTCAGACAGATCCTGTTTCTCGGTATTATCCATTCCTCTCACTCGGGGACGGAAATCTGAGGCAGGAAGCTTCTGCTGGGGAGTGTGAGGGCAGGGCAGCAATGCTGATTGGCTGACTTTTGGACCAAACAAGGAAATGGTCTGGTTACCAAATATTACAGTCCCTATGGGGATTTTCTATGCAGTTTTTCTTCTCTATGATACTGCTTGGTCATTCTGTTACCGTGAGACTCCCACCATGACGACGGGGAAGTTACAAGCATGTGAATCTATGAAAGATAATACTGGAGAACTATAGTGTACAGGTAAGTAACTAATTCCTTAATGAGATAACTGTATAAGTAGGAACATACCCACTGTAGTTGCTTATTGACTGAAAGAATGAACTGTGAATTGTAAATTTTTATGGACCTTTAAAAACGTCTTTTGATGCTATTTAATCAGTCTTTTAAAGAGTAATGATTTGTTGTATAGAACCTTTTTAAGATCTTTATTAACTATGTTGTATTTTTGTATATATTCTTATCTGTTGTCTTTTATGAAGAAAAATTCGAAATAAAGACGTTCAAAACTGAAACTGATTGTCAATATTTCATAAAAACATAAACAAGCATTGGAAATGCAATAGGTCTCGGATTTATTTGAGTTAGAGCTAATGGCATTGTAAATGGCAATGTCTTTTAGCCATGTGTTATGGAGTGTATGCATGTGGTGTGTAGTGGAATTATGTGGGTTGGATTGGAATTGTAGCAATAGTGGCAGGCTGCACTTTAGATGAATATGTTTAAAAGTAAAGTGGATGCATTAACAATTGATGTGTGCACTGATGGCTGGTGGTGTGTGTGCGTGTAGAAATTGTTTACTGATGGCTGGTGGTGTGTGTGCGTGTAGAAATTGTTTACTGATGGCTGGTGGTGTGTGTGCTCGGTGGAAGCGTGCACTGCCGGCTGGAGGTGTGTGTGCCTGGTGGAAGTGTGCACTGACGGCTGGTGGTGTGTGTGCCTGGTAAAAGCGTGCACAGACGGCTGGTGGTGTGTGTGCCTGGTGAAAGCGTGCACTGACGGCTGGTGGTGAGTGCGCCTGGTGAAAGCATGCATTGACGGCTGGTGTTGTGTGTGCCTGGGGAATGTGTCCACTGATGGCTGGTGGTGTGTGTGTGTTTGGTGAAAGCGTGCACTGACGTCTGGTGTTGCGTGCCTGGTGGAAGCCTGCACTGACGGCTGGTGGTGTTTGTACCCGGTGAAAGCGTGCACTGATGGCTGGTGGTTTGTGAGTGTGTGGTTGTGTGTGTGGCTGCGTGTGTGGTGGTGAGTGTGTGGTGGTGAGAGTGGTGTGTGTGTGTATGTGGGGTGTGTGTGGTGTGTGTGTAGTGTGTGTGGTTGGTGTGTAGTGTGAGTGGTGTGTGTGTGTGTGTGGTGTGTGTGTGGTTTTATGGGTGTGGTCTTGCGTGTGGTCTTGTGTGTGGTCTTATGTGTGTGTGTGTGTGTGTGGTGGGCTTAAAGTGTTTGTATCCTGCACCCTCACACACTGTTCACCCTGCACACTCACACACTGTTCACCCTGCATACTCACACACTGTTCACCTTGCACACTCGCACACTGTTCACCCTACACACTCGGACACTGTTCACCCTGCACACTCACACTGCAGTCACTCTCACTCTGGAGTCACTCTGCATTCACTCTCACTCTGCAGTCATTCTGCACTCACTCTCACTCTGCAGTCACTCTGCAGTCATTCTGCAGTCACTCTCACTCTGCAGTCACTTTCACTCTGCAGTCACTCTCGCTCTGCAGTCACTCTCGCTCTGCACTCACTCTCACTCTGCAGTCACTCTCACTCTGCAGTCACACTGCAGTCACTCTCACTCTGCACTCACTCCACAGTCACTCACACTCTGCACTCACTCACACTCTGCAGTCACTCTACACTTTGCACTCACTCTGCACTCACACTCACACTGCACTCACTCTGCACTCACACTCACTCTGCACTCACACTCACTCTACACTCACAGTCACTCTGCACTCACACCCACTCTGCACTCACACTCTGCCCTCACTCTGCACTCACTCTGCATGCCCTCACACTCTGCATTCACACTCACTCTGCACTCACACTCACTCTGCACTCACACTCACTCTGCACTCACTTTGACTCGGCACTCACACTCACACTCTGCACTTACTCACACTTTGCCCTCACACTTTGCCCTCACACTTTACACTCACACTCTGCGCTCACACTCTGCACTCACACTCTGCACTCACACTCACTCCGCACACGCACTCTGGACACGCACTCTGCACACTCACTCTGCACACTCACTCTGCACTCACTCACACTAGGCAGGGCAGGATACGGCACTGGTCGCAATGGCTACCACCTACATATATTCTGACTCACCACTGAATGTCATCCTTGTAATGCCATCCTGGGGCAGGTCCCCCCACCCTCCCCACTGGGCTGTGCGCACCTGTCCTCAGGGCGCTCATGTCCAGCATAGCGCTTAGAATCCTGCGGCGCTGTAGAGGCGCGATCCCAGCGCATCCCTCTACAGAACCGGCCTCTCCTTCGCTGCAGGATGTGACGGCGCCTCTAACCGCGTAAAGAAGTGCTGCAGCACTGTAGACGAATCATGAGGATACCTGTGACATGTACACTACAGATGCCTTTCTGAAACAAGATAACGCCTCCAAGACCCCGCCACCAACCCCAAAAAAGAGAGATTACAATAGCACGCAGGGCTGGTAAGGCTCCGCTAAATGGAACTTTGGGCTAGTAGCTCTTCAAAGCCCTAAAAAACACAAGCCCCGCAGCCGTCATTCTTACCCGACACGCTGTTGTTGCCAATTTTCTGACATTCCGACACACAGCGCACCTGCCCGCCCTCCCTGTGTGTTTGTTTTTACGTGTTTTGTTGACATGTGCAAAGTCCACAGAGCGGGGTAAACTTTCAGAGCTCTCCGGATGCCCCATGACTTGCACGAGCGCCTCAGCGACGTGTACCTTTGTGTTCCCAGAATACAGCAAGCACTGCTAAAGGCATTAAGACTGCTAGGTAAAAAAAATGAACCTCGGCCTCGCGCACGCGCGCCACTGCAGGCATATCGGCTGTGACACCGAGATAATTGAAGAAATATGGCCTTCTGCTGCGCATAACCACACAGAATATGCTCGAGACGGAGCAACTCTACCGCCTATGGCCTATTGCGTGCTGTCTTCTAAAAAGACAGGCATGCGAGTCCCAATTGCCATGCAGCTGGCAACAAAAACCAGCAAAAATCACAAGCTTTCAGGAATTCGGTAGGTACAATTTTCGAAGCCCTCAGAAAAGGACTCTTAAGCCACGCCCATTTCGTGGGACGTAGACCGAGCCCTAAAAAAGGATAAAAATAGAGCCATCCCCTCTAATATTAAAAAGCAATATCCCGATACAATATTCAGCGAAATTATTCAAAGGCTTATTACAGATGCTACATGAAAAAGCAATTCATGAGATAGCAAAGTGCAAGTCAGACAATTCATCACATTTTAAATATTGTATGAAAGATATCCTGTAATGCTAAACATTTTCAACGACAGACACGTGTACAATTTTTCCTTAATTTTCTCTTTATAAAAAATGACTAAGAAGCTATGCTTTTCGGTGGTAATAAAGGTCCAACCACCTTCTTCAGGCTCAATAATAACAGTATTAATATCCCAGCACTTTGGATCTTTTTCTATATGTGGGATGACGCTAGGAAAACAACCTTCATGGAAAGAACTTCAACCAGGGCCTCACTCCCGCTGGTTCTTTATCTAAGACACTTTTATTTATAGTCCCGGTATGTGAACCCAAGAGTGAGGTCAATACTGTCCACATGTAGTTGGCCAAAAAAATCTTTTTCTTAAGCTCAGCTACTTTCTTGTGATACGTATGCTTAAAGCTGACAATTGGAAATTTTTATTCTGCAAACGGAGTCCTCACACCAGAGATCCTCCCTATTTCAAGGACGTAAGTATAGCCTTTCATTATGTATATGACGTCTAGGTGTCCGGGATTAAAGAATCTCCTTGTTCAGATTTTTGTGACAGATACTCGCGACTCCTGAGGCGGAAGCCGGGAGCCCAGGGCTATATTTAAAAATTTGCTCGAATTGTAATTTCTTCGAGGCGCCATTTTGGGAAGGTTCGGTCGGCGCTCTAGTGTTGTGGGCGATTTAGGCCCTCGCACTACATATAGGGCGGGCTAACAGTCAAAATCTATTGACAGATACTCGCGACTCCTGAGGCGGAAGCCGGGAGCCCAGGGCTATATTTTAAAATTTGCTTGAATTGTAATTTCTTGTACCATTTTTTAACTCTGTTTTATTTACCACGAACGCTGTGTGAGTTGGACACAGTTTATTAAAATAACCTAGTTCTTACCGCCAACTTCCTTGTGACTCCTCCGAGGTCTCACGCTCCGCTGGTGGCCGATTTAGGGTCTCCTGGACCGCGAGACTAGGCAGGCAAAACAGCGCTTTCGCAGGCGCCATTTTGGGAAGGTTCGGTTGGCGCTCTATTGTTGTGGGCGATTTAGGCCCTCGCACTACATATAGGGCGGGCTAACAGTCAAAATCTATTGACAGATACCCGCGACTCCTGAGGCGGAAGCCGGGAGCCCAGGGCTATATTTTAAAATTTGCTCGAATTGTAATTTCTTGTGCCATTTTTTAACTCTGTTTTATTTACCACGAACGCTGTGTGAGTTGGACACAGTTTATTAAAATAACCTAGTTCTTACCGCCAACTTCCTTGTGACTCCTCCGAGGTCTCACGCTCCGCTGGTGGCCGATTTAGGGTCTCCTGGACCGCGGGACTAGGCAGGCAAAACAGCGCTTTCGCAGGCGCCATTTTGGGAAGGTTGGTCCGCGCTCTAGTGTTGTGGGCGATTTAGGCCCTCGCACTACAAAATGCCCCCTCCCCGCCAGACGCCCAGCGGGCACGCCGTTGGCGTGCCGGGCGGGCGCCTGTCCGCTCCAGGACGGGCCGAGGGCCAGGCACCACGGAGTCCTCCCTCCAGACAAGGCTATCCTACTCCAGAGAATCCCTGTTCCAATTAAACCAGCCCCTCCAGCCTTTATGCACCCAATCCATTAGAGGTGAGAGCTCACGCACTCATTGTCTTCACTGCCCATTCAAACGTATCCCCGCCAAGACTAGTCACGCCTCCCAGACGATCATTAACATTGCCTTGATAAACTGCAGATCCCTGCCTAAACACGCCCAAGAAATCCATATGCTACTAGAAGAGCATCAACTAGAGATTCTGTTTCTCACTGAAACATGGCTCGCTCCAGATTCCGACTCGGACATTATACAAGCGCTGCCTCATGGCTTCCTTGTGCAACATTTGGACCGAGTCAAGGGAAGGGGAGGAGGGATAGCTTTCATTTACAAAGACCATCTTGCGTGTAGATTTCACGACAGCCCCCTTTCGGACTGTGAAAATGTGCACTTTACCATTCAAATGTCCCCATGTAACTCCCTTTCAGGAGTCCTTATCTATCGCCCACCAGGGGCCCTGGGACAGTTTGGCAGCTCCCTCCTGGAATTCTACACGGCCATGACCAGTTCCTTGCCCAATTTGTTAATCTTAGGGGATCTCAATATCCACTTTGACAATAGTAATGATACCATCGCCTCAGAACTGCTTCTAGACCTGGCAACTCATCACCTCCACCTACAGAACGACCAACCCACGCATATTCTTGGGCATTTACTTGAGCCCATTCTATGTAACATCTCTGATCTTAAAGTAAGAGCACCGATTCCACTGCCCTGGTCCGACCACCTGCTTATCCCCTTAAGCTGGGGGATCCCGACCACTTCTCCTCCCAACCAAGCTCCTGGCAGACTGGATCGCCCCTAGGCCAAACTGGATATTGGCAACTGGAAGCAGGTCCTGGAGCTCTCCAGGCCAAACTATGAAACTGACCCCGTAATAGCGGATGCCGAGTTTTCTTCTTGGATCGAAAACTCTCTCAACACTGTCCTCCCCAAAAAACCGTACCTGAAACCCTGGAAAAAACCTACCTCCCCATGGTTCACCCACGAGGTCCGCCTTCTGAAAAAGCTCTGTAAGAGGGCAGAGAGAGTGTGAAGGAAAGACTTTGACCCTAACAGCAAGAGGGATTATAGACTGGCTATCCTTAACTTTAAAAAAGCCCTAAAAGCTGCCCAAACAGCTTTTTTCCATGAAAAAATTAGTGCTGCATCCTGCTCGTCTAGAGAAACCTTTCAAATTGTAAAACAAAAACTCCTAAAAACCCCGGAGCCTATATGCATGAATGACCTCTCGGACAATCACTGCAAGGAGTTGGCCACCTACTTCGACCAAAAGATTCAAAATATCCTCCAGCAACTTCCTCCGCTCACCCTCACGGACCCCTTATCCCTGTCTCCAATTCAGGCCCAGAGCCTCAATACGGGACTTGACATGTTCACCCCTATCAGTGACGAGACTCTGTCCCCTATCCTCCAATCACTCAAGAGTGGCTCCCCGCGTGACCCTGCCCCAGTTAAAATTTTAAAACAGGTAGCACCTACCATCCTTGCTCCGATGGTAAATTTGATCAATGCCTCTCTAGCAGACGGAACGGTACCCCCTAGCTGGAAGAAGGCGATGGTCAGGGCCCTACTTAAAAAACCCAACCTGGACCCCCTAAATCTAACTAATTTCAGGCCTATCTCTCTCCTTCCTTGCATCAGCAAGATGACTGAAAAATGTATTACCGGCCAGCTGTCCAATTACCTGGAATCCAATGAACTACTTAGACCTTCTCAGACAGGCTTTCGCCCGGGCCAGGGTACCGAAACCGCGATGGTGACGGTTGTCGAAGAGGCCAGGAAGATCATCGATGCAGGAGGATCAGTGGCAGTGATCCTCCTGGATCTAAGTGCGGCCTTAGATACGGTCAACCACCAGATCCTGGCTCAGCGGCTCAGAGATCTTGGTATCACAGGTACCGCCTTGTCTTGGTTAAAATCTTTTCTTCATTGTCGTTCCTTCCAGGTGATGGAGGGTAACTACATCTCCAAAGAGACCCCCATACGCTGCGGAGTGCCACAGGGCTCATCAATGAGCCCTACGCTCTTCAACGTATACATGTCCCCTCTCGAAAAGATTGTCACCCCATATGGAATCAAACTTCTGACATATGCAGATGACACCCAGCTGGTTGTCTCTCTCAGTCAGCAGGAAAATCCTACCATCGATCTGTACTCCTGGCTGAGAGATATAGTCAGCTGGATGGACAGGTCCCATTTGAAACTTAACAGTGACAAAACTGAGATACTGATGATGGGTAATCAGTCTCACTTCCATCCGAACTCTCTTTGGCCCCCGTGTATGGGCCTGCCTCCAACCCCCAAATCCGATATTAAAAGCCTCGGGTTGTGGTTAGACCAAAACCTCACCATGTACACCCAAGCAAGGAAAACGGCTGGAGTACGGGAACGCCTTGTATCTTGGTGCACCGAGGAAAGTGACAACTAAACTCCAGGTAGTGCAAAATGCCGCCGCCCGGATTCTTACCAACACCAAGAGTCGCTGCTCAGCCAAACCGGCCATTAGAGCATTGCATTGGTTGCCCGTCTTGGAAAGAGTGCAGTTTAAGGCGCTCTGCCTAACTCACAAAATTCTCAACGGGAAAGCTCCCCCTATCCTCAAAGACCTCATCGTTCCCTACACCACCTCCAGAACCCTCCGATCCTCTAATGCCTATCTAACCCTGCCACCCAGGATCAAGAACGATTTAGAAAAGGGGGGTGGTGATGAACAGAGTCTCTGAGTTAAACAGACCACTCTTACCCAGTAAAGATCAGGGCTTGATCCATCACCGTTATTTATCCCACTGCCCCATCCCAGCTCAGAACCTGGCTATATGCAAATCAGTCTGTCCCTGGCCCAGTGCATCATGGGAACAGGGCAGACTAAACTACCAAGCCAATTCTTCACCAGAAAGGAGACAAGCTACCGGGGACCGGTTTCTGGCATTTCAGCCTTCTTCGGCCCGGCTTGCTTGAATCCTGATGGAGCAGTGAGAAAGGGACTCATGTCTGAGTATACCCTGCCACACCTATAGTGGCCAAAAACGATTTAGAAAAGGGGGTGGTGATGAACAGAGTTTCTGAGTTAAACAGACCACTCCTACCCATCATGCACTGGGACAGGAACAGACTAATTTGCATACAGCCAGGTTCTGAAACTGGGATGGTGCAGTGAGCTAAAAAACGGTGTTGGATCTAGCCCTGATCTCTTGATTGGGTGAGAGCTTTCTGCTTAATTCAGAGACTCTGTCCCTCACCACCCCTTGTTGTAAATATTTTTGTCCACCCTAAGCGTGGAAGGGTATTCTCAGATGTGAGACCCTTGCTCATTGCACCATCAGGATTCAAGCAAACCGGGCCGAAGACGGCTGTAATGCCAGAAACCGGTCCCCGGGAGCTTGTTTCCTTCCCAGTGTAAGAATTGGCTTCTGTAGTTTGGTTTGCCCTGTTCCCATCATGCACTGGGACAGGAACAGACTAATTTGCATACAGCCAGGTTCTGAAACTGGGATGGTGCAGTGAGCTAAAAAACGGTGTTGGATCTAGCCCTGATCTCTTGATTGGGTGAGAGCTTTCTGCTTAATTCAGAGACTCTGTTCCTCACCACCCCTTGTTGTAAATATTTTTGTCCACCCTAAGCGTGGAAGGGTATTCTCAGATGTGAGACCCTTGCTCATTGCACCGTCAGGATTCAAGCAAACCGGGCCGAAGACGGCTGTAATGCCAGAAACCGGTTTCCGGGAGCTTGTTTCCTTCCCAGTGTAAGAATTGGCTTCTGTAGTTTGGTTTGCCCTGTTCCCATCATGCACTGGGACAGGAACAGACTAATTTGCATACAGCCAGGTTCTGAAACTGGGATGGTGCAGTGAGCTAAAAAACGGTGTTGGATCTAGCCCTGATCTCTTGATTGGGTGAGAGCTTTCTGCTTAATTCAGAGACTCTGTCCCTCACCACCCCTTGTTGTAAATACCCAGGATCAAGAAGGCACACTCCGGAGCCCGGCGTTTTTCCTATAACGCTTCCAAACTATGGAACTCACTCCCCTCTGATCTCCGGGCCCAACCCAATCTTTTGTCATTCCGAAAATCTCTAAAGACCTGGCTGTTCGCGTAATCTCTTTCTCATGTTCTCGCCTGTACTTTCTGTCAGCGCTGGGACGCTTACGGGCAGCCATGCGCTTTAGAAATCTTTTAACATTTAACATTCCTTCATGCGTCCTGATCAGTTCTAGTTGGCCAAAAGATTCACATAGACTCATTGATCTGCACTCTTGGTCAGTTAAATGTGTCCTAAAATCTTCAACAGCCTCCTGAAGGTGGGTCGGGATCTTAGAAAAGTATTAAGGGTTTCCATAGCTTAGATTTCCCCTTTTTACAGGGATTTCTTTTTTACTTATTGTAGGCAGTGTTTGCCCCAGTGTATGGCACCCACTTTCGATGGCAAAAGTTGGTCCATTGATATCAGTGGAAACTTCAGAGCCATGAACTTTACATGCACTAAACAAATGCTCCTTACTGTTCTAAGTTTCGAAATGCAACATCTTAAAGGATTTGCTACTCATGCGCCAATCCACTGGAATGCTCTTCTCTCAGAATTGTGAGAAACTGAGCCTGATTCCATGATCTCTCTAGACTTTTCTCATGCATCTCCTTCAGAATTCACACTTTCCCTTGTTCTACGGCTTGGCTTACCCTGTCATTTTGCCTCATCTCCCATCTCGTTTGCAGCATGCAATCCATCCATATTTTGTATATTTACAGAATACCAATTTGCCTCTACTTTGAATGGCCAACATGTTCTGTATGTGTGGGTACACATGCCTGATAAATGAATTCAGTAAATCACCCCAATTGGCTCCCTCCGCATTCTTTTATCTTTTTCACAAACTAACTTCCAAAGCTGGAGTTGAAACAAAAGCCCTGAAAGACGCCGGTAATATCGCCTTCCCTGTATGGGGTTTGCCTTGTCTAGCATGGTTGGCTTGATCATGAATACTTAGTGCTGGTGGCCCCCCTCTCAATAGGTTGCGACCACTCCCACTGTGACATAGCAGTCCCAATACACACCAGTCAGATTGAACTCTGAGCTGCTGTTCAAGCCCTCGTGCTTTCACATATGGACGGTGGCACTGCCCTGCGCCACCACCTCTCGGAAAATACTACTGGACGCTCTTGTTGGCTTATGCTTCATCAAGGGCCTGAAGAAACCAATTCACTTCCACTTCAGTGGGCCTCTATTTTCTCACACCATCTTAAAAATCAGCATCATCTACAAAGCCATCACCACCTCTGATGGCTTTTGGCATACGCACAACCGGACCACCCCAATGGATACAGGCCCAATGCATCGCAACTTAGTTGGATGTCCAGCCTGCTGCTCCCTCTGTTGCTTTTAAGGTCACTCCTTTATCTACTTGTCCGAGACTCTTCTTGGACATTAAGCCATATCTTTTTGTCTGGTTGCCTGCTGTGATTTTTTTTGTCTGTTTTATGTTTTTACTCAAGTTACTGTTATGTTATCCGAGTACTGTTTTTGTTTCTGGATTGAAGTGGACTCTTCCAGGGGTCAATGTGGGGTCAGCAAACAAACTGAATCTGGCATGTCCCACTTGCAAGACCAGCCTTCGACATTGTCTCCCGATGCACCATGGCTCTGAAATGACATGCCCGAACCATACTCCAGTTTAAGAAAGAGCAGAGGACGCACCTCTGCAAAGAACAGTACATCACAACAAAAGAATAGTCCATTTATATGTAGAACCCATATAATATCCTGCAGTCATTCATTGGAGGTATATTTGATACTGCACTGTGATGCCTTCTGGCTAGATCTTGGCTTTAGAAGTGCCAAACACATAGCAGAATTTAAATCTTGATTGGCTTGGGTCAGGGTATGGTCCAGCTAAACGGAGACTTTAGTAAAAGAGGCGGTAGAGGAAGTACAAAACTTAGATAGAGGAACAGAATGAGCGAAGTGGGTCAGAAGGGTGAGGAACTGGTTAATGAGACTACGCCTGAAGGCCATGTGGGAAGACCCTGAATCCCTAACAAAAGTTGCAGTACCTATTTTAAAGGCAAAGTTCTGGGCTTATACCCAGGACTCCGGCTATGTTGCTGCAGCACATGGCTCCCTAACAAGAATGTTTTTAGAGTTTAAAAGTATTTTTATGTTCAAGTCAATAATTAAAGGAATTAAACGTCCACATGCACAAGCACTTTACCTAAAATTTAGGTTCAGAATTTTACAGTTGAACAACATTAGAGGCAGATGGACATGGGGCACTGTAGCTCCGATATGCCCTGCATGTACTCTTAGCCCTGAATCATTAGATCAATATATGTTTTTTGTTCCTGCTACGTACAGATAAGGAAAAAGTGGCTTATACCTCCATGCCGGATTTTATAGTTTAGGTGACCAGCAGATCCACTCCGAGTTTTTAGGCCGGATTTACCAAGTTGGCTAGTATTTGCCATATCACGATATCTGCTTTATACCTGGCGTATTAGGTCTAAGCTACTAACTGTAAAGTAAAGTAGAGGACAAAGCAGGCTATGGGATAGCTGGAAAACAATACATTGAATCTTTGAATAATCTTTCTCTGCTTTTTTAAATGTTAATTGATTACAAGTCTTCATTTACTTTTTAGCATTTACATTTTTTATAACTTTGTACGTCATGATTATTTATATTACATTGTTTATTGTATTTTATAAGAAAGATTGTTGTTTATGAGCTTGTGAATGACATATTTATTTGATTGACTAATAACGAACAGTCCACCATGGTATCAACAGTGATAGGACCTGGCGATATAGGCCCGTCTTTACTTGTATTATTACGCACTCCCAGAGACCGTCTTCTCTCTGTTAGTGGAATTTCAGTTGAAATAATCCCCATGGCCCTCTGTAGCATTTTGTTAATGCTGACTGGCTGTTTTTTACTCCTGCTGCGGCTGCTGTGGGGGTTGGATGGGTATATATTTATTCTATCAACCTGCTGTGAGGGGTGTTTCTGGGATCATTCTCTGTGGATCCTGGGAACGGAAATGTTTTGTCTACCACTGGGAACACATAAACATCTGGCTATTACTTTTGGTGGGAATTTTGATTTGGCCTGTTTTTACAACCCTAAATTGTATTAAATTAACCTTTTTATGCTTACATTTTTTTAATTGGATTTCTTTGGGCTTCTAAATCACATGATTGCCTTTTAAATAGCTTTTACATTGATTTTGAAGTATGATTTTTAAAGATTTCCTTTGCATATGCTGTAGCATTTTTATCAATAGGATTTATTCATTTAGATAGCTTCTTAATCGATTGATGTCTTAGGAGTGGGTGTCATGTGTCTAAAGTTCGGCCTGGAAGGAAACATTGCCGTTTTACATGTGCAAGGGTCTTTCCTAAAGTTGCCCTCACATTCACACATCAATTTTTGACATACATTTGCATTGATGACTGTTTGGATTAGTTTCTTGGAAAACTAACCTTGCTTAAAAAATCAACTTCGCAAGAACACTATCTTGCCACCATGTACAAGGTTTATGCAAATGTGCTTTTTTTGTACCCATGGTGACATAGATATGTATAAATCACAAACAATGGCATCCTGATCAAGGATGCCTTTTGTTATAAATAAACATCCGCTTACGGCTGTTGGCAGAGGAGCACTTCTGCTGTCATTGTCAACCCGACAACTGAGAACATGACAGCCCTCAAGAACGCCACCCGCAAGCACCACCAACTGATCCGGACCGCCAAGAGAACAACCTACAAACAGGGCCTGGACAACAGCAAGGAACTCTTCAGCATCGTCAAAGAGCTCTCCAACCCCAGCGCAAGCAACTATTGTGTTTAGGTCTCGCCTGTCGATGCGCATGCGCATCGAGCAAGCGAGACTATAGGGGCTCATCAACTCTTTATCTAACTGCAAGGAATCGTGGCGATTCCTTGCAGTGCCCGTGACTTTTAAGGTCAATGCGCATGCGCATTAAGCTTATGCGCATGCGCATTGACCTTAAAAGTCACGGGCGCGTGCACGTCCGTGTTTGTTTACCCGCTCCGCCCCCTCCCGCCGTGTCGCCTTGCCTACTCTCTCTCTCCCCTCTCCGCCCCCGTTCCGCCCCCTCCCCTTCGTGTCGCATTTCTCCTCCCCCCTCCCCTCTCTTCCCTCCGGCTTCTTTTTTTTTGTTTATTTTACTCGCACCTCTCCCCTCTCCGCCCCCTCCCCCGTTCCGCCCCCTCCCGCCGTGTCGCCTTGCCTACTCTCTCTCTCCCCTCTCCGCCCCCGTTCCGCCCCCTCCCCTTCCCGCCGTGTCGCATTTCTCCTCCCCCCTCCCCTCTCTTCCCTCCGGCTTCTTTTTTTTTGTTTATTTTACTCGCACCTCTCCCCTCTCCGCCCCCTCCCCTTCCCGCCGTGTTACTTCTATGGGGTCTCAAACGTGTGCCTCAGACGTTCAGCTAAAACAATATGCAAATAAGTGTGCACATCACTGTTCCAGTGCGCTGCATTAAATACTGCAAACTTTTGCTTTCAAAATGGCTGTGCGCTTTGACGTCATGCATGCACCCCGTCCGGAACACAGCGCTCCTTTGGCACTCCGACACACTGGCATGCTGCTTGGAATCTCCTGATTGTTATGCACGCAAAAAGAAACTCCCACGCGGCAGCGCTGACAGAGATGCGTGTTAGCCGATGAGGTACTATACAGTTTGCGTGGATTTACCCATGTAAACCCGGGGTCTGGGGTATAGATTGAGCAGACGTCCGATAATTTGAGTACTGCTGATGTCTGCCTCGTATCGCTGTTCCCCTTTTGTTTTCCTGTTGTTGAAGGCTTCGCCTCCCCTACTCCTCCTACTCTCCTCCCACTCTCCTCCCGTCTGTTCCCGCACTCCTCCCCGGCTCCCCGGCCGCCTCACACGCCTGCTGGCTTCACTCCCCGCTGCAGGCGGCCCTGCGCACTCTAACCGCCGGCAAATCTACACAACCGCACTAAATAGGCTCACCAATGAGCAATGTACAATATGCAAATTTCATCTTGACATGTACACCCCACTGGCAATGACAGACGTTGTACACCTACTCAGTACATTTGTAAACGCTGCAAATACCTCAAAAACTGTTTAGTGTCGAAATGGTCCTCAATTTTGAATCCTATGCAGTTGCAATGTACACCATAATTACAGCGTGCGTATGGCTCTAGAAACCGGTCTGAAATTTTGAATCAATGACAGAGTAACCTGCAAAACAGTGTTATTATTTGAACAACGCTGACATTCTCTCTCTCACACACTAATACACAATCAAGCTAACGTACATATTACACAAACATATACACCGGCACACACTCAGATATACACAAAAACGAATACACACATATATAGCAAATCACGCCCCCAAAGACACAAATAAACAAACAAGTACCCAGACACACACCCAAAGACACACTCACACACGAATACATACACCTACCCTCTACGACACGCAGATACGCACAAACATCCTCACACTGACACACACATATATCGATACACAATCACGCAAACGCAGATGATCTTATTAACAAACACACATGCACTCACACAAAAACACAGACGTACACACATTGCCCTCACACGCTCAAACACAGATATAAACACGCACTTAGATACACACTCAGACACGCACGCTTACACACACACATTCTTACATTTCTGTACCATGCCCCTACCAGACAAGCACACGTATACAGACACACACCACGCAAGTTCACACCCGCCTCTCCCACAATTGCCACTGTTTACGTTCATACATCAGCCGTCACGTAATGTACGTTTCGCCCTTAAAATAAATCAAAATGTACTGAGTGTGATCAAATATAGGAGTCTTCAAACCTAAATGCAGCATAAATGCATAAAGACAGTGAAGCAACACAAAGAGATGTCTGTCAGCTGTCCCCGTCTATCATGGGTTGTGTGTACACACTGTCTAGATAAGTGCACATAACCGATCCGTTATTAATGGTTTCCTATCTCAACAGAGACGCTACTGTTCGTATATGATATATAAGCATCAGTGACGCGCTTCGTGCACGCAGCTTCCGTCCGTCGGTCGCTCCAGCCCTCTGGCTGAGATATTCCTAGAATGTACAACGCATCTGACAGAGCCATGGGAGCCCGGGCCTATGCTGAGGGAGTCTGAGCGGGACAGATCCATCGAAGCTCGAGGGTGAGGGGTGCACGTCCTTCACACGCCCTCGGGTGCGAGGAGGACCGTGCTGCACCCTGGTTACTGGGCCTCCTTATTCTAGGCCCTGTTGTCTGAATTGCAAGAGTGTACTTACATACAAACAAATGGTCACAGCAGTAAGTCCTATTTATTCCTACTAATATGGCAAAGGAACACCATCTTTCTACACATTAGTTATTTCCTTTCTGTATGCAACTTTTCATGAGGAATATGGAATGAAGTGATAGTGTCGAAGTGAACGCACATTTTGGAAGGTGTGAACACTGAGCAATATACACATGTTTATGCGGGCAAGCAGTTAGTCCCTTAATTCATATCGCTCCACACACACACTCACCCTCACTCACACTCACCCACCCTCACTCACCCTCACCCTCACTCACCTTCACCCCCACTCACCCTCAACCCCTCACCCTCAACCCCTCACCCTCCCTCACCCTCACTCACCCTCAACCCCTCACCCTCACTCACCCTCAACCCCTCACCCTCACTCACCCTCAACCCCTCACCCTCACTCACCCTCAACCCCTCACCCACTCACCCACACTCACCCTCACTCACACTCACCCACCCCCACTCACCCTCACTCACCCTCACTCACCCTCACTCACCCTCACTCACCCTCACCCTCCCTCACTCACCCTCACCCTCACTCACCCTCAACCCCTCACCCTCACTCACCCTCAACCCCTCACCCACCCTCAACCCCTCACCCTCAACCCCTCACCCTCACCCTCACTCACCCTCAACCCCTCACCCTCACTCACCCTCACTCACCCTCAACCTCATGCTAAAGATTTACAAAAAAACCCATTAACAATTCTAAAAGCACTAACTCTAATGCTGCGAGACCTATTGCATTTCTAATGCTTGTTTTATCTAGGAACCTAAATCGATATTCCTATTTTATGCCTTTATCCGGTTATAATCAATAATGTCCCTATAATGGCATAAGAATTATATCCATATCTAGCTGTAGCCCATGCATTCACATTAAGCAAGGCTACTTCCCCGGACTCCTAGAAAGCACAACGAGTTCTCTAAACACACCAAACCTCCAGCAACCTGGGAAATCCCCATTTGCTTTTGTTTTGATTTGTCATAGAACTCCTGCGAGCACTGTAAGAACGGCCAGTTCTTAGTGACATCTTTATTGACATCATATGTCCAACCTTACGTCAAACCCGGCACCTTTCAGGTATAAATATACCAATGTTGCCTTAAGCAAACACACGGTGGTGGTTTTGGAGCAGAGCAGTTATCTACTTGCCCGAGAGCCCAGCTGATGCGAGAGCCCACGGACGCTGCCCCTCCCTCTTGACGCGCTGAGAAAGACGCTGTCTTTTTCTCCAGCCGAGAAAATCCAGCTCCGGAGTTTCCAGCCTACCCTTGTGGGTTGCTGGGATATCGAGTCCTGACAGAGAGATACCAGACCTCCTGCTTTCTAATACCAAGGTACGGAGCTGACTAAACCCTCAAAGAGAATTCTTGATTCAGATTCTTGGCAAAACAAACTTAACTTACACTGCTACTTACTTACTCCTTCCCACGTATTAGGCTTAGGTCAGGTACACCGGGGCGGCGTATTTTAGAAGCACCAGTTGAGTACGTCAATCAGTGTATATATGTATGTATAGATTTTATCCATTTTAAGTATCTTATGGCTAAGAAACCATATCGATGCTTTTACAGTATTATTTCATAATGCTCCTTTTACTGTACGCACTTTACTTTACATTAAGTATTGCAATTGTGGCAATTCATTTCTCTTGCATGAGAAGGAAGACTGCTCAATAAATTATACCTTTTTATTGAAAACGCCCGTCTCTCTCTTCTCTGCACTCTGGTGAAACTAAGTACGCACAATTGACTAGTGAACTAGCTGTCTATTGTTTTCACACGACTCTAGAGATACACTCTTATTCTGAGGGAGCAAAGTTGTCATGTTATATGGTTGTCAGAACCTAATCCCTTCTTGTCTATCCAGGGAGGTTAGACTCCTCGTTTATTCGAGAAAGTTTCTAGTGACCTCTGAGCTAGCTGGCAAAATTTAAGTCTAATATAGTCAGTAGAGACCTAGTCGACCTCAGTCCTACGTCTACACTGCTGAGTATATTATTCCAATGCGCAGAGCCTATTGGGAATATAGGAACTACACTACACAACAACGACATTACACCCTCGCAAGACCTCTGCGACTCACACGCCTCGTTCTTTCACTGCAAGATCGCCAACATACACACAGCTTCGGCGCACAGACCAACGACCCAACCCCCCAACCAGCGCACCCAACCGCCACCCTCTGCACCTGGAACCCGGTCAGCACTGAAGACATCGCCCGCACTATGAGCACCATCCACTCCGGCTCCCCCACCGACCCTTGCCCACACCACATCTTCAACAAAGCTGACTCCATCATCGCACCCCAACTCCGAGACGTCATCAACAGCTCCTTTCCATCAGCCACCTTCCCAGAGAGCTGGAAGCATGCCGACCTCAGCACACTCCTGAAAAAACCCACCGCGACCCCACGGACCTCACAAACTTCCAACCCATCTCGCTCCTCCCGTTTCCTGCCAAAGTCATTGAGAAGACGGTCAACAAACAACTCTCCGCCTTCCTCGAGACAAACAGATCCCTCGACCCGTCACAGTCCGCTTTTCGAGCCAACCACAGCACCGAGACCGCCCTCATCGCAGCCACCGACAACATCAGGTCTATGCTCGACAACGGGGAAACCATCGCTCTCATCCTCCTGGACCTCTCAGCAGCCTTCGACACGGTATGTCACCGCACCCTGATACAATGCCTCAGCAACACCGGAATCCAAGGCGCGGCCCTAGAATGGATCATCTCATTCCTCATCGGTAGAACCCAGAGAGTCCGCCTCCCCCCCGTTCCGGTCAGCAGCTACCGAAGTCATCTGCGGCGTCCCACAAGGATCCTCGCTCAGCCCCACCTCTTCAACGTCTACATGCACCCCCTCGCAGCCATCGCACGCAAACACAACCTCAACATCATCTCCTACGCCGACGACACACAGTTGATACTCTCCCTCACCAACGACCCCACCAGAGCCAGCCTCCAGGAAGGAATGAAGGACTTCACGGAATGGATGAAGCTCAGCCGTCTGAAGCTGAACTCTGACAAAACGGAAGTCCTCATCCTCGGACCCTCGCCCTCCGCCTAAGACGACTCCTGGTGGCCACCTGCCCTGGGCACTGCACCCAAGCCAACAGACCATGCACGCAACCTGGGCTTCATCCTGGACTCCTCCCTCACGATGACCAAGCAAGTCAACGCCGTCTCATCGTCCTGTTACAACACCCTGCTCATGCTCCGAAAAATCTTCTGATGGATCCCCACCGCAACCAGGAAGACAGTCACCCAGGCCCTCGTCACCAGCCGCCTAGACTACGGAAACACCCTCTACGCCGGAACCACAGCCAAGCTCCAGAAAAGACTACAGCGCATCCAGAACGCCTCGGCAAGACTCATCTTGGACATCCCCAGCCACCGCCACATCACTGCCCATCTGAGGAACCTGCACTGGCTCCCTGTCAGCAAGAGAATCACCTTCCGACTCCTCACCCACGCACACAAGGCTCTCCACGACGTGGGCCGAAGTACCTCAACAACCGCCTCGCATTCTACACACCTACCCGCCAGCTCCGCGCCGCCAGCCTTGCCCTCGTCCCGCGTATTCGCAAGGCCAACGCCGGAAGAAGATCCTTCTCCTACCTGGCAGCCAAGACCTGGAACTCCCTCCCCACCCACCTCCGGCTGACACAGGACCATCTCGCCTTCAGGAAGCAACTCAAGACCTGGCTATTCGAACAGTAGCGACCCCCCTCAGCGCCTTGAGACCCTAACGGGTGAGTAGCGCACTCTACAAATTCCTTGATTGATTGATTGATTGTGAGGTCCATACACACTGGTGCTTCAGCTCAGCAGCTTGCAGATATATCTGGAAGGGGTGTCCAACTTGTGACCAAGACAGGGTCCTACATTGTTTCCCATCAGGTAATAGGATTGGATGATCCATGGCAGAACACACACATACACCCTAGATGCCTAGGTTAGGGAACGCATCGTAGGAGTATGACAGATTGTTATATTGTGTTATATGCATGCTGTCTTGCTTTACACTCCCAAATAAAAGAAATTCAGCCCTCGCAAACAGAGGCACTCCCACATAAAGCAAGAGAACCTTTGATCAAGGTCCGAGTGAAGGACCGAAACACATTGGCATGGTAACCGCTCTATTGCACAAATAAAGAATATTGCAGCAGAACCCCGTGAGTGCGTTATCCTCTTTATCGCACTCAGTGTGAGACTGTGAGGGAAGAAAAGTATAAATCGATACATATGTGTGTGTATGTATATATAGCAGAACAAATGAGAAATAGAACACAAGCAAGTACTAATAATCATCCTGGGCGTCTATTGCAAGGAATAGGAACTAAGCCCTATCAAAGGAAAGCATGGAAATCTATAAAATATATTCACAGACTACATCAGATGATTATGACACACATATAAGTGAATACCAAGAACCCCTGAAAACCTGAATGTGCACACAGATAACCTCATACATCACAATACCAATAATCAGAAAAAATATCTCACCGGCTGCAATAGCTTCATCTTAGCCCACACAAGGCTGGGGCATTCCAAATCACAGTCCTGGGGTCTAGAGACTGCTCAAGCTGGGAAATGCAGCACTTAGTAGACGCATCTATCCCTCAGGACTAAATCCGGCTTCCAAGCCAAGAAACCCCAGTTTTATAATCTTAATGCATGAGAAGGCATCCCCTACAGCAAGGAAACGTACTGGTGCTGGCTGAGCTCCATGCAAGCATTCCAAGGAAAAGGAGTTCTCAGGTATTATGCTGCGCTCTCACGCTTTGTAGCCCCTTATCTTAGTGAAGCAAAAGTAGCAAACATCTCCAAAAGTACAGAAAACAATCTTGCACTATATTCCGAGACGGAGAAGTACATACCACACCTTCTCTCCCTTATGCTATCAAACGCACACACACTTCCTGGCAAGGCTGTTCTACTCTGTGAAATACTCCCACTCTGCAGCTTTAAGGAGATCGAAAGAAATCATAAGTCAATGCATGTGCAGGAAACATGATGTCGAGCATTCAAGATAAGAGTAAATGAAAACACCTAAAGTCAATTAAAACAATGGTAGTCAAAGATCATTAGGTGGTCCAAATACATGGGAGTGTCTATAGCACTACACATGCGTATGCATATATATATATATATATATGTATAAATAGTTTCAGCACGATGGGAAACTTTTTATTGTGTTTACTGTCCTGATACTTCTAATAACTTTCATTTGGTTCTGTCTATTGATCATCGAAGCACATATATTTAATACAAGAATCGTTTTGGTTCAATAAACATTGAAAACGTCCCTTTGTGTATTCTTTGTATATTTCTCTGAAAAAAACTAGAAATGAGTGACTGATCAAAAGGGTTCTAGATCAGCTACCATGATTCCTGAGGGATCAAGGTTGCCCTGTTCAGTGGTTGCCAGAATCATTTGCTGCCTGTCTAGGTTTAGGGATGCTTATGGTGGCATTGTGAGCTAGCTGGTCTATGGGACAACATATCCCGGGGGGGTGTTCGGGATCAGTCTGGCACTATCCCCACGTTTAGGCTGCCCACAAACGCGCAGTTCCCACTGCATAGTGGAAACTACATGACAAAGCCTACACGTTAATTGCATTAATAAGCGTTAATAAAAACGCTGCAACATTGGCATGTACACCATATACACCTTTATTTCTCATCTCACCAAACAGCATTTATCCATTTAGAACGACAGTACTATTTTTATTTTCATGGCATAAACATTCCAGCTCTCAATTAGGAAACAGGTGAAAATACCTCAGCTTTAGATGAGCTAGCAGGCCTTGGCACTGGAACACAGAGGAAATCCAATACCCAATCTTATTCTCTAGCATGATGTGAAGCAAGATGTTTCTGGCCTCGTGTCACGAGGTATTTTGCAAGACCTCACCCCTCCTTTTGGATCTCCGCCTCGCATTAGATGCCATATTGGCAGACCAGTTGGTCATGGAGAAGGAAACAACGTTTAAAATGTATTTAAGATGATTGCGGCTCAGCAGTGACGATTAAATTACAAAATGAAAAGCTTCTCTGGTGACCTGTGACGCCGGACGTTCTTCGAGCTCCAAAGACAGGCGCATCATTCTCCCGGGCAGAGCAGGCATACATACTTTCCGCCACTCGGGGGCGTACACCCAGGCTCTGCTGGCACCGTTGCAAAGACTGGGATGTGCTTTCCTTCGTGGCCTGTATTTTGCTGTTGAAATATGTTACATCTTTAGAAAAAACAAAGCACAATTCAGTCAGCACTTGATTGAAAGACTTGTCCATTTCAGTAAAAAACAAGCATTTACAATGCAATGGTTTTGGCTTTGTTAAAGTTAGAGCTATTGGCATTGCTCTTGACATTATTTTTATTTATGTTTTTTTAACATAAATAAATGGCATTGTTATTTACAATGCCACTAGCTTTATCTCTCGCAAATGACACACACAAACACACACAGAGCCCCCACACACACACACACCCACACAGAGCCCCCCACACACACAGCCACACAGAGCCCCCCACACACACAGCCACACAAAGCCCCCCACACACACAGCCACACAAAGCCCCCCACACACCCACACAGAGCCTTCCACACACACCCACACAGCACAAGCAGGCAACAGGGGCACACGGAGGCACCAGCAGGCAACAGGGGCACACGGAGGCACAAGCAGGCAACAGGGGCACGAAAACGGAGGCACAAGCAGGCAACAGGGGCACACGGAGGCACAAGCAGGCAACAGGGGCACACGGAGGTACAAGCAGGCAACAGGGGCACACGGAGGCACAAGCATGCAACAGGGGCACACGGAGGCACAAGCAGGCAACAGGGGCACACGGAGGCACAAGCAGGCAACAGGGGCACGAAAACTGAGGCACAAGCAGGCGACAGGGGCATGAAAACAGAGGCACAAGCAGGCAACAGGGGCACACGGAGGCACAAGCAGGCAACAGGGGCACATGGAGGCACAAGCAGGCAACAGGGGCACACGGAGGCAAAAGCAGGCAACAGGGGCACGAAAACTGAGGCACAAGCAGGCAACAGGGGCACGAAAACTGAGGCACAAGCAGGCGACAGGGGCACGAAAATGGAGGCACAAGCAGGCAACAGGGGCACACGGAGGCACAAGCAGGCAACAGGGGCACACGGAGGCACAAGCAGGCAACAGGGTCACGAAAACAAGCACAAGCAGGCAAAAGGGTCACAAGCAGGAATTGTAATTTAGACGGGGCTGAAGTGGAGAACGGTCAGTAGGGAAGTAGTGCGGCTGGTGCAGTGGTACCAGGCCGAAAGGTGAGAGGGGCTGTCTGCACCCCAGTTTGGACAGTTTCCACTACCTAACAGGGATTGGTGGGAGGGGGCGTACTTCTTGCTTGCTTTAGGGCTGTTACTTCGGGGACGCAGTGCACGCTCTTGCCTGCTGCCTGCTGCCACCGGGACACGACAACAGGCAGGGAGAGGACAGGCTGGGAGAGGGCAGGGAGGGGACAGGCTGGGAGAGGGCAGGCTGGGAGAGGGCAGGGAGGGGACAGGCTGGGAGAGGGCAGGCTGGGAAAGGTCTTGGAGGGGACAGGCTGGGAGAGGGCAGGCTGGAAGTGGACAGGCTGGAAGAGGACAGGCTGGGAGAGGGCAGGCTGGGAAAGGGCAGGGAAGGGACAGGCTGGGAGAGGGCAGGCTGGGAGTGGGCAGGCTGGGAGTGGGCAGGCTGCGAGAGGACAGGCTGCGGAGGACAGGCTGCGAGAGGACAGGCTGGGAGTGTGCAGGCTGCGAGAGGACAGGCTGGGAGTGTGCAGGCTGCAAGAGGACAGGCTGCGAGAGGACAGGCTGCGAGAGGACAGGCTGCGAGAGGGCAGGCTGCGAGAGGGCAGGCTGGGAGAGGGCAGGCTGGGAGAGGGCAGGCTGGGAGAGAGCAGGCTGGGTGACGACAGGCTGGGAAGCAGAGAGGGTCTTACCTGAGAAGTCTGCCAGCGCGGGGACAGGCTGGGAGAGGGCAGGCTGGGAAAGGGCAGGGAGGGGACAGGCTGGGAGAGGGCAGGCTGGGAGTGGGCAGGCCGGGAGTGGGCAGGCCGGGAGAGGACAGGCCGGGAGTAGGCAGGCTGCGAGAGGGCAGGCTGCGAGAGGACAGGCTGCGAGAGGACAGGCTGCGAGAGGACAGGCTGCGAGAGGGCAGGCTGGGAGAGGGCAGGCTGCGAGAGGACAGGCTGCGAGTGGACAGGCTGTGAGAAGACAGGCTGCGAGAGGACAGGCTGCGAGAGGACAGGCTGCGAGAGGACAGGCTGCGAGAGGGCAGGCTGGAAGAGGACAGGCTGGGAAAGGGCAGGGAGGGGACAGGCTGGGAGTGGGCAGGCCGGGAGAGGACAGGCTGCGAGAGGACAGGCTGCGAGAGGACAGGCTGCGAGAGGACAGGCTGGGAGAGGGCAGGCTGGGAGAGGGCAGGCTGCGAGAGGACAGGCTGCGAGAGGACAGGCTGCGAGAGGACAGGCTGGGAGAGGGCAGGCTGGGAGAGGGCAGGCTGGGAGACGACAGGCTGGGAAGCAGAGAGGGTCTTACCTGAGAAGTCTACCAGCGCGGAGCTCTCCGGGGCGCAGAGCAGCAGCAGGGCCCAGCAGAGCAGGGCGGGGGCGGGAAATAATGGTGTGGAACCTTTGTTTCCAGCAGGCATCCTGCACAGAAAGTGGATTGTCCTCTAGGTGCTTCTCAGTCGTGTCTTTGTTATAACTAAGGCCTCATTTAGGCTCCAAATGGTGAAGCCTCTCCTCTTCCATAATGAGATGTGGGGGAGAGAAGAATGCGAGAAATGACGCTCAAGTCTTAAGCACCAATTTGTCATGGATAACAGTGGTATATGCCGCAGAGCAGCCACAAAACACAGCCTCAGAGCCTTTACATACAGGCAGGGTGTTGTATGTTGATGGTGCTACATAAGAAATCTCTGTTCTCCACGCCATTCAGGTTACTTCACCGGCCCTCAGAATATGTGTTCATTTATACGGTGAGCTCTGGATAGGACAGGAAGAATGGTATGCCGCAGGTCAGGCTAGCATCTGTCACCCACAATAGAAGGGCTGCAACGTCTGATATGTGGTTGTTGTTTAGATCATTAAGAGGCATGCATGGAAAAAGGCCTGGTTAAGTGTAATATAAACAGTAGATTAACACAAGTAAAATGTAACTACAAAAATATTCGCTTGTCGGGAATCCTGTTTCACCAATGTGATAAAATAAATTGTACGGACCTCTTTACAGCATTCCCAAAATACCAGCACATTCATATAATCTCAATAATACAGATAGCCCCTCCTATTCTGACACAAAGTTACCATGGGCTGGTTCCAATAAACTCCACGAGTCGAGGAACACTCAACAACATTGCCCTGAAACTGGGGAAATATATTCTGTAGATGCAAAACGTCAACTACAAACGTGCATTTATTAGTGGTGCGAAGCTCAAGTTCTCTAACAAATGCCAACAATCTACAGACGTCAACACGCTGGTGCTCTTTTAAGATTTTTAACTATCACGAGCTCCGACCAACCACCAATAGTTTGATAGAGATTGCTACATTTTGAGGATAACATTTTGACAGAATATAAATAATTATAGAATCAAGGGAAATCGGGAATCCTGGCTACGGCAGACTACCCTCCCGAATGAATTCTGCGGTATACAAATACACATGTCACTAAACTATATGAGTCTTGGGTGTTGCAAAAGGCCCTTACCGTGACAGCAAAAAGATTACACATTTTAAAATCTGTGTTTAAGAGTCTAACTTCATTTTAAAATAAAGTAGCGACATACCTAGAGTAGCCAGTTTCTCTTTGTTTTCAGCAGAGGTTTCCGGGAACCAGAGCGGTTACTTGAAGCGTGGGCTGCGGGGGGCGGGCACTTCCGGCCGGCCGCGCTAGGATTGGCCGGCCGGCTAGTCACTTCCGGGTCGCCGCGGGCAGCGCGGCGGCCCGTCTCTAGCTCAGGCAGGCGGGCGGTGAAGTTTCCCGAGGAGTGGGCTCCCTCGCGGATCGCTCTGAGCGGAGATGGGCGGGGTTTCTCGACCAGCAGTGACGTCCACGCAGCTCAACCAATCAACGCTAACAGGAGCAGGAAGGCAGGTGCCGGCAATGCCGGACCAGATTCGGGGGCGTTCCCGGCTTTTGGCTGACGTAGCGTTACGTAGCCAAAAGCCAAAAATTCTCGGGAACGCCCCCGAATCTGGTCCTGCATTGACGGACAAACGTGTCTTCCAATGGCTAGCCTCCATTTATGGAGCTAGCCAATGAAAGACGGGGCGGATTACCAGCCCCCATACTATACTCATTAGGATTTTTCCTAGCACATGCGTACTTCGTACGCATTGGCTAGGCAAAACCTAAAAAAGTATCTGTTAAATCAGCCCATATACAAGCAAGGAGCCTCGTGCTGATGAACAGCCTTCCAAAGCGGACCCCTGGCAGCTTCTGCCCATCGGCTCAGAGGAAGGCGGCGAGGTACCGACGGACAGAGCGGTGCTTCCCTCGAATCCTGAGCCGTTGCCAGGCGAGGCGCAGCCTTCCACTTTGTCTACAATGTGACATACAACAACTGCGGAATCAGATGACACCTAAAGGATCCAGGTGATCTCCACTAAGGTCGCAGATTAATACTTGTAGTCACTTTTTATTATTTCTCACTATTGCAGTAGCTTAAGTTTAAGATAGGTCCTGATGAATGCAACGGACTCTGTGGTCCATCAATTGCAGAAACATGTTGACCAATACATCTGGGTGAATATTTGTTTAATTTACCCCACTGCTTTTTAAACATTGGAGGAGCGAGCAAAACACGGAATAAAGTAATTTTTTTGCCCTCTCACCCAATTTTAGTTTCACGTTTCACTCTCACTACATGCACTGCACATTCAGTCACTCTCACTTTTGTTTCCAGCTTCTAAATAGCCTGTGAGACTCAGACCATCAAGGACGGCATCAGTAACATCAGAGGTTTAACATCTCCTCCACTGTGCCTGTTCCTAACAAATGGCTATACAGGAATCCCAAATGATGAAGGGCGGTTCCGAGTGGTGACTGATGGGTACCCTGTTAAGGATCACAAGGTGCCCACCTAATCTTACAAACACATAGATGTAAGTGCACTCACATACTGTAAGTAGTACCACATTTCTTTCTTTTTTAGACCCGGTGACATTATTTGTATTTTTAGTCTGAAAGGGAACATGTCACTGCTAGGTCTCTAAATTCCCTGTAGGCCCCCCCCCCCACCCTATTTTGTCGAGCTTCTGCGGAGGTTCATTTTGCAGAGGGTCTTTCCAGTGTGTGTTTTGTGTCTGAGTTGTTTGTTGACCTCCTGTACATGAGGGTTTATGGCAAAAACATGCTTTTCTAACCTTTTCTGACAGATGCATTGCTGTCTGGTTCAGCATTATTTTGTATCCCCACGGCAAACCCCGCCACAAACCGAAATGAAAGCGGCCTCCTGTGTTCATGGAGGGAGCTACTTTAGTAGTGGTTATTTGCAGATACTGATAGGCGCATGTTCAGGAGCTGGAGAAGGAGGCGGGGCAGGACCCCACCCAACTCATCTTCACATTCACACACCAATAGGACGGCATCCCTCACATGCCATAAAGCATTGACATTCCAGACTGTTAAGCAGCTGGCCTCGAGTCGAGGGGCTCAGAAGAAATAACCCCCCACACATCTCCCTCATGTCCAATCCATGCACACTGAGATGTGGAAGCAAGATCCAACAAACACCGTCTCCTTCTCGTATTGCCTCGCTCGCTTGGTTATTTATTTATTTCTGGCTCCCAGCTCAACAAACATGACTCCTGTGCTCTGTCTGTGACTGTCATGGTGGTAGGACTCTTTTGTAGTGAATAGCAGATACTCCTGTCAATAAAAATGGTCTATTCCAGAGGTAAATAAATTCCATGACTCTTGAAGACCACTCTTCTGGATTACTGCCAGTGATAAGTTTACCATCAGTGGTAAACAATACTGACGCCATAACTGCTTTAAATGCTGGAGTGATGTGTTGTTTTAGTATTATTTGTACCACAAGCAGATATTACAACTGTCGGTATTGCATGTCACTATAATACAGAATGGAATTACCACAGGATTACTAAACAGTAAGCTGAAAAAGGTTTTTAAAAAAGTGGTAAGTTACCACCAGAGGTATGTCACTGGGTAAAAATGATTATAAACAATCTGGAGAGCTGCAGGAGATCCAGAAATCCAAATACTCAGTCTGATTGCCCGGCACTAGGGCCAAGATCAGGCGGATCTGCAGCGGAGCCCTGGACAGCAGGCGCGAACCCTAGGGTACCATGCCAGGTCATTCACAGGAGACAAGTGAGGGTTTGTGTGGCATAGAGACACGCAATGTAGACCAAGCGTGTGGGGCGGTTTCACCCCACAACCCAGTGGCACAGCAAACATAATATTCCAAAATCATCTGAACCCACCACGAGTTTTCAATAAGCTATTCTGTGCTGAATTCATCTGGTCGCCTCTCTACGATGTCATGCCACGTGGATGTGGCCCTGCTGGTTCACTCTCTTCTAATGCTCTGAATGTGTCCACCCGGCCTCGTTAAAGAACACGATGGAAAAGCATCTGTGAGTGACATCCTGGGGAGAGCGTCTTCTGGCAGGGACGTGCTCACAGGTAGAGTTCAGGAAGAGATCTGAATGATAGATCAGAGTTCACAAGCGAGGGGGTTCAGCCTGAATGGGATGAGACATGATGAATGGGCTTCGTTCTAGAGTGGCTAAAGTTCAGAACGATTAGAAGAGGTGAAATGGACCGGAGGAAGGAGGCTCGGGCTGAGAAGCATCAGAGGAGAAGGGGTACAAAGAATGAGCGGCCTAAGCAGCAAACAGGAGGAGATTGAGACTATGGGATAAATACCCCTGAGGGCAGAAAGGTTCATGTAACTTGAGGGAGACATGTACATTCTTGTTGAGGAGGGATCGGGAAGGAACGGTCAACACAGGTAACACAAAGTACATAGATTGTTGTGCACATTATTTCGAGGTGAACAAATTGTAAATTATTTTTGCAACACAAATGTAACATTTATGAGAGTAATGTTCACTAAAAACATTTTTACTGAGAATACTTGTTCATTTACAGTAAGCCTGACGAAGGGCCTGTGATTTTGCCCGAAATGCATTGGGTTCAATAAAAGAACACTGCTTCGAACCAACCTGCTTTTCCATCGTGTTCTTTGTGGTTTTTTAGGTTTCGCTGCAAAAAGCTGCTGCAAGCAGCTTTTGCAGGAGAAATCTATTGAGTTACAGTATGTGACTCTGGAACCTGCCCTCTGTTTCATTGGCTAGCTCCATAAATGGAGGCTAGCCATTGGAACAGAGAGGCGTCCGTCATGGCCGGACCAGATTCGGGGGCGTTCCCGAGAATTTTTGGCTTTTGGCTACGCTACGTCAGCCAAAAGCCGGGAACGCCCCCGAATCTGGTCCGGCCGGGCCGTGCTTGCTGCTGTCCTGCCTTCCTCCGTGTCCCTCCTCCCGCCGTCCCCCCTCCCCTCGCTGTCCTGTGCACATTTCCCGCCGTCCGTGTCCTCTCCCGCCGTCCGTGTCCTCTCCCGCCCCCCTCGTCCTCTCCCGCCCACCCCCGCTGAATCAGAAAAGCCCATTGGTCACTGCTCGATTGTCCTATTGGCTAATCCGACTCTGCCCCATAGAATTCTACAGCGTACAACCTCATAACCGAGAGTATGCCGCCTGGCCGCAGGGACTGACATATTATGCAGTGCTCCCTCCTCCAGTTACGGCCTCAGTGACTGCCTGCTAAAACCTGGGGCACTAGATGGGAGGCACCCTCTCCGACTTTGGGAAGCGAGATGCAGTAAATGCACTCCAGGTTCTTTGACCTGTAAGGTTATTGAGCGGCTGCTATGTAGATGATGTATTGAGTCCATTTGTGCCAGTCCTTTGCGAGACACTGTTGCCAGGGCTGGTGTGGTCTCTTCATCCACGTGGGCACTGAAGGTGCGTGGGGGCAGTACCAGTGCAGCAGGGACGCAAGTCCTTTTCCTCCTCAGCGCTCATTGGGGGCGGGACCACCACATGCAGGTTACTTGGCACTGCTTGTCGTGTATGGGTCTACAGCAGCCTTCGTAGCACTGCGGGCCGTGACTTCCTTGCGGGCTCTGTGTGTAAGGCCGCAGTGGGGGTGACATTAATGCTGGCTGCAGCAGGTCTGATCTACACTCACCTCTCCTGCAGGCACTGCAGGAGGGAGGTGGCTTCTCCCCTTTCGCAGTGAGGATCGACAACATGGAAGCACCTCAAGCGCGGTGTTGGCTGTGACGCTTTATTGCTCTCAGTGGCTGTAGTGCTAGGAGCAGGTGTGGGGTACCCTTGACACAGGCTACACTTCTCCCCATGAGGAACAGCAGACTGTAATTTGATCCATCACTTCCAAACCAAACCCTGAGAGTTCGGTAAATTATTTCCTTGCGATGTTACCAGGCAGTTTACAAGCTCCCAAAAAAATAACTGTAAACGTGAAGCCGCCCTCGGGTGTCGTCAAACGCCCCCACCCCCCATCCAGACTCTGGTAAAAAGAAACCTTGCTAACACTAATCACACCTACGCTATTAGGGGCCCCTGGGCCCCTAGAGAGGTCTGGTCTATGCCCCTCCTCCAACCTGAAGCGCTCTATAGCGCCTCGTTCCCTGCTCCTCCTTCTCTGCGCACAGAAACCCCCTGATACCACCGCCCTAGGGGGGCCGCCCTCTTTACCTCGGTCCCTTCCCCGTCTCCCTGTCTTCGCCTCTGAAAGTGCCTTGAACGTGGGCATCGAGGCACTACAGACACATCATGAATAGACTTACATGAGGTGGGCGCCGCCGCTGCGCGGGCCGGGCCCCCGGGTCTGCTCGCCCATCCGTCCCAGGTGAGAACGGCAGGAGGTCCCTCTGGGTCCGGGGCTGGTGGCAGCTGACTGCCAGCATCCGATGCCAGCCCTGGCAGGCGGCACCTGGCTCAGGTGTCACCGCTGCATTATTCATGCGCACGACTGTCTGTGGTCCCAGGGGGGGGGGCCCTTGAGCGGGCAGGGAGGGGCGATGAGCGCCTGCAGAACACACCTTCACAGCAGCAGGACCCGGGGACACCGGGGCACAGATTTATGGGCACTTTGTGATGGGTTTGTGTCACAAAAGTGCAAAGTGTTGCTTTGGTATTTACTGGAAGGTAGCGCTATGTTCTGCTTTACCTCAAGGGGGCGCTCCCCGGGTGGTACACAGCCGTTCCCATGCAACTACCCGGGATTTTTCACTCAAATCGCTTTCTACCACAAAAGGGGAAAACAGGCATTTGCGTCAAAAAATTCACCTACCTCCAGGAAGGGGTGACGTTTTCTCACAACGTTTTTTAAGATTGTATGTGCTCTGTAAAGTGCTACACACATTAAACGTTAGAATAACTTGTTCCTATGTCTTACTATTTTGTACGGGAGCAGGGCCCAATGCAAAGGCTAGTCTAGACATCACGCACAACGGCCAGGGGCGGTGGAAGTACCACAGGAGGGGGGGGGGGGGGGGGCTGTACATATAGAATCCTTGGTATGTTGGTGTAAACACAGAAACAAAGGACATGGACTCATCAAGTCTCTCTGATGCCTTTGCGATCCCATCTGTGTGTGCATGGACAAATATAAGCCAACATTACCAAATCAGGTCAAGCATCACACCTTCCTAAAAGGATCCTAAATAATCCAATCTCGTGCAGCTAGTAACTGCACAGAAAATGATCATTATGCACTAAATCAGTGTGCTGCATGGCCAACTACAGCAGCAGAAATCTGTTCTCATCCGAATCATGACGCACACTGAGCTGGGCATTCAAAACCAGAGTTTACCTCTGTGTAATAAATTGCCCAAGGGGTGACCAGCATGCAGCTGGGTGAGCTCTTCTGATGTGACTGGATGGCCACTGTGATATTTGTGCACATCGCCACTGCTTGACCCAGCCGAGGTTTTACACAATTAAAACTTTGTGATGGATGCTTGAGGTCTGGATATTCTGGTATGAAACAGAACTGGCTGCAAATTGTATTTATATCACACTTACCACACACAAGGCTTTGAAGCACTTTGCGGCATGTAGGATGCTACTCTGGAACTCAAAGCTGGAGGTAAATAGATAGAGGACTAGTAATAAGCGCTTCCTTTTCCTTGTAGGATTAGTTGCTTTAAGTTTGTGTTCTCGGGGGTCTCATGCTTTTAATTTTGTGTTAAAAAACCGGATAGGGTAAGTGAAGTGGATTAGTAATGGGAAGAGGTTTTTGGGAGTGGTGGGCATGCATGATTGCTGGTTGGATGGACTGAGGAATGTGGTGACCTTTTGACAAAGCCAATGATCTGCTTTATGTATAGTGATGTGGTGACTCCTCCCGCCCTCGACAATGCCAACAGGCCTGCTTTTATAGACTGATGTTTGGACATTTGACAAAGCCAGGATCTGTGCCGCATTTAAAAGCATGGATCCCAGTTGCCTGTTTGCTACGAACAAGTTATGATTTCTCACGAGTGAACAGTGACTCAGACTGTTGCCAATTAAATGAGAGGCACCAGCGACTTTTCTTAAATGCATGGACTATTTCACATGCAAACAGGAGAGACTAGTTACGATTTGATTTGTCACGAGAGTAAGAGAACAAGTGCCCAAGGCCCAGAGAACACCACAGACCTCAGAGAGAAAGAAAGAGCAAGGGAGAATGAAAAGGGAAGAAAGAAAAAGAGAAAGAAAGCAAAGTAGTAGAAGAAACACCGGCCTCCACTAATCATCTAGCACAGTAAGCAAGTAAGGACACCGTGGGCTTCTATAGACAGGCAATGAAGAACAAACAAGACAAACACCACAGTGTAAATGCTACATGCAATCAAATGGGCACCTAGTACCATACAGAATGTGTTACATTACAAAAGGAAGAGAAACTCCACTATTAAAATTTAATTCTCAGAGTTGTAGATGCCAATTCCACATTTCAAATCCAATGAAGATTCACAGCTAAGATCACAACGATGTCCAGTAATCATAAACCTTTAGACCTAAACGCATTTTCCACCAAAATCTCCTAAAAATCATCCAACATTATATAATCTCCAGAAAGTTCTAGTCACAACCTATCAAGACTTTTTTGCTCTGCGAGTATGGATCCTACAGAGTACGCCAAAGCATACAATGTACAAAACAAATGGAGACATTGATGCTCAACAGTCATCTGATATGGTCCATTCTGTGCACATGCCAGTACACAATCCCAAATTCCAACATGTGACCTCTTTAAATGGTAAACAACGCAGACACTGCAGCAGTGTTGAAGGACTCTACACAAATTGACCTCCAGTTGCAACTGTGAAACACCACATTTTGGGCGCATTGCCAGCTAAACATTTGCAGCAGTGATTTAAGTGAAATAAAACAAATACTTTTCACATACGTGCACTTTCCGTAACAAATTAGAGCCCAACTTATGTTTCAACAAATATAAACAAATACTATGGAGAATTGTAGAACAGAGCCAAATTAGGTCAAAACAATTGCAGGACCACCACCAGAAGTGCCCATTGTATAGGGTAATTGAGGACCTTCACTGGAAGCAGCTAAAGTCAACCACTTCTTTCATCCCATTAGGTTGTGTACAATCCAAATGGTCCACACAGAACACTACAAAAGGTAAGAATAGGACTGACCCGCCATTCTCTGTTGCACACCGCGCTTCCAACATTACATTATGGAATTACACAGCACAAACGCCTCAGGTCTGTGGTACACAGTCCATAAAACAAGCATTAAAGAACTAAATAATCCACAATCCTTGGTCAGTGCAACATCCCCAAGTCTCACTGGGAAAGACAAAGAACTGATAGATGCAATGTTTGAATTAATCTCAGCCACTAGTAATTGCTCTTTACAATGCAATGGTTTTGCCTTTGTTAAAGTTAGAGCTATTGGCATTGCTCTTGACATTATTTTTATTTTATTTATGTTTTGTTTTAACATAAATACATGGCATTGTCATTTACAATGCCACTAGCTTTATCTCTCGCAAATGACAGACAAAAACACCCACACACAGCCCCCCACACACACAGCCACACAAAGCCCCCCCACACACAGCCACACAAAGCCCCCCACACACACAGCCACACAAAGCCCCCCCCACACACAGCCACACAAAGCCCCCCACACACACCCACACAGAGCACTCTACACACACTTACACAGCACAAGCAGGCAACAGGGGCACACGGAGGCACAAGCAGGCAACAGGGTCACGAAAACGGAGGCACAAGCAGGCAACAGGGTCACGAAAACGGAGGCACAAGCAGGCGACAGGGGCACGAAAACGGAGGCACAAGCAGGCAATAGGGGCACGAAAAAGGAGGCACAAGCAGGCGACAAGGGCACGAAAACGGAGGCACAAGCAGGCAACAGGGGCACACGGAGGCACAAGCAGGCAACAGGGGCACGAAAACGGAGGCACAAGCAGGCACACGGAGGCACAAGCAGGCAACAGGGGCACACAGAGGCACAAGCAGGCAACAGGGGCACACAGAGGCACAAGCAGGCAACAGGGGCACACGGAGGCACAAGCAAGCAACAGGGGCACACGGAGGCAACTGCAGGCAGGACACTACCGGGCTGTGCCTTGGGACTGAGGACGCCGTGAAAATGGGGCATGTTATAGCGCCATAATTCTGTGAGTACTGACCCCCCTCCTTAAGGTGTGGAGCTCTCGGCACTGACCACTCGGATGCCCGTAGCACAGGACACTGGTGGGCGTCATCACTGTACCAGCCCTCTCTTGGAAACTGGGAGCCCCGGCTCATGCTGCTCTGCGGGGACAGGGTAGGTGGACAAATTCTGTCCGGGCAGCGGACGAGGGTGCGGCAGGCCTGCTGTTGCCCGGATCCTCCTGCTGAATACTGTGAGGAGCGAGGGAGCTCCGAGTGTGTGTGTGCGGCTGGTTGTGTGTGTGTGCGGCTGGCTGTGTGTGTGTGTGTGTGCGGCTGGCTGTGTGTGTGTGCGCGGCTGGCTGTGTGTGCGTGGCTGGCTGTGTGTGTGTGCGCGGCTGGCTGTGTGTTTGCGCACGGCTGGCTGTGTGTGTGTGCGCGGCTGGCTGTGTGTGTGTGCGGCTGGCTCTGTGTGTGTGCGCGGCTGGCTCTGTGTGTGTGCGTGGCTGGCTCTGTGTGTGTGGGTGGCTGGCTCTGTGTGTGTGTGTGTGTGGCTGGCTCTGTGAGTGTGTGTGTGTGCGCGGCTGGCTCTGTGTGTGTGTGTGTGACTCTGTGTGTATGTGTGGGTGCAAATGCAATAGGTTTCACATTTGCGAGAGATTAAGCTATTGCCATTGTATATGACAATGACATTTATTTATCTCTTTCCAAAACCAACACATAAATACAAATGTTGTCATTTACAATGCCAATAGCTCTAACTTTTCCAAAGGCGAAACCATTGCATTGTAAATGCTTGTTTTTATATAGCGCTAGAATCGACTCCCGGAGGAGTATCTCCGCGCTTCGACCGCTGGGGAACCCGTCCTGGCTCACCCTGAGAGATGGTCCCTAATTGGTATCTCTAAGGTGCGACCAAGCATCCTCAGCAGTCTGGGGGGGGGGGCGTTGTGAAGATGAGGCAAGCTAATGCCCAGAGTTGCCGAGTGTGGTCCCTGACTTGAGTAGGCACTGAGGCGAGAATTATCGAGCCCGCTGACCCTGGTCCACGACCCTGCCGCGTCGGGAATCGAACCCTGGTCCCGGGCCGTCCTCTGCTTACGGGTCTGCCGCCTCTAACCAGTGAGCCACACCACTCCACATAACGAGGCCGGGTGGACACATTCAGAGCATTAGAAGAGAGTGAAACAGCAGGGCCACATCCACGTGGCATGACATCAAAGAGAGGTGACCGGATGAGTTCAGCACAGAATAGCTTATTGAAAACTCATGGAATGTTCTGATGATTGTGGAATATTATGTTTGCTGTGCCACTGGGTTGTGGGGTGAAACCGCCCCACACGCTTGATCTACATTAAGACGCGTGCCATAGGGCAAGGCACGCACCAGTGATGAGCGCGCTGTTGTTAAGGACAAAGTATGTAACGGATTAACTTGGAGTAAATTCGGTGTGCATCCACCCCCCTTGATTGATAGAGACACGCAAGATATTTTAGGCCAATAGGCAGAGTTTGTTTGTCTCATTGTAATATTTCAACCACAAACAAATGAATAACAGTGAACACGAAACATGAATTAGATAAAAGAAGAAAATGAAATTGGACATGCCATGCCTTTCAAGGCCAGAAGAACATCCCTGAGCTGCAGAAGGTGTTCAGTATTATGCATCTTTAAAAAGGTTATTCCTTGAAATATCAATGTGATGTGGCATTTTTTTAAATGATATTCCCTCTTAACTTTAAAGAGACTGAGGGCCCAGCGAGGGTACAGTCAAGGAGATCTCCCCATGGGCGTGTCGAGCGAGTGGTGTGACCACACGCCTTGGAGCAGGAGACATTTATATGCCATAACAATCACTGGTGAATTGGCAGGTGTAGTGTTTCTGATATTAGGAGGGGCTGTGGGGGTTGGGCCGGACATCACTTGCCAAGTTGGTGAGAAAGCAGGGTGTTGGGAGACTGACCAGGCTCCCTATTACAGTTCAGTTTCTGCAGAACTTTTCAAGGGTTTTAGAAGAATGTTGTTATTCTGGTTTTGAAATGTTTGTAAAGAAGTTGTGCGTGGTTTGGCTATATGTCTGGGAAGATATCACACCCTCTACGGTTGCGTTGTCAGAGGGCTTGAAGAGATGAGAAGCACAGTTAAGGCATGATGTGCTGGGCATTTGCTTGCGCAAACCAGAACTGGCCAAATAGGTTGGGACTTTGGGTTACCGTATGAGAAGTAGTTAGAGATGTGTTATGCCCTTTATGTTTCAGTATTTATTCGAGTATCACTACAGCATATCGATGGGTATTCCCATCTACTAACTTCATCATCACTATAAAGAACATTTTCATGAAGCTCCTAGCCTGCCCCCTTTGCCCCTTTCCATAGCGCTCTCCTCTTCCTTAGCAAGCCCCTCAAAAATCTGCTCCAAACTGAGCCACTCCTCTACCCTTAAACACAGCTCTGTACCTTGCTGCTCCCACTTACTCTGTACCTTCATCTCCCCCACCCTTCTGTCGACTCCATGCTGCTCTCCTAGGTTGAGTGCCGTGCTCAACTGCACTCTCTTAAAATCACATTCTGAATAGTTTGAATAATTGACTGCTAGGCTCCAAAGTCTTGTAAATTCTCTACACTAGACTATTCTCAGTTTCTCCATCCCCTTCACCGCCATAGTTTGCATACACAGCTGTCAATAATACATGATTTGTGATCTCCAGTAACCAAGTATGGCCTGTTTTGCTGCTAGCAGTAAGTGAGATATTCATTTTCCTTCTCTGGTATAGAGCAGGTACACCCCTTCAGATGGACCAACCAATAGAATTACCCATAATGGCTTTGCCAGTTCCTTGACTTTTACGTTGCATACTCCAACTAGTATTTAGTTCAATAAATGCTTTAGAGTATGGCACAGCCCCAATATATAGGTGTGTGCATATTTTTTTCTCAACATCCTTGCCAATATTTGTCATTTTGCGATTGGTCAAATCTGCAGACCCTCTCTGACGCATAGTACCACGTACGTAGACTCTTGAGTAGCGTTTCTCTTCACCTCGTGTGTTGTGAAGATGGTCAACTTCTTCCTTATATCTCAATTGCCATCTAGGGTTTAGAAAAGTTTTTCCATGCCAATGGTTACCTCAACACCTCCTTTGTGATTTAGTAGCTTGTTAGGAGGGATGCAGCACGTCTCTTATTGTCCTTTTGTAGAAGCATTGTGTCAAACTTTGTTAGTTTCCTGTTGATTCCCTCCCTCTTTTCTAGGTCCAGTCCCCCAATATCTGATCTCAAGGTACATGAATCTTGCTCTTTCCAGGAGGCAACCTTATGCTCTCACTCTTTCAAAGGGTTTGATCAGCCCACCTCTCAACATTGTATGCCCTTTAGAAGCAAGCAGATTGTTACGGTGAGACCAGAGCTTCCGAATAATGTTTTTGACGCTTTCATCAGCATTTCAGCTGTTGAGACATATGTGGTGTGCGTTATGGAGGCTGCCATATCCACAGGACGACTGTGCAACACATTCTTTCCGAATTGGTTCTGTGACTGAGGCTGACAGTTTGGGATCTCCCAGGTCAGGCACTGGGCACATTGGGACATGGATGTTGAATTGTTGCAGGAAATATTAGATCTTATGGGTTTTCTGTTCATGATTTCTGTTGTGTAATGTTTGTTTTTTGTCTGTTACTTGCAGGTTGTGTTCCTGGGCCGACATTGAAACGGAATTCCATTTGGATCGTGGGCCATTCATATATTGAATTGGCAGCTAAACATGCAGAAACCAGGCCTTTTGGACGACTGCTGGGTCTAGATGGACGAAGGACTACAGTTCTATGGCGGGGCCTGAGAGGCATGAGATGGGGTCAGCTGCTACCAACGTTGGCCGAGTTGTTCATTAGCAGAGGTTCTCCTGATATTTTAGTCGTTCACCTTGGTGAAAATGATTTAGTTCAGCTCCCCGGCATAGCGCTTACAAAAGCAATTAAAGTAGATTTGTCATGTTTGAGAAGAGTGTGGCCTGGTACGCACATTGTATGGACAGAGCTGGTTCAGAAGGGAGTTTGGAAAGGAGCAAAGAACCCAACAGCGATTGACAAGGCGAGACGAAAGGTTAATCATGAGATAACAGGCTTTTGCACGAAGGAAGGATTTGGAGTGATAAAACATGCTGACATTTCCTACAAGAATTTTACATTGTTTAGGTCAGACGGAGAGTTTTTGTCGATTACAGGGAATGAATGTTATTTGAATGGGTTGCGGAATGTGATCTTAGAAAGGTTTGATTGTTTAAGGGATTAAGAAAAATGCTACTAGTTGTATTTTATGCGTTTTGTTATTGGTAATTTTTGTTAATAGCTATGTGGGAAGGGCGGGAAAACACCCTTTTAGGGATTTCCTGGTTGGCGGGTATCTTTTTGAGTATAGAACAGCCATTGGATTATTACTGACTAGGCAAATCCATCTCAAAAGGGGATTGAGTAGGAGATAGTTGTTCAGCTTTGACATTTTGTTGAGGAAGGGAAAAAGGTTGGGGCAAGGAGTCTAAGGAGTGGGTAAGAAGACATGCATTTGGAAAGGACAGGGAGAGGTGTAGAGAGCTTACATTGCAGAATCTGGGTTGTGTTTGGGGCTTCGGGGGGGTTCTTTTGTTGCCAGGGAGTCTTAAGGATGATTTTCCTTTTTTATATAAAGGTTTCATGCATTTTAGAGTTTTTTTTATTATGCTGTTGTAATTGTTTTCTACTGGTATTCACTATTAACAAATGCAGGCCTGTCCTATTAAAGTATCATTTTCACCTCCTGTTTGTGGTCTGTGGTTATTGGCCGTGCCTCGCCCAATCTGGTGGAGTGAAGTAAATGAGGTTAGGGAAATAGGTATTGGGTGTGGCTTGGTTAAGAGCTGTAGAATGCTCCATGGGATTGGATCGCCTCTTTCTCATACCGCTGTGCTCCTTTCGGGCTGGTTAGGGAGTTTCTTGTAAACAAACCAAACCCTTTTTTCTGATTGCTTCTTTTCAGGGGGAGGGAGATGTGTTTTTTTTTTTAAATGGATAGAGAGTTGCCATTTTTTATGATTTTATTTCACTTTTGTTCTTAACATTTTTGGTAAAATGGCCGTTTTGGGAATATTTGGGGTGCTAACATTGACTGGAATGGCTAATTTTTGGTGGGATAGGTCTGTGCTAAACTGATGTTTGGGTTAGCCACTGGAGGACACTCTGAGGCAGGATGAGGATCTTCAGCTTGCGTATAAAGCAAGGATTGAGTGAATCCAGTTCAGGGTGAGGATCTAGCCGGGAGCAGGTATGCTGTTATGATGGGTCAAAGAAGGGTGGATTTTCTGCGGAACAGGCCTAGAGAAAGGTGTCCACAGAAAGTAGGTTTGAAGAGGATCAAAATGGATAACGGTGGATACTGTTTGATGCTTACGGGGGCTCCACGATTTCTAGGGGGTATAAGAGTTGAAATATAGGAATTGTTTGATTTTCTTTGTATTGCAAGTAATTTTACCCGCTGCTAACAAGCGCAGACTTGACCTAAATAAGTGGCCTTTGACAGAACTGTGGTTATTGGTGCAGTCCACCTTCACACAGAGAAAGGCATTCCACTGTGGGTATGTGCTGTTGTGGTCGTTCATCAGGTTGTCATGGATAGTGCCTGGTGGAGAAGGTGGCAGCAGTAGCACTATTCTGATGTCCACGACAAAAATGACAGGCAACAGTCCCGAGGTCTTTAAATCAGTAGGAAAATCTTAGTGACTGTGGAGGAAACATGGGAGGGGGGGCGCTTTATTCAGTTTGCTTGTTCGAAGATATTCCCCAAAAATGAGTAAATGTGAAAAAGATAAATTGAGCTCTGAAATACATATGGATTTTGTAAATAAACAGATGCAGGGTGCAGGTGGTGAACAAACTGGTGTGTGAAATGTTAGAGCTGCCATTATTGAATGGTGTCTGGAAGCTATTGCAGATGCATGTTTCTTAATAATGAATCAGTTTCCCTTGTTATTACCATCATTCCTAACTTGACACATCAGCAGGAGTGGATACACCTCAAGCTGTCTCCTTGTGAAAGGACAACTATTGCTTTCTTGGGGTGGTTCCTTCTGGAGTGGTCTGAAGAGGCGTCTCCCTATTGGCATAAGGGACCATTTTCACCAATTTATATCACACTGGATCGAAAAGTTATTTAAAAAAATATAAAAATAATGAAGAAAGTGTCCTTATGACACAGTATGAGTGTATGCTCTTGGTAATTCACGACCCGTGCCCTCTACCAAACTTTCCAAGTGAACTGCCCGATCCAGAATGCACTGCTGCTGGTAATCGTTATCCCACTCAGATACATCAGAGAAATGGTGATACATTCCTGTGGAGAATGGTTGTAAACTGGCACAAGTGCAAGTCAGTATAATTGGTCAAAGTGATCCCCTAAAGGCAGCTTTGCTGGATCAAGAGTGGGTATGAGTCAAAATAATGTTGGGGGTCCAAAAGAGGGAAGAACGCTAATCAAGGGAATTCCTCTTGAAAAGAATGGACAGGAAGGGAGGAACTAGAACAAGATAAATTAAATGTCTAAATACACAAGGCAGGAGCAGATCTGGTCAACGCAAGCAGTCCTAGCTGGTTGTCTCTTGTACTGAGGAAGTTTATTACACACTGTCCTTTTGTGACTGTGCCTTGTTATGGACGTTGCGTTGATTGGTAGTTGGTTTGGGGTGAGCTGGCTGTGTGTGTGTGTGTGTGTGTGTGTGTTTTGAGATAGCGTGAAATGCATTATAAAATCAGAGCTTGCCTGTCAGTGACCTCCAGCTTCCTGTTTGGTATTGGTGTATCCTGGAGCCTCTTGCTGTGTGGAATGCTACACAACTAAATAACCAGAGTTTCCATTGTACTATTATCTGCTGCTGCATTCTCCAGATCGTTCTCTTATCTGCTGCTGCAGTCAGTAGTACAATAGTTTATAAGTAAATTTAAACCAATTCTCAATCAAACTAAACAACACCTCCTCATTTCAAGGTCTTCTTAGCTATCGGCCACCGGGCCCAAGAGTGGCCTTTTCTCAAGCCCTTCAGACCCTAGTAGAGTCTCGTTTGGACTTCCCCTCACTCACCATTCTGGGTGACTTTAACTACCACCTAGAGCTAAGCACAAACTCAGAGACTGCCAGACTTCTGGACAATCTAGCAGCATATGGTCTCACACAACTAGTGTACGAACCAACACATTCAGCCAGACATACGCTAGATGGTATTTTCACCAACACGCCAGATATCACACTGACCAGGACTCTGCCATTACCATGGACAGACCACAGGGCGATGCTACTTTGATATTAGGGCAATAACTGCTACACCTCCGAGCACCAGGCAGACCGTCTAGGTTGAGGATTCGGCGGTGGAACAAGATACAGAGGAGGGACTTAGAAAACGCTCTTAGTATCTGCCTCCCCAATCGGGCCATGAGCAACGACGTAGCGGCGCTCCAGTTTGACTACTAGATTTGTACAGTGGTTAACCTTGTATAGCCGGAAACAACGATTTTAGTCAAAAGCGCCTCAGTAACCACACCATGGTATGGACCAGGCCTCAAACGTATAAAGGTACCCGGACTGTCTCCGATAAAAAGTGTGGAGTTGTGGCTCTCTGACTTGGTTCTGGAAGGGGGTGTTGGATTGTATGTCTGAGGTCCTGGGGTGGGAGCTCCCCCGAACGCCGCAGTTGGGCCTATTACATGTGACGGATGGGGTGGGTGGTAACATCTACAAGAGGCACTTATTGCTGCTGGTCCTCACATTAGCCAAAAGAGACGTGGCCAGAGTGTGGAAGGATCCGCGGCCCCTTCTGTGGTGGCGTGGAAGAGAGGGCTAGAATTTTTTATGTGAATGGAGCAGCCGATTTTTCTTGCTCGCGGACGCCCAAGAAAGCATTATAGAATCTGGAAACGCTGGGCTGAATTTCGGGGCCTTTGTCTTGAGCCTCCAGTAGAACGGTAAGATTGTCCGGAGGTGGCATGAAGGGGCCATGGTAGAAGGTACATGCATGCAGTCAGTTAGATGTATGAAATATAGGAGACATGTGACGGACTTTGTGCGACTTGGGTGGGCGGGATCCGGGAGGGGGGAGTTAGGGGAAGAGGGGGAGGGGGGCCTAGTATCGTTTTTGTTCATGTTTATCAATGGAAAGAAAAGTGGATTGCAAATCAATTGATGTCTATTTGTCCTGCAGATAGCTCTGGTGTGCAGAGCTCTGCGAAATGTGTGCAATCTATGAATAAAGTCTGTTATAAAAAATAAACGTATAAAGGTAGCCTGTAAAAGAAGCTAACAAATCTGGAGGTCAGACGACAGCAAGGAGCATAAAGGGGCCAATAACTTAGTTTTAGAAAAAGATAAGGAGGCTATTATTGAAGCAAAACGTCCCCACTTTACCACAAAAATTAAGGCTGCTAGCAACTCCTCTAAGGAGCTTTTCAAATCCATTCAGTCATTAGTCAAACCTCGACAGACTAATCAGTTCAGACCAGACCAAGCCTTCTGTAATAAACTGGCTATTTCTTTCCAAACTAAGGTCCACTCGATTTATAATGAGCTTCTTAAAACGTCGGGTGTCACGGCCAGCATCAACAACATAACAGAGGTAGACAGGGTAGTAGACAGCCAGCTACCCATTTCCGACAGCTTTCTTAGGAAGAGGTCAATAATCTCACCATATCTACTAAGTCAGGTTCCCCGAATGATTCTTGTCCTCAGGCTACTATGCATCTGGTAGCCGGTAACATTAGTACGCAGTTAACCCCCCTCCTGAACCAAGTCATAGAGACTGGCATTTACCCCGGTGCCTGGAAGAATGCCTGCATCAGGCCAATTCTTAAAAAGCCAGCCCATGACCCTACTGAAACAAAAAACTACCGTCCAATCGCAGGGCTGCCAGTCGCTGCTAAGATTCTTGAAAAAGCAGTGAATAAGGATTTAACCTAACATCTCAAATCCAACCACTGCCAGACTCGACGCAGCATGGTTTCAGGCCATGCCAATCCACAGAAACGTCCTGGATAATGGCTACGGAGGAGGTACAGAAAGTGATGGACAGGGGGGCAGAGCTGTTCTCGTCCTCCTAGCAGCATTTGACACCGTGAATCACCCGGTGTTAGTGCGTCGTCTGAGGGACGTGGGAATCGAGGCCACAGCTCTGGCCCTTCTCTCCTCCTTCCTAACAGCAAGGGAGCAAAACATTTTCTGGGATAGCCTACAGTCCGACACCTTGTGCCACAGGGCTCTGCTCTGTCTCCAACACTTTTTAGTGTTCATGTCACTTCTTTGGCCAGACTCGTCAGAAAGCATGGATTCTGTCTGGTATCCTATGCCGACGACTCACAGCTCATAATATCGATTTCTAAGCAACCAGAGATCGAGGCCAGCAGTTTTTACGCCTGTATGACTGTTATTATGAGCTGTATGAGCCAAAACTTTCTCAAAATTAATACTGAGAAGACAGAGGTAATGGAGTTCGGCAAGGGCCTTTCGTTTTGGAACCTTGGAGTGATCTTTGATGATCAACTCAACCTCTCGGCCCAGGTCAACCGCCTGACCTCCTCATGCTTCTTCCTACTGAAAAGTCGACTACTGTTGAACATACCTAAAGGCCATTCCTCTTTGGCAGGTATAAGGTCATTGCACTGGCTTAATGTCCAGCACCAAGTGGAATTCAAGGCCCTCTGCAGGTACACAAGTCTCTATACGGAGGCGGGTCAGTGGAAATCCAGAGGCTGTTTTCCTGGTACTCGCTCAACAGACCCTTAGTTCCTCGGACTCTGGTCTCGTTCACATTGCCAAAATACGTAGAGCAAGGTGGGGGTCGGAGCTTATCGTACTGTGCAGCCAAGCTCTGGAACCAACTACCTCCACCATATGACTGCAACCAAACCGGACGATCTTCAGGAAATCACTGAAGACCTGGTTGCTCCCCTCAAATTAACTACTGAGTCCACAGCCCAGCCTACACATACACACACTTAGTGCCAAGACACCACAGAATTTGAGCGCTTTAGAAACATTCATCCTATCCTATAAACAAAATCACACAATTCAGAATGTTAGAAATACAAACAAAATGAATTAAAAAGAGATTTGTCATACAGCTAATACAACCACTGGGAATCGTGCCACAAGCCCATTCGCTTTCTTCAACTTTTCTTCCTAGGTATTATAGTCTAGTTGCCAAATACAACACTAACATTGAATAAAAGTGGCTAAACAGGATCTGATCTGCAGGATCGCCATACAGACAACCAAGTTTTCCCATAAGTAGTTTAATATGAGTTGTTAAGGTCCATATAAGCGGGACCGAGGCGGGTATATATACAGTGCCGGATGGGCTACGATTCCCACTGTAAAAGTGCAAATGTGCAAACGTCACATCATTAAAAATGCCAGAGTAGACAAAGTGGTTATCTTAGCGTAACGGGATAGGGAGCAGCTGATTATTGCAATCCCTAGCAACCTGTCCGTAACGATTATCTGAGCATATTAAGTTTGCTTGAGGGGTTTCTGATTTATCACATTTTAACACCTTGAATGCTCATGACGAGCTGAGCTCGTCATGAGCCACGGTGCTCCGGTGCTCATGACGAGCTCAGCTCGTCATGGCCCGTGGAACGCTCAGGTGCGGGGAGAATTCCCCCGCTGTGCTGAGCGTTCCATAGGAGGCAATACACCTGTGACAAGCTGAGCTCGTCAAGAGCACAGGAGCGCCGTAGCTCATGACGAGCTCAGCTTGTCATGAGCATGCGGGCACTGTGCGCGCCTCCCCTCCCCCCAGCACAGTGGGGGATTGACCCCCGCAGCGAAGGGTTTAAAATTAGATTTGAAAGCCCCCTCCAGATTACTCGTCGCATAACCTATTAGCTGATCATCTTTTAAAAAATATTCATTAACTGAGTCAATCTAATGTTCAGCATTGTGGTGCATGGGTCTATGGACTCCACCAGTGCAGGCCTGCATGACCTAATTCCCCGTTCAAGGAATTCTCTGTCGTTTCCCCCTCCTACCCTTTCACCCCACCACCTTTCCCCCTCTACGCTCCCTTCTTCTCGCCATCTTCCCCTTTAATGTTTTTCTGTTGAGACCTAGCCATTTGACGGATGCCCGGTGGAGCTACCTGATAGCTGAAGAGGAGATGGGCCGCTGATTCCCCCTCGGCCGTCACCTACCCAGCTGGACCTTGGACAAACTTTCCCCTTGTCTCTCCGCTGTATCTATACACTACCCCTTTTGCCCTCACCCCCTTTCCATTCCTCACCCCTTTTTCCTTTTCTTCTATGCTCCTAAAAAATTATTTCTGGTATCTTTTGTAACTATTTTCTCCTCGTCTCTACGTCCTGTCTTCCTCCTACCCCTTTACCCTATCCCCTTAACCTTCCTGCTCCATTCACCTTATCCCCTATGTTCTTTAAATGCTTTTCTGGATACTTATGTAACTTTTAACTGATGTAATTTGCAACATTATTGTCCCTCATGTAAAGTGCTCTTATTCCATCGGGTCTAGCCAGCGCTATATAATAACTCATTAATTAAATTTGTTACCATTTAGTACTCTTTCTCCCTTTGTCTACCTCCCTAGCTCCTAACCACTCTCCCATGAATCTCTCACCTTACCTGCTAGTCTGCCCCCTGCCCTTTGTGCCCTTTGACTAAGCACTCCTTCTCCCCTTGTTGGGGAAAGATCCAATATTTATACTCTGGAGTCACAGCGTACCCGCTGAGAGAGAGAGTCCACTGCGTAAAGGGAGCCTCCCGCTGCAGAGATAGGGAAGTGATACCACTTCCCCTGGGATCACAGCTTACTGGACTTCGGACGTTGCTTTGACTCGTCTACCGGTTTGTGTCCCCGTCACCCTTTCCCTCCTCTTTCCATGCAATGTCCTTCACCCTCCCCTCCTCTTTCCCGCCTTTATTACCTGTCTACTTCCCCAGCTCCTGCCCCCTCCCCTGAATCTTTCCCCTTGCTTGCTTTTCCCCTTTCGTATTTGTGCTTATTGTTTATCTTGACCTTACAAGTAACTATGTTGCAATGCTCTAATAACTGTGTAACATTTGTAACAATGTAACCTGTAAGTATGATTTGATGCTCATGTAAAGCGCTCTGATATGTCCGGGTCTAACCAGCGCTATATTTTAATTGTATTGTATTGTATTGTAATTGCTTTTATATAGTGCTTACTACCCCTGACGAGGCGTTGAATCGCTTTTTCGGCGAGTAGCACGCTACTCCGGGACCCATAGAGGATTAGTGTTGAATTAGTATAGTGAAACATGCAAGTATATTTTAAGTGGTGGATAGGTTAGTCAGTTATTTGGATTTGGAATGATAGCAGAAGGATAGAGGAGGACAAAGGTTTGTATTTACATAGCGCTTGTTGACGCACGCTATTCAGGAAGCCTACACAGGATTAGTGGTGAATTAATATGGTGAAATATGAAGTAATTTCAGTGGTGGATATTAGTCAGTTACTTGGAGTAAGAAGGATAGCGGAGGGATAAAAGGGGAAGAAAGATTTGCATTTATATAGCACTTGTTACCCCTGATGAGTGTTGAATCGCTTTTCTGGCGAGTAGCACGCCACTCCGGAACCCATAAAGGATTACTGTTGAAAATTAGTATAGTAAAAATATATGAAATAATTTGAGTAGTGGATATGTTATTTAGTTATTTGGGTAGTATATTAGTATAGTTTAATATGGACTTTGAGAAGTGAACATGTTAGTCTGTTAATTTCGATTGAAAAGGATAGTGGGGGGGCTAAAAGAGTGAAAGATGTTTTTATTTTTTTTAGGTCTTAGCAATAGGAGGAGGCTTTTGGATGAGTAAAAAGGAGTTTTGGAGGGGAGGACTCAAAGGAAAGAGTTTAGAAAGGTTTGTTTTAGGGGATCAGTATAGTAAAAGAGGTGTCAGATGTGTAGGGTGTGTAGATGTGGTTTGGGTGGGTTTGTAGTGCAGGCTGGTTCATTATTTTGTGCATAGTGTTGTGCGTGGTGTACATTTGGTGTGAGTGTGCTGCTGTGTTTGTGGATGTGGATGGTGTGGGCTGGGTATTGCTAAATGAGAAAAAGGGCCTGATTTATCGCAAGACCCCAACGACCTGACCTTCCCAAGAGGTATATACTACCGGAGGCAGAGAACCCCGTGCTGGAAAAAGTGTTGATGCCCTTGGCTAGAGCGCAGAGCACTTGCGGGCTTAGTTCTTTGACAGTATCGCAGCAATCACCATCGCCACCGATTGCGATTGATCTTCTGGGTTTTTCACTCCTCGGGACCTCCATTAGTGACTATCGTAAGGCAACGGTCGCTCCCTTCACTCCCAGCCATCACCTGGTATCGTTAGCTATGCTACTTATTGATCTGCTGCTCTAATCTGCTGGATCCTTTATTGCATAACGCTATAGCGCAGTTTCCATTGTTTAACATTAGAAGTATTTTGTAGCGCTTTTAGGATTTTATAGCACCGTGCTCTGAATCGCGCTCTTCCAGCTGTAGCGCTATTTGGGCAGCGTTATTTGAATGTGCATTGCCTGCATTTTAAATCGATAATTGTCGCGCTTGTCAGACACATTGTCTCAGCCATTATTTCATCTCAGTGCCCCAGCCTATCTCTAGTTTCGTTTTTTCGCTGCCATCTTACTCGTTGTTGTGCCTCAAAGCCCGTCCTCCACAGCCCGCCCCGCCTCCCAGCTGACCCTCCCTCACCCCTCCCCTTCCACTATCCACATATGACAGATACTCCCGCGCAGCGATCGCACCAGATGCGCGCCGAAGGTGCGCCAAAGGTAAGCCTGTCTATGCCGTCTCCGCGCCTGGACCGCGCCCGGCGCCAGACCCCCTGGCCCCCGCCACTCGCACTCCTCCCGCATATCGTATGACGCCGCCACCCTCTTAGCCCTTAACCCCGGACGCACACCACAATGCTACGAAGCTGCTCCAGGACGTACCCACGGTCCATTCACCTGCCACTCCTGCAAGTTCGCCTGCATCAAGACCCACACCAAATCCGCTTCCTCCAAACACAGCTCAGACTCTAACCACCTGAAGTGCATCCTGCTGAACACCCGCTCGGTCCACAGACACGCCACTGAACTCTGGGACCTACTCGACACTGCGTCACCGGACATCGCCTTCCTTACGGAAACCTGGATGAACGCATCATCAGCGCCCAACATCGCCATAGCCATCCCGGACTGCTACAAGATCATCCGAAAAGACCGCACCAATCAAACAGGAGGAGGCATCGCCATCGTCCATAAGAACACCATCAAAATCACGACCAGCTCCGACGATAACCTTGCAACCGCCGAACACCTCCACTTCCAGATCCACACCGACCCTAGGACCACTCTTAGAGGCACCCTCATCTACAGGCCTCCAGGAACCCGTAAACAATTCAGCGATGACATCACTGACTTCATCAGCCCACATGCCCTCACCTCCGAGAACTACATTTTACTAGGAGACCTCAACTTCCACCTGGAAAACAAAAACGACAGCAACACCACCACCCTTCTGGACAACCTGGCCAATCTCGGACTCAAACAACTTGTTGACTCCCCCACCCATGTAGCCGGACACACGCTCGACCCTATCTTCACCTCCAGCAAACACATTTCCTTCGATCGCACCACAGCTCTCCATTGGACGGACCACAGTTGTGTTCACTTCAGCTACAAAACCATCTCGACCCACAACCCCCCACAACCTATTCCTCGAAGAAACTGGAACAAAATCACCACCGACCAACTCCTCACATCACTCAACCAAAACCCTCCCACCCTCTCATTGGACCCAAACCAAGCTGCCACCAAACTCAAGCAATGGATCACTCACAGCGCTGACGAATTAGCACCCCTGAAAAACCACCAGATCAAATCAGGTAACAAAAAGGCTCCTTGGTTCAATGATGACCTTAAGAAATCCAAGAAGCTATGCCGTGCCCTAGAGAAAACATGGAGAAAAAACCCAACCACCGACAACATGACCACCCTCAAGGCAGCCAACCGCAAACACCACCAACTGATTCGATCCACCAAGAAATCAACATTCAAGGATCGACTCGACAACAACGCCCATAACAGCAAGGAACTTTTCAACATCGTCAAAGAATTCACTAACCCCACCGCAGCCTCAAACGACATTACTCCCTCCCAAGACCGCTGCGATTCGTTATCCTCCTTCTTCTACAACAAAATTGCCGACATTCACAACACCTAATGAACTCAATCCACTCTGGCTCGCCAACCGACCCCTGTCCCCACCACATCTTCAACAAAGCAGACTCCATCATCGCACCCCATCTCCGTGATGTCATCAACTGCTCATTCAACTCTGCCACCTTCCCAGAAAGCTGGAAACACGCCAAACTCAGCGCCCTCCTGAAGAAACCCACAGCAGACCCCTCTGAACTTAAAAACTACCGCCCCATATCCCTCCTCCCATTCCCTGCGAAAGTCATTGAGAAAGCCATCAACAGCCAGCTCGCCGCCTTCCTTGAATCCAACAAATCCCTCGATCCCTCTCAGTCCGGATTTAGAGCCAAACACAGCACCGAAACCGCCCTCATTGCAGCGACAGACGACATCCGAACACTACTGGACAACGGAGAAACAGTGGCCCTCATTCTACTCGACCTCTCCGCCGCTTTCGACACAGTCTGTCGCAGCACCCTTATACAACGCCTCAGCAACATCGGCATACAAGGAAAAGCCTTGGACTGGATCATCTCGTTCCTCGCCGGAAGAACTCAAAGAGTCCGACTTCCCCCATTCAAATCAGTGGCCACTGAAGTCATCTGCGGCGTACCAGAAGGATCATCACTCAGTCCCACCCTCTTCAACGTTTACATGAGCCCACTCGCATCCATTGCGCGCCAACACAACCTTAACATCATCTCCTACGCTGACGACACCCAGTTAATCCTTTCCCTCACCAAAGACCCTAACACCGCCAAAACCAATCTTCACGAAGGCATGAAAGAAGCAGCCGAATGAATGAAACACAGCCGCCTAAAACTTAACTCAGACAAAACGGAGGTGCTCATCCTAGGATCTTCCCCCTCTGCCTAGGACGACTCTTGGTGGCCTTCGGCTCTGGGCACAGCACCCATACCCACAGACCACGCACGTAAACTTGGCTTCATCCTAGACTCCTCACTCTCGATGTCCAGACAAGTCAACGCAGTCTCATCCTCCTGCTTCAACGTACTTCGTATGCTCAAAAAAATCTTCAGTTGGATCCCCCCAAGACAAGAAAGACTGTCACCCACGCACTGGTCACGAGTCGACTGGACTATGAAAACACACTGTACGCCGGTATCACAGCCAAATTACAGAAAAAACTCTAACGCATCCAAAACGCATCAGCGAGACTCATTTTGGACATCCCTCGCCAAGATCACATTACCGGACACCTAAAAGACCTCCACTAGCTTCCCGTCAACAAGAGAATAACGTTCCGTCTCCTCACCCACGCACACTAGGCCCTTTACAAAATAGGACCCGAATGCCTCAACACTCGACTGTCCTTCTACACACCCACCCGCCAACTAAGATCCTCCAATCAAGCCCTCGCCGCAGTCCCGCGTATCCGAAGATCAACCATGGCAGGTAGATCCTTCTCCTACCTGGCGGCCAAGACCTGGAACTCACTCCCCACTCACCTCCGCCTTACACAGAACCACATCTCCTTCAGAAAAGAACTTAAAACCTGGCTATTCGACAAAAAATGAACCCCCCCTCCCCAAGCGCCTTGAGACCCTCTGGGTGAGTAGTGCGCTATATAAATCCCTGAACTTGAACTTGAAATAGTGGTTTTCCTACAACTACGAAGGGAACACCATCTGGACTTAATGTTGGTGAGGGAGATCATTTGTGTGGCTGAGGTTCGCAAAGACTCATCGTTTTTGACTTGTCCCAGACTGATCTTTATTGAACTCCTTTCGAACTTTGATTCTCCTGGGATTGTGATGGTGTTGTCAGACAGAGTTCACGTGAGGGATCGGAAGGGCCAAGGATGAGATTGTTTGCCTGGGTCTGATTTCGGGGCTTTAGAGGACACAGGATTTGCTACCTTAATGTTTTGCGGAAGGTTGGGCGGTGTTTAACGTCTCCCGTTTAGCTCTGTCTTTAACTTCTGGTTACTTCCTGGTTTCTACAGGGGCTAGTCGTTGCTGGCGGGGGGGGGGAAGGGAGACCGGGAGCCCGTATGAAACTCTCCTCCTCCGTTTCCTTTTCTACTTTTAGAAATCAGTTATTTGGGGCGACAGGCACATTGCTAGTTGGGGTTAGGCGATAGCCATATGCAGGGGTGCAGGGTGGGGGGATGGGTCTATCGTTTCGTTTGTTTTAGCTTTGTTCTTATGGTTTTATTTTTCCACTCTCTTTCAGTATCTCTTCAATAATATTGGGAATGATCCTGTTTTGGTCTATATTCTAGTATCTGGTGAACGTGCTTCTTTTATTATCCTGATTCTACAGGTGGGTGGGTTCTATGGGTTTGCGCCTGAGTTGGGTTGTAGATTGAAATGACGCAACTCCTGTTTTGTAATTATTAGCGCAGGCATCTCAGCTACTCCTTTATTGCTTCAGGTTTATCCTGTTTTGTACCGATCCGCCTCATTATTATGTTTGAATGTACGACACCAGATATGTCTATTCCTTTTCCTTGTTTTAAAGCAATAAACAGATGTTTTTTAAAAAAAAGTTCTAACCCTAGCCCCACCCTACTCCCAACAACCAATAACATAGCAAGCCCTAGTTCCTACTTCCAATAGAAATCCTAACCCTAACTCTAGTGCCAACCCTACAATGATTGAATCACAGACCCAGAAATCAATCAGAACCCTCAAATACCCAACCAATGAGGACATTAACCCTAATCCATTAGAAACACTAGATACAACCATCAATCAGTGTAGACATGTACCAACCACTAGCAGACCATGGTCTAGATGTTGGTAAATATGATTTAACGATTCTTAAATACCGAATTTTACCGATTCGGTATTTTAGAATCGGTAAATCCTATGTACGTAATAATTCGGCCTGGAGGCCCATAGGAATGAATATCAATTACCGAATCGGTAAATACCGCTTCAGTAAAATAGGGAAATAGTCAAGGGTGTCAGGGTGTCACTTTGACACCCTGTTGCGCCCCTGAATAGTGCTGGTGTGCACATGTGGCATACATACATGCCCTAAGGGCATGTATGTCTGTCACATGGCACAGGTGTAAATGCACACATTTGCATTTACACAGGAATTCCTTATTTACCACCAACCAATAGTTGGTGGTAAATAACAAATCCTTAAAGCACAAAAGTGCTTGTCAGGAACCCTTCAGTCTTTGCAGAAGCAGAACAGCCGCGGCTCCCAATGCCCGCCCACCGGGACCGCCGCTATTCAAAGCAACGTCACGAGCAGGGGGGAAAGGGGAATGGGATTAAAGAAGAGACACTCCGTCAACAACTGCTACCTTCATGGTGATGTAGGATACTTCTGTACTCTCTTCACCTTGCCATGGGTATCTAATGCACAGAGGGAAAGATCATGTACATACGACAACAATAAGGATTTCTTACTCATGTACTTAAATGAGAATGTCTTCCTACCAGCTGCCTACAAAGTATTTGCCTCTCTTCTGTAGTTTGTGTTGTAGGTGATGTGCTGAGAAGTTGTGATATCTGTGAAATAAACAACAAAGTTAACAAGAGACTCTGTCTTTTCATATATAAAGGTGCAAAGGTGAACCTAATACCTGCACTCTTCTCAAACACTGTCGTAATTACTTCCTTGAGAACTGCAATCCTTGTGATTTACTTTGACAGTTGTTCCTTCTTTGTTCTGGATAGTCTTGTTTATTGCTGCAGACCTTGCCAGTTATTTACATTTTATATATACATCCACTCGAGAAGCGCGCAAATAGGTACAGGGGAAGGAGAAAGAAGGATGGGAAGGAAAAGGATAAGCGCAAGAGGGAGGTATAACAGTTGCTGAGTTCGGGAAGGCTTTGATAACAGTTCTGAAATATCTTACTGTATGAAGTACAAGCACTGCTCACTTCTGTCTCGTACTTTGGAAAATTCTCGATGATAAACTCCAGCAGGACACTCTTGAACACCTGCCTCAGAGTTTCTCTAGTCAGCGCGGAGTTGCTCTGTCCTCCAATGTCGAATGGCTGATGTGAACTACTACTAGAAAATATTCTTATCTCCTTTAAAGAGAATAATTCTGAAAAGGAGCAAGGAAACTATGGAACTAAGCGGAAGATAAATTCCGCAACTACTCTGAACCAAAACTATCTCCAAACTTTTATTAAGACGGAGATACCAGGAAACTATCTTCTCTGACGAAAATCTCAGTTGAAGTGCGCAGTTTGGAAAGCGCACGTTCCATACAATGACTAGACTGTGCTTGCCGCGGTAATGGTAAATAAACGACGGCCAAAGCGGCGGCCATCTTAAGGTGTGCACTAACTATATTACAGTATACCAATGATTGATTAGTATAGGTTTGACGATCACTCGTCTCTTTTTCCTTAAAGGAAGTGTACTAATGTATTCAATGGAGGTGATGGTGTGTTTCCTGACAGTGCTTCCTACATCTCATTTACCGATTCGGTAAATACCGAATCGGTAAATGATGATTCGGTAAATACTGAATCTGTAAATACCGATTTGTTATTTACAGAATCGATAAATATACCACCTACATAGGAAAAGGCTATTACCGGTCGGTAATGATGGACAATTTCGGCCGTTACTGACCTACATACATCAGACCCCTAATAAGGTCCCAGCTACCTCAGACAAGGTTGGCTGACCAAGGAGTTGGAAGCTGCTTCTCGTGTTCAGAATCTCCTAAGAGACAGACAGGCTCAATCCACACTTTGGACTTCAGCAGGTAAGGGCCTCATTAACTTGAAAATCTAACAATACTGTTATAATAAAACTTTACTCTCCCTGCTGGCCAAAATACGAAGTGCACAGGCCCTAGTAAAACACAGTTTAAACAGCTCACAGAAGCACCCTCTTATCTAAAAAATCCTTGTTGCTGGGGGGTGAGGCGGGGGGCTAGTTTCACTGGCTTGTGAACACAAAATGGTGGCTGGGGGTGCACTGTTTTAACAAACTGGTCTTAGCACAGAGCAAATGAGAAATTTGGAGGGAAAACAGAATTGTCACCAAAAAATTAGAGGGACAAACTACAGAGGTTGGACTACAAATCCCACAATTCAATACGCTAAATGGAAGTTATCATGGGCAGAAAAAACCACAAGTTTAAAACCCAATACAGGTGATAAAATATGCAATTACAGGCAGGCTAAAACTACAATTTTTAACTGTAACCACCACAGGCATAGACAGTAAACACAGAAAGTGAAAATCGTTTTTTAAACAACTTTTTGTCTTGGGAAGAGACGGCACTATTCTGTCTCCTTACCACTTCCTGGACTCTGCTCACTGCAATCTGGGGCACAGGTAGGCTGCAACTCACAAGATGGAGGAGAATGATTTGGGGTGCACCCAGCAAGGCCTTAAGGGGCTTGGGCAGGTGCGAGAGGATGGTTTAGACTTGCCTGGTAGCTGAATAGCCAATGGTCTGCTTGCCAGCACTAGTCTGTCTCCTTACCACTTCCTGGACTCTGCTCACTGCAATCTGGGGCACAGGTAGGCTACAACTCACAAAATAAAAATAAATAAATAAATATCTGCTATGAACTAACAATACAAGACAAATACATACAATGTGAAGCAATGTTTCATTACCCTGGTAGCTAGACGGCAGGACCAATTTTCACTAAGACCGGTAATCCTCCATTTTGGCATAAGGTCTAGTGTGGGTATTTCTCAGAATCTTAAGGCCAGAAATGACTGTTTGAACTTCCGGTGGAATGGTGCAGCCAGCAGAGCTGATTCTCTGCAGTCTCCAGATGCCACATCTTCCCCTGTAGCCATGCTTTATGGGTGTTTGTGGTGCCTGTACATAATAGTGGAGTGGGCTGGGGAAGGATGGCAGGTCAAGCACGTGCTCAGTTCTAACAGGGACTTTCTTTCTTGTCATTAAAAAATGCCAATCCACCATGTCTGAAAGGAAAGATGTGAAGATGAATCAATAATGTGAAGTAACATAAAGGTTCATCAATTAGCATACGACACTCCTCTGTACATTACAAGCTCCTCAATTCAGTATCTCAAATCCTGCCTCAATCTTATCCAGAAGGTAATAAATGTGATGCTTTGCCCACACTAATATCAACAAGGATGTTTTTCAATCAAATACAAAACAACATTCCTTATAAACAGGTCACCAGAACAATGGTAGAGTTGGCGGACATAGAGTACGCGCGTCTTCGAAATCACTAAAGAAATACCGGCGAGAATGAGCAAAACAGAGTGAAGACTCCGATCAAGCTCACGGAAGTAATGCCCAATGGTCTACATGAGTTCGATATAAGGCCCTAGTTCCCAGACTGCAAATGGATGCAGGAGATGACGGCAGAACCTAGTTTGCCCTACAGTCCTGATGATGCCTGAAATTTTGATAGGCTGAAACGCGTCGACAGTTCTTTGGAAGGCACCTTTGCAGGAAAATTCTTTTTGAACATATAAAATAAACTGGGAGGAGTAGAAAAATAATGAAAGGCTAAAAAGGATTAGACCTTTGATACTCCTACCATTGTTCTGGTGACCTGGGCAAAGAACACTAAAAAGGTTCAAAGATATTTGTGTTAGTTTGTACATATATAAGTTTGTCTGTATATTGTGTATATATATGTATATATATGTGTAAAATTGAATAACAAAAAAAGAGATACAATTAACCTTTTGAGGAAGAAATGGTTTATTAAATGAAATATATAAACCAATAAGTTGATTGTTGTGGAATTGTTTTGGATTGTTAATTGTGAAGGAGTGTACAAGAAACGTATGATTTATTTAAAAAAAGAATAACTTGATTGAGGAAGAGGTAATTAACGGTATCTGTTCCCATAAATTATATGTGTAAATGTTCCATAGGCATCCCATTGTATTACCTTTTGTATTGTTTTCCCAGATGCCTGTAGGTTAATTGGGTTCCCCCCTTAGTATAGTCAATCTTATCCAGAAGTAGCTGTAAAGAACTTACCTAAACCTCAACTTGCCAAATACTGAATTCCGATTGTTAGCAAACAGCTCTATACCTCCACAGAATACCGCAAGTCCGTCTCTCCCACATGAACCTAGAGGGCGTCACCCCTTACATGACAGACAATTCATTATCACTTCACCATCAACACAGAGCTCAAATCAAAGAACAGGTTGCCAGGGAATCCAAGACAGCATTGTACCAGCTTTCCCTCCTCGATAAAGTAGAACAGTTTCTTCTAGAGGCCAATTTAAGTACCACAGTGTAAGCACTGGTACTATGTCACCGCGATAGTTGTGGTGCTCTACTAACAGACTTCCAGGCACCATTTCAATCAATCAATCTTTACTTTTATAGCGCAGCTCAGTTTAGTGAGCAGGTAGCAGGGTAACCATAATATTAGAAAACATAGTCCCCTGCAATCTCAAACAAACACCTTAATCCCCTCAAGGGTGAAAAATCACGGTCATTCGCCCGTAACACCTCCATATGACCATGAGCGCTCATAACATTTCCTGGGAAGCAGCAGCTTTTAAAGCCAAGTTGTCACTCAGTCAAAGAGCAGAACACATACTCCTTCAGGGTTCAGTTTACTCACTTTGCCTTCATGATACCCGTTCGATATGCCCCTTCCAGGCTGTAAGGGGCATTCAACCAAACTTCTGTTCCTCAACAGTGGAAGTGGGATCTGCCCAGACCAGATAAAGCTTAAAGGAGGTTTCTAGAGAGAACCTACACCTCTGGAAATCCTGTAGGGTTTACTTTTGTTGACATGATTCAGAATTAATCTCCTACTGTGGGAAACGCTGTGGTGGACCTAGTTTGTTGAGAAGAGTAAGCAACTCTTATTCACGGTACTCACACTGAACATTTGAGGAGTCCGAGTAAAGTCTGATGAAAGCCATTGCAGACCGAAATGAATGGGGGGCACCTCACAAATTATTTTAGAGTGATTATCCATGAGCAGGTAAAAAGTGTTCAACTCAATCTGCTGTCTTTGTCTCTCTCCGGCAACAGATGTAAATTCTAATGAATCCTCTATAACCACTCCCACCAGTGCCCACTTACAGGGCCTGTTAGATTTCGGGGTCTCTATTTGGCAATGGTTTGCACCTTTGTCCAAATATGGACCCTTGCGTCTAGTCAGAGTAAAGTGCTACACTCCTAAAATAACCCCTGCTCACCCCCTTGGTAGCTTGGCAAGAGCAGGCAGGCTTATCTCAGAGGGAGTGTGTAAAGCATTTGCGAACATATACAATAATACAGTGACAACACTACAGATGGACACCACACAGGTTTAGAAAAATAAGAATTCTTTATATAGACTTATCATAAGACCAACTACCGAAATCCAAAATACTGTAATTAAAAATCAGTCTTTAAAATGGTAGGAATAGCTCAGTTCACTTTAGATTGTAAATGCGACACTTTACTCTCAATGTACCTTGGACCAGGGGTCATGCTCGACTCCACCCTCTCCATGACTAAACAGGTCAACGGCGTCTCCTCATCCTGCTTCAACTCCCTCCGAATGCTCCGCAGGATCTTCAAGTGGATCCCCCCCGAGACGAGAAGAACAGTCACTCAGGCCCTCGTCACCAGCAGGCTGAACTACGGATACGCACTCTACGCAGGAACATCGGCCAAGCTCCTGAGACGATTGCAACGCATCCAGAACGCCTCGGCTCATCTGCTCCTCGACATCCCCCGCCACAGCCACGTCACACCCCACCTGAGAGACATGCACTGGCTCCCCGTCAACAATAGGAAATCCTTCAAACTCCTCATCCACGCACACAAAGCTCTTCACAAGACCGGCCCAGCATACCTCAACAGACGACTCAACTTCTTCTCCACCCACCCGCCTGCTGCGCTCCGCCAGCCTCGCCCTCGCCACAGTTCCCCGCATCCGAAGAACGACCTCTGGCGGCAGATCCTTCTCCCACCTCGCTGCCAAGACCTGGAACACCCTCCCCACCAACCTACAGCAGACCCAAGACCTAGTGGCCTTCAGAAGACTCCTCAAGACCTGGCTCTTCGATCACTAGCAGCACCTCCCACCCCCAGCGCCTTGAGACCCTCACGGGTATGTAGTGCACTTTATAAGTGTCATGATTGATTGGTTAACTGATGCAAAATGCAAAACAAACAAAAGGGTCGCAGGGAAGGTGATGCGCCGTTCCTTACACTCCGGTGAGTGGATGCGTTGGTTCCTTACTGCTGCGCAGGGGAGTTGAGGCTCGCTTCCTTACTGTGTGGGGAGTAGACGCTCCGGTTTCTTACTGTGATCCGATGCGATGACGCTCCGGTGTGATGGTTACGGTGCAACAACGTAGATGCGATGCATGCACGCCCGACGGCCGTGCAGCGATCTCTATCATGATAATAGTGTGACACCACGAATAGACCGTCGTGGAACCTGCCCATACCCAGTACACCCTGTGTACATGACCAAACGGCCTTGCGGGTACATTGTATACCTTGGACAGTAAGCTACCGTTACTGCATGCCCGGTCCATGAACTTGGAATTATACCTAATTGAGCCCTCTGACAATGTCATTGTCCGTGTTACAGGCTACTGTGTAAAACTCTTTAGGCTTTAATGATTGTCCTGATGATGATCCCATGTATTGTTGTTAAGGGATCGAAACGCTGTCGACTTGTTTAGACACCGTATTGAAATGTATAACAATTGTGCTATACTTATAATGGTGTAATTGAATTTCTGCCATTTATCAACTCTCAGAAATCTCTCACCTTTTGCCTAAAAAACTCTCTCCCTTCTCCTTTTCTATTCTTTCACCTTGCCAATTTGTAAACGTGTGGGCACAGGCTTGTGTCTCACTCTCTTGAATGTAAGGCAATTCCTTGTTGAAACCTTTTTATAAGTAACAATTAGTGATCCCTGTCCGGCTGGACATATCACAATACTCAATATAGTTCCAGTGTGTCTATATTTATTGTTTTTTCTATACTTATTAATGCATGGGACCACTGTTGCTTAAAAAAATATGTTCCCCGAGGTCCTATGCTGACTCGTTGGGTGCCCTTGTTGTTTTTTGTTATGTTCCTAAGGCCAAAGAGCACAAAAATCAGCACCAGCACCACTAGGAACCAAAAAAATTGGCGCCGAAAGCGGTTATCGAGGAAGAGGAACTTTTTCATCCGGATCCTGTCGATCCCAGGCAGAAAAAGATCTATATTAATTCTAAAACAGGACATGTCACAGCTGTGCCATCCAAAAAGAAAAAGTTGGACACAGCACATACTCCTCCAGTGCCTGTGAAGAAGAAGGACTCTGCTGCATCACTGTCATGGCCGGGTTTTCTGATTAGATGGGATCAGCCCCTAGGGGCCCCTCCAACCCAGCCAGAACGTAATCACATCCCTCCTCAGGACTATCTATCCAGGAACCTGGGTACCTACCTGAGGATGGGGAACTCGCAATATACAAGCTCATATTATTAGAAACACCACTAAATCTATAGGGATACTAAGAATACTCACTGATTACTAAGGATATCCATGCCCTAGACTACACTCATACCTTATAGTCTCGCGGCCACTCAGACCCAGACTAATCTACCCCAGGGCAGATATGACACACAATCCGGTGCGTCTACACATGGGCCTGCAGAACCCAATGCTCTCTTTTCCAAACGGTTTACAATCCGGCAAACCTACACGCCAGTCATCCCCCCTGACGCTCTCACTTACACAAGCCACAATCCTGTGGGTATCCACGCTGGTAATCCAACCCAGCGTTCTCACTAACGCCGCATATCAACGACGACCACATTCCTATGAACACCTTCAGTTATATGTCTCTTCACTAAGGGTCTGCTACTACAATAATATTATGGGATAGCCGAATTACTTAGTGTCAACAATTCCCTAGCTCAAGGGCTCCCTGTTCTCCCTATTTATTCATACTTACCGGATCAGGGGCAGCATCTGTTCTGGCTGTAACATCTGACTAGGAGAAAAAGGTTACCTATGCTTTGAAACAGAAGACGCTGTTTACAGGATTATGGGAGGGGGTACTAACTTGGTCCCTTAGTTGCAGGTCTCCTCTCTCCCTCACTATTCACTATTACTTACCTGATCAGGGGTAGCATATGTTCAAACAGTAATACCTACCAGGAAAGGAGATTACCCTCACTGTATGGGGACAAAGATATACACACTATGTGATTGAGTTATTCCTTGATTTAAGCTCTCCTACTCCCTTCTGATCCATCAGTGGCTCAACAGCAACTGGCTAGAAGCCAGGCTAGCTTTATCATAAAAAACTCATGCACACTAATTCACTAATTAATGGGGATGTTTATTGTAACAATAATAAAATACACATATACAAAACTATGGGGTCTCTATAACTAGCAGTAACTTTAACACACCGCTGAAAGAAAAGGATTAAACATACAATTTATTTGCGGGGTAACAGGAACACACCGCTGAAAGGGAAAAGATTAGACATACGATAGCCTAGGGAATAAGAACAAGATTAAAGTGTACTAGTTCAGACTACCCCACCTATTAGAAGGAAGATTTCTCTCTGCCTCTGGTGGGATTAGGGCTCTCTCTGTCTCTCCCTCCTTCACCACATCACCACGCCTCTGGTTCAGTTGCTCCAGCTGACAGCCTTCTTTGATGCTCTCTGCACTGCTCTCTCTCTCTCTCCTCATCTTCAGCAATCGTCTGCCTTCTTTCTCCATTCAAGAACTGCACTCTATTCTGCAGCTCCAGCAGACATCCTGTTCTCTCTCCAAGCTAAACTGAGCTCCAAGCTGAACTGAGCTCCAAGCTGTACTGAGCTCCAAGCTGTTCTGAGCTCCAGGCTGAACTGCACACAAGCTGGAATGAACTGAGCTCCAAGCTGAACTGAGCTCCAGGCTGAACTGCACACAAGCTGGAATGAACTGAGCTCCAAGCTGAACTGTGCTCCAGGCTGAACTGCACACAAGCTGGAATGAACACTCCTCCTTTCCTGCAGCTCGCTATTATGGATTCCTCTCCCCTCATGGAAATTTCCACCAGAGGGCTGCCTCCTACCGAATTCCTGTGCCAGCTCCCAGGCTTCCACGCAACCGCAGTGGCCATCTGCTTGTTACGTCTGGGCCCAAGAGAAAAACACATTTCTCGGATAAGAAGCAGTCCTAACCGGTCTTCCTCTAGCACACAAAACAGCCTTACTGTAAACTTTACCTTTACTCTAAAAAGCCTCTCAGCTCCCTCAAGATGGAGTCCCTCTAGTTCTAGGCCTGTAGGCCTGAAAGGGATGAAATACCCCTTAGCTCTGTCAGAATACCTACATAAACCATACCAATGTGTCAAGTATGTCAAAGCCAATAGGCAATAGACAGATTAGAGTCAAGAATAAGGGATCTATCATCATATTAAGCAGCTATCCTCTTCTAGGTCTGGAAGAAAGGGCTTAAAAGGGCCAACACAAGCTAAGAATACCTATCCTAGATGTGAGCAAGATTAAGATCTATATCACTGCTAAATAGAGCCAAAAACCCTGCCATAACATTCCACCCTTAGATCTTTATCTTGCGAACATCTATAAACAACAACATCCATATAAACAAACATCAACACAATCTATCAACAAACCAAAAACCAGAAAACTCTCTAAAAAGAATTACAACTTAAGGAAATTCCACCTGAAACTCAATTGTAGGGAATACAAATCTAACAACCAACTGAAAACAAATCAAAGCACCCTTGACTTGAATGCCGAAACATATCTAAGATTGGATCAGATAACAACAGAAACTAACCAAAGCATCCTCAAACTAAATGTGCCTCAACTTCTAGTGATAACTGGTGAAGTCTAGTGATGTAGGGACTTATGTGTTGAATGAAAACAGCAAGGGGCCTAAATGGGGCCTACCTACTTCGGACAACTTAAGAACTAAATGTGTTTCAACTTCTAATGAAAAAACAACAAAGGGCCTAAATGAGGCCTACCTACTATGGTCAACTTAAGCTAATGATGACTCATGAAACTATTGGTGTAGGGGCTTGTTTGTAGAATAAAAATAACAATGGGCCTAAATGAGGCCTACTGACATTTGTCAATTTAAGGAAACATTGTGGTGAAATCTGAGAAGTAAACATGACAAAACTGTTCTCAAGGTCTGGGCAAACATTAATACATAATCATACTAAAAGACACACCTCCCAGGACAACCTAAAGTCTAGGGTAACCACCCTTTGATCAATCAAGGTGAAAGTGTAATAACAGTAAAATACAGACAACCCCATTTCTACAAGATAGCTGGTGTAGCACTAACCCTAAAACAGTTAGCACCTAATTTCTTCACACTGTGGAACACATGAGTGCACCACCATAAAAAAAAAAAAAAATTGTCCTTCATTGGCAAAAACTGTTTTGCAAAAAACAGGAAAACTATAATAGGTGACTGCATCCTAAAAAGCAAGGAAACAACAAAACCATGATGACATGTTTCTTTTTTTTAAAAGTGGGGCCTGCTCGTAGTGATTGCAAAGAAAAAAACATGGGAATAATGCAGGCCAAGGAATTACGTAACCAAAACCTTTTGCGGGAAATTTATGATGATGGAGTCTGTCACAAATTTAAAAAAAAGTATAATTGTTTTTTAAAAAAAAAAAAAAAAAAGTCCAATGTCAATTTTGGGACATCAGTGTAGATCACCACCCGGCATCTTCGGTATCCGGACCTTTCCTCCGATGCGGCCATCCACCACCAATCCGGTCTGGTCTGGTCTGGTTCCATCTTCCAAAAATAACAAACTAACATAAAAACATGAAAGTAAAAAACTAAAATAAGAAAGGAAGTGGGGGGGGGGGGGCGACCCACACACCAACACCACAACCCAGCAATGCTAGGACAAGAAAACAAGTATCATTAATCTTGCATGATAAAATTTTCTATTTAAAAAGCACCCCGAGTGCCTTTCATTATTGAAAAGAAAATATCCTGATTCATTAAAAACATTAGCAAAATCTAATTTTTCCAGAATGGTCTAGTCATACCCTAATCCTCTGTGAGACAGCCCCTCCCTTCAGAATACGCAGGAGCCAGGCTACAGTGTGAAGCAATTTGAAACACTGCCAAGTGATGATCTCACAGCAGGAGCAGGGCGCTGCAAGCCTCACTTTCCCCAATCAGGGAAGCCCGCCCAGGCCTACTGTATCTAACTAACTCCAAGGGCCAAGAGTCTGCAAGAATCCCTTATCAGCAGGCAATGAAGCTGCCTGCATCGACAGCCAGGAAGAGCGAGTTCACCCCACCCTTACATAAACATTCCGTCCGCAGAACAAAATTGGATTATGGCCAATAATAACGAGACAGGGCCGTGTTCGGAGCCTGCAGAGGAAAAAACCTGTCTTCACAAACCAGCTGGTCTGCCAAGGTCGATAAACACATTCTTTGTAATAACAGTTCCCAGGCTATATTTTCTAACTAACGAAAGCTAGCATTTAAAAAAAAAACAATTCTGTTACAATGTACTGCTACTTAAAAGCTCCACTTTCTAAAAGACTGTAGTCTAACTAATTCATCATTTATTCAGCATGCAGATCAACATACAAAAAGGGGCAATTTACTTCTGCACACAAGACTATACAGTCTGCATTTAAAAAAACGAATTATCATGGACTATTGGGTTTAATATTTCTCTGCACATATATCTATCAGGCAGCATGTTTATCGTGCAAGGTATTAAAAATATATATTGTCAGCTGTTGAAAGAGAAATAATTTTAAAACAACATAAAATGCAGACACATTTCACCATTGTATTTTGTTCAACCAGGGACAACATGTAATTATGCATTACAGCGTAATTTATAGCGCAAACTTTTCAATTCAACCTAATAAAAGGGCCACATGTGAATATTATCAAACAACCATTTATTTTCTAACTGAGTGAGCTAACTGACATATACCGGTTTTGCTGCATACATTCACATTTGAAAAAAAAAGGTTCAGTTTGCATTTGGGAAAAGAATAATGAGAACACATTTATTTTAAAAGCACACGGTTGCCTTTCACTAATTAAAAGCACATGCTACCATGCACTGTCGGGCAAGATTGATTATTCTCAACCTGTGATCATTGCAAAACATCGGCCAGCACATTCCTTTCTAGATGGAAAACCCTCAAAGAAATAATTAATGAAAACAGCCCGTAGCGTGCGCACACCAACTGGGCCAACTTCTAATATTTCACACATTTTAAACCATGCATTCAAAAATAATTCTCCACACGTCTGTGGATGCATATTAAGAAGCACATTTCAAAGAACACAGCTCTCTCCGTGCAAACCCTTATCTCAATCCGACTAGTTGATTTATAACTTACCGACCACTAAGAGTCAGACACATGAAGTCATCTGTTCCAAGGCAAACCCACACAAATTCGTAGACGCATTTCAAAAAGAATGTGAAATGAACAGAACCCTCCGCAAAGCACAAGATGTTACCTTTCCGTCAAGAAGCTGACAAAGCACGTAGGCAGACCCAGGAATCAAATAAAAGTCAAAATCAAACCACCAATCATTAAAATAATTCACTGACTTTTATAGTCAGTTCAGATAACCATGCAAGTTTAAACAGCATGTTAATAATAAAGACTGCCATCTCAATTCAAGATATTAACCCTTTGGCAGCTCAAGCACAATCAATTCCCAATGACTGCAGATACATGGGAAAATCATGAACTCATCTCTCCACGTTTACAGATAACACGTACGCACATTTTCAAAACGTTATCCCCAAGCACCCGAGAGAGATCCAGCTCTCTCCTGCCTAACGTAATGATAACATGCCCTGTCCAAGCCATGACCACATGGCGCTATTCACAAGCCATATTTACAAGACAAGCTCTTCACAAACAACATATCCAAGGCGCAATGCACAAGGAACACAGCAAATCAACATAAGAACATGCACCTCACAAGCCACATTAACATGGCGCTATTCACAAGCCATATTTACAAGGAGCTATATGCAAAGAACTCCACAGATCATATAACAATGAACACATTTCACACTGCACAGCATAAGCAGATGCAGCAAGCAAGTTAATGGGCAATTTAAAAGCATTTTTTACACACATTTATACAATTGGCCCACCACAAAGATGTAACTGGCTCCCTCATGTAATGCCATCCTTCAACCCTGACAGTTTAAACACCAAGATGAAAACCATTCCTTCCACCCTGAATAAGCCAAATGCCATGATGTAATGCAATCTCCTCACGCTGCAACTGTTCAAGCCCATAGATCACACAGGCTACATAAACTGCCAAACTACGCCAGATGGAACTGGCGCTCAGGGCACTCCCTCACAACACATGGGAAACTCTCTAAGCACATGGCCAGGCACACAGGATAAGTAAGCAGTTCGTGACGCCAGGTGTCATGTCTGGCGCTCAGGGCACTCCCCCACAACACATGGGAAACAATCTAAGCACATGGCCAGGACACACAGGATTCATAAACAGTTCGTGACGCCAGATGTCATGGCCGGGTTTTCTGATTAGATGGGATCAGCCCCTAGGGGCCCCTCCAACCCAGCCAGAACGTAATCACATCCCTCCTCAGGACTATCTATCCAGGAACCTGGGTACCTACCTGAGGATGGGGAACTCGCAATATACAAGCTCATATTATTAGAAACACCACTAAATCTATAGGGATACTAAGAATACTCACTGATTACTAAGGATATCCATGCCCTACACTACACTCATACCTTATAGTCTCGCGGCCACTCAGACCCAGACTAATCTACCCCTGGGCAGATATGACACACAATCCGGTGCGTCTACACATGGGCCTGCAGAACCCAATGCTCTCATTTCCAAACGGTTTACAATCCGGCAAACCTGCACGCCAGTCATCCCCCCTGACGCTCTCACTTACACAAGCCACAATCCTGTGGGTATCCACGCTGGTAATCCAACCCAGCGTTCTCACTAACGCCGCATATCAACGACGACCACATTCCTATCAACACCTTCAGTTATATGTCTCTTCACTAAGGGTCTGCTACTACAATAATATTATGGGATAGCCGAATTACTTAGTGTCAACAATTCCCTAGCTCAAGGGCTCCCTGTTCTCCCTATTTATTCAGACTTACCGGATCAGGGGCAGCATCTGTTCTGGCTGTAACATCTGACTAGGAGAAAAAGGTTACCTATGCTTTGGAACAGAAGACGCTGTTTACAGGATTATGGGAGGGGGTACTAACTTGGTCCCTTAGTTGCAGGTCTCCTCTCTCCCTCACTATTCACTATTACTTACCTGATCAGGGGTAGCATCTGTTCAAACAGTAATACCTACCAGGAAAGGAGATTACCTTCACTGTATGGGGACAAAGATATACACACTATATGATTGAGTTATTCCTTGATTTAAGCTCTCCTACTCCCTTCTGATCCATCAGTGGCTCAACGGCAACTGGCTAGAAGCCAGGCTAGCTTTATCATAAAAAACTCATGCACACTAATTCACTAATTAATGGGGATGTTTATAGTAACAATAATAAAATACACATATACAAAACTATGGGGTCTCTATAACTAGCAGTAACTTTAACACACCGCTGAAAGAAAAGGATTAAACATACAATTTATTTGCGGGGTAACAGGAACACACCGCTGAAAGGGAAAAGATTAGACATACGATAGCCTAGGGAATAAGAACAAGATTAAAGTGTACTAGTTCAGACTACCTCACCTATTAGAAGGAAGATTTCTCTCTGCCTCTGGTGGGATTAGGGCTCTCTCTGTCTCTCCCTCCTTCACCACATCACCACGCCTCTGGTTCAGTTGCTCCAGCTGACAGCCTTCTTTGATGCTCTCTGCACTGCTCTCTCTCTCTCCTCATCTTCAGCAATCGTCTGCCTTCTTTCTCCATTCAAGAACTGCACTCTATTCTGCAGCTCCAGCAGACATCCTGTTCTCTCTCCAAGCTAAACTGAGCTCCAAGCTGAACTGAGCTCCAAGCTGTACTGAGCTCCAAGCTGTTCTGAGCTCCAGGCTGAACTGCACACAAGCTGGAATGAACTGAGCTCCAAGCTGAACTGAGCTCCAGGCTGAACTGCACACAAGCTGGAATGAACTGAGCTCCAAGCTGAACTGAGCTCCAGGCTGAACTGCACACAAGCTGGAATGAACACTCCTCCTTTCCTACAGCTCGCTATTATGGATTCCTCTCCCCTCATGGAAATTTCCACCAGAGGGCTGCCTCCTACCGAATTCCTGTGCCAGCTCCCAGGCTTCCACGCAACCGCAGTGGCCATCTGCTTGTTACGTCTGGGCCCAAGAGAAAAACACATTTCTCGGATAAGAAGCAGTCCTAACCGGTCTTCCTCTAGCACACAAACAGCCTTACTGTAAACTTTACCTTTACTCTAAAAAGCCTCTCAGCTCCCTCAAGATGGAGTCCCTCTAGTTCTAGGCCTGTAGGCCTGAAAGGGATGAAATACCCCTTAGCTCTGTCAGAATACCTACATAAACCATACCAATGTGTCAAGTATGTCAAAGCCAATAGGCCATAGACAGATTATAGTCAAGAATAAGGGATCTGGAGAGGAGCCAAGATGGCTGCCGGGACGGACGTCTGAGCTCCCGGCTCCGTGGACCGTCCGGCTTTCTCGACAATCCTGTCTGATTCTCCTGTCCTGCGCCGCGCTGTTGCCGTGGATTTCCGGCACTGAAGCGACCGGCGTCCTCCGGACACCTTTGTCGGCTGTTTTGGTGGAAGACTCGGTGATCTACTCGACCTCTGAAGCTTCCCCAGGTCCCCGCGTAGATGGCCGCCGCCGGACGCCGAGGGCTGTGGACGGCGAGCCGGGCGGCAACACAGTGGGCGATCGCGGGGGTGTGAGCGCTGCCAGCACGATTGGTATCGGACCCTGCCGCCCGGGTCGGACTCCCCCTGGCGCTGACGGCGGCATGGACGACTCTGGAGCCCTCCGGCAATAGCTCTCCTCCACCTCCCCGGCAAGAAGCGGACGGACTCCATTTTGAGGAGACTCCCTGAGGTGACCCGCTGGCATCCAAGTAATCATAGGGCGCTCTCGCCCTGGGCAGCTTTCGAGTAGCGTACGGTGCTCCTACGGGGACTGTATTTCACTGTCTCTAACCTACTCGGCTTATTGACTGGCCGTTCATTGCCCGCAGCGGAGGTGACTATGGCGCCTGCTTATCCTGCTGGGACGTGGGCTGTCCCTAGTATTATTGTGCCTGCGCGCCCTCCTGCCCCGGAGCTGCTGGACACGTCGAGGGAACAGTGGAAGCGTGCGGATCGTGGCCTGGAATGGAAAGACCCGACCTGTGGGGATGTAATGGCCGCCCTCGTGGAGCTGAAACGGGAGATGCAGAGCATCGGCCGGGCGCTGACCCGGAGACTCGATGGGGCACTGTTGGCAACGGGACGTTCCCGGCTGGAAGAACACCCGCCGCCCATGTATTCACCTGGAGGCGTAACACTGTTGCAGAGCGGAGGGGCGGCGGTGCGGAGTCCTCCTGGCTACACTGTATCGCACCAACCTGCCGGCACGGATACGGCTGCAGAGACACCCGTCGGTTTGAATGCTTGGACTCCGTCCCTGCGCTACCTGGTGGGACCTGTCTTTCCACGTTGCCCGCATGATGCTGCCCTGGCTATACTACTTGATGGAACTTTTGTGGCTTGGTGCGACTGTGTTTGGGACCCCGCGGAGAGATACGCTTCCCTTGTCCCCTTTCCTCATGAGCGGCCATCTTGCCCCTTTGTCCTGGCTGAAGGTGACTCACAGCAAAGGACGGACCGAAACCGCATCAGCCGGTCCGGACAGGGGTGAAGACGTGCCTGGTGGTGTTTTGATTAGACTGGCTTGCGGGGACTTGGACTGACACACGTTTTTGCATTATAGGCTGAGTAGTTTTTTTTTTTTTTTTGGTATCCTGTGTTTTTGCTACGAGTCGCTGTGCTTTCGCCTGTGGTTTCCCTTTTCTGCTGGGTCGACGACTTGTGGGGTCCTGAGGTGCCGGGTGGTATTGCATCGGGGCCACCGGGTTAACGGGGGTCTATTGAAACTGTATTGTACTTGGCGCAGGTTATATGGGCGGTATGGGAGTCCGGGTGACTTGTTGTTGGGTGGGCTCCTCCCCCTCGTTCCTTTTTCCTGGGAGTAATAGGGTACTGCACTCTTCCTTCCTCCCCGGGTTCTTTTGTGACTTTCTGGACCTTTTTTCTTTTCATATCTTATTTCTATATTTCGGGTTCTTCTGGGGCGACAGACACGTAGCTAGGGGGGGGGGTAGGCCATAGCCTCGGCATGCGTGTAGGGTGGGGGGTCCTCTTTGATACGTTTTATTTCTATGGGCCTTCTTTTCCTTTCTTCGTTTTCTTCTTTTGTCTTTTAGGGTCAGTGGTGGGGACTGGTGTTCGATGGGTAGTGGTTGGGTGGCGCACCTCGCTGCGTGTCTCTATCCTGATGTTAAAGTATCGTGCCGCCATCTTAGATGTGTTTTAATGCTAGTAGTCTCTCCTGTTGGCCGTTATCCATTCATCATACGATTGTCTGTACTGTGAACTGATCCTTTTAGACTTTGTATCTCCTTATATGAAAATTTTTTTAAAATGAACCTCACTGTCTCCTGCCACTCGGCGCACGTAAATTTATTGTAACATGGGTCGTATGCTTTTTTGTGCTGTCGTGCCGCCGAGTGGACGTATCCTTTGCTATCAAGCTTCAGAAGTGTTGTGGCCGGCCGGAAGGTTGTGGGCCCGTATTTGTACTGTGCAAAGAGCTTAATAAAGGTTTTCAAAAAAAAAAAAAAAAAAAAGAATAAGGGATCTATCATCATATTAAGCAGCTATCCTCTTCTAGGTCTGGAAGAAAGGGCTTAAAAGGGCCAACACAAGCTAAGAATACCTATCCTAGATGTGAGCAAGATTAAGATCTATATCACTGCTAAATAGAGCCAAAAACCCTGCCATAACAATCACCTATGCCTCCTTCTTCTCCTGTGCTTCCTTCTAATCCTATTCCTTTCCCCAACCCTGTTACACCACCTCTACCTGTAACTTCTCCACCACATACACTACCACCATATGATGATGATGATGATGATAGGGGTTGGGGGACGCCCCAATGATCTGTTCACAGATCCAGACGACCCACACAAAACGATTGGGATTACAATAATCCAATAGATCTTCCAGACCTCCCAAGCTCCCAACCATACCCAACAAAACCATCTCCCCCAGATGATAACATTGGTTTTGGACAACTAATCAATAGGGCTGCCATTTTTCACATCGTCACAATGCACTCAGACAAAACAGAGAAGGATTTCCTTTTAGATACATTTGAACAGTCCTTAAAAACTGTACAAATATTACCAATGATTAAAGGGGTCATTAAACATGCCCCTAACATATTTAAAGATCCTGTACGAGCCAGGATTCTTAATCCAAGGATCGATAAAAAATGTATACCTGCCCCTGAGGACCCTGCCTACATCAAGGGACAACTGCCTTTGGATTCTCTAGTAGTTTCCAATGCTAGGAAGCGCTCCAATTCACAAACCTCCAGAAATGCACCAATTCCAGATAAAGAATCCAAGAATCCAAATGATTAAACGCATCTGGCAAAAGAGTAGCTGCGCAGGCGACCAATCACTGGCGCATAGCCAACACTCAAGCACTGCTGGCTAGATATGAGAGGGCCCACTATGATCAGCTGGAAACACTATCACAGCATTTGCCTGACCAATATAAAACTCAAGCAAATGATCTCATCCAAGAGGGCAAACTAATAACAAACGCCTCAGTTAAATGTGCCCTTGACGCAGCAGACACTGACTCTAGGTCCATCAATACCAGTGTACTGCTCAGACGACATGCCTGGCTATGCATTTCAGGCTTTAAACAAGAAGTCCGCTCTTTCCTCACTGCTACGGTCCCGACCTGCTGGAAGCAAGCTAAATTGCTTCCACTTTTAAAGAAAAATGGATTAGATCCTGCTATTCCTGCTAATTTCCGGCCTATATCTTTGCTGCCGGCTCTAGCAAAAGTATGTGAAAAGGTCGCTTTCACTCAGCTAGACCAATTCGTCGAAAATTCTCAGGCTCTTCATCCAGCACAGTCAGGCTTTAGAGCAGCCTACAGTACGGAGACGGCGCTGGTGGAAATATCCAAGGCCATCCGGGAGTGCCTGGACGAAGGTGGCAGAGCGGCTCTGATTTTATTAGACCTATCTGCCGCCTTCGATACTGTCCCTCACTCCCTTCTGCTTACCATACTAGCGGCCATAGGCATTACAGGCTCTGCCCTTGACTGGCTAACGTCTTTCTTGGACAATAGATCCCAACAAGTCTGGATGCCGCCTTTCGCCTCCTCCCCCAAGAAACTTACAACGGGTGTACCCCAAGGCTCTACCCTCAGCCCCCTGCTTTTTAATATATATCTTACCCCGCTCATCTACCTTGCTGAACAACTGGGAGCAAAAATAATGGCCTACGCTGATGACACTCAACTTCTGTTCACGTGGCCTAAAAATAACCTGGATACATCAGGAGCCCAAACCTGCTTGTCATCTGTCTTTCGCTGGCTTGCCCTCGCCCAATTAAAATGCAACGAAAGCAAATCGGAAATTTTACTATATGGCTCCTTTCCAGACAACTTTGGCAACTCTCTCTGGCCGGCCGATTTACCCTGCCCCAAATCTATCGGAGGCCCTGCCAAAAATCTCGGCGTTTGGTTTAATAATGACCTCAGATTTGAAGGTCATTTAAAAAAACTTACCGGGATCTGCTTTTCTACACTTAAAATTTTACCCAGGTTCTTTCCACTTCTCCCGAGAGCAGCCAAAGAGACCGTCATTCGTGCCCTTATATTATCCAGACTGGATTATGCTAATGGCCTCTTCTGCGGCCTTCCTGCCTATCTGATCCATCGTCTCCAAGTTATACAAAATGCCGCTGTACGGCTTTTGTTTAATATTCCCAAAAGCTCAAGTGTTCGTCAACCTCTTCGCACCCTACATTGGCTCCCGGTTGCCCACAGGATTTTATTTAAAATCCTTGTCCTTGCCTATCGAGCTGTCCATCAAGCTGGTCCAGTTTACCTGAGGAAAAGATTCTCCATATATGCTCCCAATCGCCCCCTCAGATCAGCCAATCTGCACCAAATGATTGTCCCAAAATTTAAATACAGCAGACTTGGCGGCCAATCCATCTCAGTTAGAGCGGCGAGAGCATGGAACACCCTCCCGCAGCAGCTAAGAGCAGCTCCCTCCATCTCACTGTTCAAGAAGGGACTGAAGACACACCTCTTTAACATCATTGTTTAGGGTCCCCCTCTGCCTTGCCTCTCACCCCTTTCGCGCCAGGATACTATTTTTTTAGTAACAGAGCGCGCTATAAAAGCCTATAATAATAATAATAAGTCCAGACAACTATTTTAAATCAGCCGTTCAATCAACAACAACTTTTTGGACCGGCTGTGGATACTAATCTTGAAAAAATGAAAAAAGACACAGACTGCTAAGTCCATGGGAGCATTACAGTCTCCGCAAACACGTGGCTTCATCGCTCCTTTTACAGAGGACCCTCCAAGAACATGGGCACAGATACCTCATTTTCTTTTAACCCCTCCCCTGCTGATGACGGAACCGCTCCGTCATCAGCTGCGGTGGCGCTGTGCTGATGACGGAGCGGTTCCGTCATGGCCCAGGCCGCCGCGCTTGCGGGGCGCTGATTTCGGGCCTGCACGGCGCGTTCTATTGAACCGCTCTGTCACGAGCACAGCTCAACCACGGCTGATGACGGAGCGGTTCTGTCACCAGCATGCGGCCGCCGCGCGGCCGCCCCGCCCTGTTAGAGTAGTGGCGGAATAGCCGCCGCAGCAAAAGGGTTAAAAACACTACCCAAACATCCCCCAATAGAGGATATTTTAGAGGAGGACACAGAGGGAATAACAGCAGAGGGTGAGGCTGAGTTAACAACAACATTCACTCCTCCCCTGCTGCTAAACAGTGACTCCCCTCCAGTCCCCCAGACCATTCCACTCCAGTCGGGGGAAGATTATCACAGTTCCTGCCTGTCTGGCAATCCATCACAACAGACAAGTGGGTAAGACAAATTATCCAATATGGTTACTGGCTGGAACTTACAGCTACCCCCCAAACATACCACTCAAGCAGCATCCAATGTCCACAGAACATCTTACACTTTCAAAACAAGAAGTTCTTTCACTGCTTCAAAAGCATGCCATAGAGCCAGTCCCCTTACTACATCAGGGAATAGAAGTTTACTCCCTGTATTAACTATCTTGATCTTGGGTATATTCACCAGATTAGTCACGGGAGACCGAAGGCTCCGTGTGGGATTATACCAGTTAAACTTAGACTGCAGCGGTGTTGGTCCCATCCCGTGCAGTGCCTTAAAGACAATGCACAGTGACTTGAATTTAATCCTCTGGAGTATCGGAAGCCAATGCAACTCCGACAGTGCCAAGGATGTAGATGATCGTTGTGGTCTAGACTGGGCCAGTTTAGCCGCCACTGTCTGTACTCTCTGGGGTCTCCCAATCAGGTACCTAGGTGTTTCCAGCAGTAGCGCGTTTCCATAGTCAAGTCGACTCAGAATAAAGCTCCTTACTACATGCGCTCGCACCTGGTATGGGAATAGCGGCAGGATCTTCCGGAGAGCTCTGATGAGCGAAAAACAGCTTCCCACAATGTTATTGACGTGGGTTTCAAGGTTCAATTTATCGTTAAAACTGACCCCAAGATTACGTACCATAGTGACCGCTAGCAAATGTGTCTCCGTGGCAATGGGCCAAAAACCAAAGGGAGGGAACAGGGTCTTTACCTGCTTCACAGAAGAGTATCTCAGTTTTTTCACAGTTGAATTGTAAAGAGTTGTTTTTCAGCCAGTGCATCGGTTCTAGCATACAGGCGTGGAATCTTTCCAGCGAGACTGCAAGGTTTCCCTCCAATGAGACAATAAGCTGTGTATCGTCAGCGTAGTTTACCAAGCTAACCCCATAGGACTTAATAATCGAGATCAGGGGGCTCATATAGGTGTTAAATAATATTGGGCTGATTGCAGAGCCCTGGGGGATCCCATGCCTAATCTCCCTAAAGTCCGAACGATAAGGGGGAAGGTTGACCGCCTGATGTCTGTTTGTCAAGTATGATCAAAACCAATCCAGAGCTACACCTCTCACCCCTATTGTTTCCAGCCTGGTCATAAGAGCTGTATGGGTAGCCGTATTGAATGCGGCAGATAGGTCCAGTAGGATCAAAATAGCTGGTTGTCCTCTGTCTTCTCGCATTTGAAGGTCTTCTAGAATGGTAACCAAAGCTGTCTCTGTCCGATGGTCTGGGCGAAATCCAAACTGTACATCCTCCAGCTTGTTGTTACGCTCCAGAAACTGGGAGATTGCCCTACTGACCAACCGTTCTTTGATCTTTACTGGATAAGGGAGGAGGGATATCGGCCTGCAGTTTTTTGGGCATGCTGTATCAAGTGTCGTTTTTTTCAGCAAGGGTGTAATGATTGCTTGTTTCCAGCTTGCTGGTACCTGTCCACTGCTCAGTGAAAGATTACACAGCTGTCGGAGTATAGGAAGCAGCTCACTTCCCAGCTCCTTCCAAATTTTTGGAGGGATGGGGTCCAAAGGGGAGCCTGAAGAAACATCCTAAGGCTATCTTATTAAACTTCTCCTTAAAGGGAAGCTCAAAGTGATCCAAATAGATTGCCTGGTCCTCTGGCTCAGCCCCTCTTTCCCAGCTCTTTTGCTTACCCGTAAACGGTTGTCCATCTACCTCGCCGGAGATACCCACTTTGTCAATTTCCAGCCCTTCTATGATTTTTCTTATTTTATCGTAAAAGAATGTAGCTAAGCTATTACATAGCTTTTGACTAGGTGGGTGTAAGAAGGGGCAGTTGTGGTGCTGAAGTAACGGTGGTACACACAAGAAATGGTTTGAAGAGGATGATTTTTTTGGTATTAAGGAGTAAAGAAAAGCGTCCATCAAAAAGATTGAAGGATCCTTAGAGTAGTTCCGATACTGGAGGGGGCTGGAGGTAAAGGAAATCCCTGTTCTCGCGGTCTCCTCTCCGGCGGGATAGGGAAAAAGAAACAAAAAGACCAAAATGGTTTTAAGAAAAGGGTTCCTGGACCATAGGACTCTAAGAGTGGGACGGGTGTGAGGAGTCACCGAAGGCTGCCACCATACAAAGAAAAACAACCCCGAGGGTACAGGTCAAGGATGGTGAGTGGGGATAAAAAAATAACAAAACCCACATAAACAGCCCCGTGACCTCCCCGTAAGACTTTACCCTGCCCCTCCCCGTGAGAACGTAAAGTTTCGTATACGACTCCGTACATTTTCCAGCCACGCTTCCCCAGAAGCATGGCGAGACGAATCGTGGTATCGTCGGCCTCCTGGCTCTTCGGTCTTCTCGTCCACTCCGTCTCCTGTTCGGTCCTTCCTTCCTCTGTTCTCCTTATGACTCGCCTCTCGCTGTAGCTTCAAATCTCCAACTCCGGCTTTCGCGCCTCCGGGTTCCGCTGTGGTTTCCTTATCCGCCTCCTCCGTCTCTGATTGGATTGCGGCCAGTGACGTCAGGACTGGGGACTCGTCCTCAGGGGAAGCCCAAGCCGCGTTAAAGGGACCGTAGGAGTCCTGAGGACGGGGTGGAAACGAACAGCTGTTAATGTCCTCACCCAGTCTGTCTTCGACAGTGACAGTGGGATACTGTTAATAGTGCATTCGGGACTACCAATGTCTTTCATGATTTTAAATATAGCCCTAGTGCTGTTAGGCGTCTTCCGGATAGTTTGGCTTAGTAGTCTGCCTTAGTATTCCCAATTTCCTTTTTATAATTGGCTAACTTCTCCTTCCAGAGGGCTTTGTCTATCTCTGCGTTTGCCTTCCTCCATTGTCGCTCTGCTAATTTGCATTCCCTTTTTTTTATCCTTAGTGTGTCATTATACCAGGGGGCAGAGGGTCTCCCCAACTTCCTGATTTTCTTAGCCGGGGTAATCTGGTCAAGAGGTTCGGTGATATGTTCGCAGAAGGACGCATAGTTTTGTTGCATTGATTTCAGTGGGTCCAGAAGCCCATTTGCCTTAAATATCAGAGATGAATCAGCCCTCTTTAAGAGGCTCTACCAGTCCCTACCTAGGAAATTTCTTCCCCTTCCTACATCAGCTCGCCCTGCTTCAGGGATCACCATCTGAAATTGTACCAAATAATGGTCCGACCAGCCCACCCAAACAACGTTTTCCACCTTAACAAATTCTCCAACATATATGTAGGCAGTGCATAGCGCTGTTACCGTGTTTCTAAGTCGTGAAGGTTGAATTTGGCACCCCACTCTGGTCCACGCAAGAATCCCAGAACACATGTGAGGCTTGCCAAGGAATAAGTAAAAACGACGATATGCTCAATAAGAAATTCAGCATAGAGTGGAGGATAGATATGGAGGGAAATAGATGCCCAGCCGGATGACGGAGAACCAGCCCGGTCGCCGGGCGGAGCACCAGATTTAAGGAGAAATAAACGGAGCAGGAGGGAACCTAACTAACTAGGAGGCCCCAGTGTGCCCAGCCGGACGGCGGAGACCAAGCCCACTGCCGGGCGAAGCAACTCAGGTAAGGGGGGAAGAATGAGTAAGGAGCCCAGCCGGGCGGCGGAGACCAAGCCCGGCCGCCGGGCGAAGCAACGCAGGTGAAGGAAGAGGACTGATTAGGAGACCAGCCGGACGCCGGAGACCAAGCCCGGCCGCCGGGCGGAGCAACACAAATGAAAAGGGACAGGCTGAGCCCAGCCGGATGGCGGGGAAGAACCCGGCCGCCGGGGCGAGACTCCAGGAAATGGGTAGCGTACACGTTACCGGGAGACAGTAACTAGACCCCAGCGGACGTCAGGGACAGAGACGTCCGCTAACCTCGGAGACTCTGTGGGAAGAAGGAAAACCAGAGCCCGCACACGAGCGCGAGGGCCGGAAACACTCTCACAGAGGTAACGAGGGCAGAATAGCAAAACAGTAAGTCAGGCAAACAAGAACAGGACGGAACACCAGAACCATCGGAGCTAGACGCAAGAACGTAAAGCGTCGCTCCAAGAGTCTTGGTGACTTAAATAGCGGTCTCAACTAAAGGGGCAGTGTGTAGGGAAATTCGGGGCATGACAAGCTGCTTACCTGCAAAACAGAGAGCACTTGTCTCTGTTTAGCGTGACCGTTAATAAAAGTTTTATGGAATGACTAAAGAGAATCATTCTTGCTAGACTTCCAGCTTCTCCAGTGTGGAATCTCAATATAGTTCTTACAAGACTCATGGGTCCACCATTTGAACCTTTTCATAAATGTGAACTACAGTTTCTCACCTGAAAGGTAGCCATCACATCTCTCAGAAGAGTGGGTGAGTTTCAGGCACTAACTATACAAGAACCATTTTTACAAATACACCTAATCCCAAATTTTGACCCAAGGTCGTTTCAACCAGATTCCGTGTCAGAGTGTGCTTTTCACACATTCGATGTTAAAAGAACCCTATTATACTACATAGAAAGAACAAAACCTTTTAGGAAAACCAAGCAACTTTTTGTTGCTTTTGCACCACCGCATAAAGACAGTCCCATATCAAAGCAGGTATTGCACGGTGGACAGTTAAGTGCATTCAAATATGTTACGTTAAAGCTAAGCGTACATTAGCAATTCCCCCTAGAGCTCACTCTCCCCCCAAACTAGGGGCCTTTATGGTATTCTTATGGAGATTTACCGCTAGATGACATCTGCAAGGCTGCAACATGGTCTACACCACACAAATTCGCAAAGCACTATTGTGTAGATGTGCTAGCAAGACAGCAAGCTAGTGTGGGCCAGGCAGTTTTACGAACACTATTTCAAACCACTGCAACAGCTACAGGTTAGCCACCACTTGGGAGATAACTGCTGTATAGTCTATGCTAAAGCATATGATCTACAGCTCATATGCCTCGAACGGAAAATGCTACTTACACAGTATGCATCTGTTCTTGGCATGTAGAGCTGTAGAATCATATGCGCCCACCCGCCTCACCCGGGTACCTATATCTGTTGCAGTATTATCTTACTTAGATACATTATACATGGACATCTCTTTACTACTTTTACTAACTCCATCATCACCCTTTATGGCAAAACAATCTAAGGATGGAGTCGATTCCCATGCGCACTATCACCGAAAGGAGGAGTCACTTACCTCGTAACTGGAAAGACTTCTTCGAAGAAAAATAAAGTGCAACATCCGGACCCAACACTAGATCGCGATCTATGCTAAAGCGTAGGATTCTACAGCTCTATATGCCAAGAACAGATGCTTTCTGAATAAGTAGCATTTTTCTTATATATCTGAAAAGGAAACTTTGCGTGCATGGTAACGTATTTTGACCTAGCTCTCACCCCATATTTCATTCAATTTCCTTATGGCTACTATCCTTTGTGAAAATAATTTCTCTTCTGACTTAATGCGAGACATCTTAACCAACCATTGCGAAAATATTGGAGGATTTGCTTACTTCAGTCACTGCGAAATCAATGAACTGGCAACAAGTGATGCTATAAATACATACTGTTACTGAAGAATTGGTAAAGTAAATTAATTAGTCATACCTAAACGCGCCGTATTTGGTTTGGGTACTAGGTTTATCTCAAGCTTTTTGCTTAGCCACTGATACATCTGCTTTCAGAATTTTGCTAAAACCGGCCATTCAAGACAGATATGAAACGAATCCCCAATAGGATGTGTACACCTAAAACATGCTCCTGAAATAGAAAAATGCATTTTAGCAAGTTTGAAAGGAGTGTAGTAGAGATTCCACTTAAAAAGAAAAATCATACATTTGAAATTAGAACCCCTTATAGCTTCATGAGCCCAACTATTATAGGCTTTCCATGTTTGCATATCGAGTCTACAACCAACGGAGTTTTGGATCATTTGGAGAGCTTTTGGCACAGTTTTAATCTGAAGATAGCTGAGTAGTATTGTATACCAATTTCCTATCTCTCGGCTTGCTTTTACGTAAAAATTAAGACTGATCAGATCTATTTGTGGATCTGAAAAAGGTTGAAGATTTATTACAAAATTCCTAAACTGAAAAATTTGAGAAAATTTAAGAAAGTGGAAGTCCTAGATATGATTGTTTAATTTGATTCCAGGATTTGATTTGATCGCCTACAAAGAGATCCTTAAAACGATATACTCCTAGTCTCTCCCAGGCTGTTACATTTCTTAATCTGATTTGTAAGCCTATCTCTCTACTTTGAGAGATTAACATTTTGGGATGAAAGGCAGTAAACGGATATTCCTGTCTCAGTTACTATTCTGGGTTTATTTTGATCTTTCTTCTTTCTGGAAGAATTGCTGTAGATTCTGAATTATGTTGAAATCACCCCATATAATAACATGACCTGGAAGTAGAGAAAGAGCGCCTTGAAGACCCTCAAATGCGAACGTGTCATCCGGAATTGGACCATAAAAACTAACTATCTGAAAAATGTGATTACTCATCGTCCAATTTATAATAATCCATCTAGCATTAGGAACTTTTTCAATTTTCTAAATTTCCCCGGCACAGTGATGCATAAACAATATTGCTACCCCCCTAACAGTAGCCCCTGCAGAAGCAAAAAAGGCCTGGGAAATTAAACATGGTAGCTCGCAGGGAAATGTTTCTCCTTTTAAATGTGTTTCCTGAAGAAGGATATTCTGAATTTGTGCAGAGACCAACCATTGTAACATGGCCTTCAATTTAATCTGGTTGTTAATATTGCATGAAGCCAAACTAAGAATTTGTTGTGTAGACATATGGATTTTGAATTATGCCAGAAAAATAAAACTCAAATTTGAAAATGATTTTATATCTTGGTGAAATTATTCTTTCAGAAATAGTAAGCAAACTTTTTACTAACTGCAATTTTTCATTGCCATACATGTTCTGTTTCAAATGTTTTGCAGCTTTCACTCACCAGAGAAACAATTTTGCCAGGCCCACCCCAGAGCTCCTTAGGACAACAAGGTTATTATTTGTTGGCTCTGCCACATCTTAAGCACCAGTGTAGCGATGCAATGGTGGTGCTCTGGGCCTGGGGAGATTGCTGCAGATATTTGGGCTAAATGACACGCTATCTTCAGAGAACCATTTACAAAAGGGGGTGGTGATGAACAGAGTGTCTGAGTTAAACAGACCACTCTTACCCAGTCCAAAGATCAGGGCTTGATCCATCACCGTTATTTATCTCACTGCCCCATCCCAGCTCAGAACCTGGCTATATGCAAATCAGTCTGTCCCTGGCCCAGTGCATCATGGGAACAGGGCAGACTAAACTACCAAGCCAATTCTTCACCAGAAAGGAGACAAGCTACCGGGGACCGGTTTCTGGCATTTCAGCCTTCTTCGGCCCGGCTTGCTTGAATCCTGATGGAGCAGTGAGAAAGGGACTCATGTCTGAGTATACCCTGCCACACCTATAGTGGCCAAAAACGATTTACAAAAGGGGGTGGTGATGAACAGAGTGTCTGAGTTAAACAGACCACTCTTACCCAGTCCAAAGATCAGGGCTTGATCCATCACCGTTATTTATCTCACTGCCCCATCCCAGCTCAGAACCTGGCTATATGCAAATCAGTCTGTCCCTGGCCCAGTGCATCATGGGAACAGGGCAGACTAAACTACCAAGCCAATTCTTCACCAGAAAGGAGACAAGCTACCGGGGACCGGTTTCTGGCATTTCAGCCTTCTTCGGCCCGGCTTGCTTGAATCCTGATGGAGCAGTGAGAAAGGGACTCATGTCTGAGTATACCCTGCCACACCTATAGTGGCCAAAAATGATTTACAAAAGGGGGTGGTGATGAACAGAGTGTCTGAGTTAAACAGACCACTCTTACCCAGTCCAAAGATCAGGGCTTGATCCATCACCGTTATTTATCTCACTGCCCCATCCCAGCTCAGAACCTGGCTATATGCAAATCAGTCTGTCCCTGGCCCAGTGCATCATGGGAACAGGGCAGACTAAACTACCAAGCCAATTCTTCACCAGAAAGGAGACAAGCTACCGGGGACCGGTTTCTGGCATTTCAGCCTTCTTCGGCCCGGCTTGCTTGAATCCTGATGGAGCAGTGAGAAAGGGACTCATGTCTGAGTATACCCTGCCACACCTATAGTGGCCAAAAACGATTTACAAAAGGGGGTGGTGATGAACAGAGTGTCTGAGTTAAACAGACCACTCTTACCCAGTCCAAAGATCAGGGCTTGATCCATCACCGTTATTTATCTCACTGCCCCATCCCAGCTCAGAACCTGGCTATATGCAAATCAGTCTGTCCCTGGCCCAGTGCATCATGGGAACAGGGCAGACTAAACTACCAAGCCAATTCTTCACCAGAAAGGAGACAAGCTACCGGGGACCGGTTTCTGGCATTTCAGCCTTCTTCGGCCCGGCTTGCTTGAATCCTGATGGAGCAGTGAGAAAGGGACTCATGTCTGAGTATACCCTGCCACACCTATAGTGGCCAAAAACGATTTACAAAAGGGGGTGGTGATGAACAGAGTGTCTGAGTTAAACAGACCACTCTTACCCAGTCCAAAGATCAGGGCTTGATCCATCACCGTTATTTATCTCACTGCCCCATCCCAGCTCAGAACCTGGCTATATGCAAATCAGTCTGTCCCTGGCCCAGTGCATCATGGGAACAGGGCAGACTAAACTACCAAGCCAATTCTTCACCAGAAAGGAGACAAGCTACCGGGGACCGGTTTCTGGCATTTCAGCCTTCTTCGGCCCGGCTTGCTTGAATCCTGATGGAGCAGTGAGAAAGGGACTCATGTCTGAGTATACCCTGCCACACCTATAGTGGCCAAAAACGATTTACAAAAGGGGGTGGTGATGAACAGAGTGTCTGAGTTAAACAGACCACTCTTACCCAGTCCAAAGATCAGGGCTTGATCCATCACCGTTATTTATCTCACTGCCCCATCCCAGCTCAGAACCTGGCTATATGCAAATCAGTCTGTCCCTGGCCCAGTGCATCATGGGAACAGGGCAGACTAAACTACCAAGCCAATTCTTCACCAGAAAGGAGACAAGCTACCGGGGACCGGTTTCTGGCATTTCAGCCTTCTTCGGCCCGGCTTGCTTGAATCCTGATGGAGCAGTGAGAAAGGGACTCATGTCTGAGTATACCCTGCCACACCTATAGTGGCCAAAAACGATTTACAAAAGGGGGTGGTGATGAACAGAGTGTCTGAGTTAAACAGACCACTCTTACCCAGTCCAAAGATCAGGGCTTGATCCATCACCGTTATTTATCTCACTGCCCCATCCCAGCTCAGAACCTGGCTATATGCAAATCAGTCTGTCCCTGGCCCAGTGCATCATGGGAACAGGGCAGACTAAACTACCAAGCCAATTCTTCACCAGAAAGGAGACAAGCTACCGGGGACCGGTTTCTGGCATTTCAGCCTTCTTCGGCCCGGCTTGCTTGAATCCTGATGGAGCAGTGAGAAAGGGACTCATGTCTGAGTATACCCTGCCACACCTATAGTGGCCAAAAACGATTTACAAAAGGGGGTGGTGATGAACAGAGTGTCTGAGTTAAACAGACCACTCTTACCCAGTCCAAAGATCAGGGCTTGATTCATCACCGTTATTTATCTCACTGCCCCATCCCAGCTCAGAACCTGGCTATATGCAAATCAGTCTGTCCCTGGCCCAGTGCATCATGGGAACAGGGCAGACTAAACTACCAAGCCAATTCTTCACCAGAAAGGAGACAAGCTACCGGGGACCGGTTTCTGGCATTTCAGCCTTCTTCGGCCCGGCTTGCTTGAATCCTGATGGAGCAGTGAGAAAGGGACTCATGTCTGAGTATACCCTGCCACACCTATAGTGGCCAAAAACGATTTACAAAAGGGGGTGGTGATGAACAGAGTGTCTGAGTTAAACAGACCACTCTTACCCAGTCCAAAGATCAGGGCTTGATCCATCACCGTTATTTATCTCACTGCCCCATCCCAGCTCAGAACCTGGCTATATGCAAATCAGTCTGTCCCTGGCCCAGTGCATCATGGGAACAGGGCAGACTAAACTACCAAGCCAATTCTTCACCAGAAAGGAGACAAGCTACCGGGGACCGGTTTCTGGCATTTCAGCCTTCTTCGGCCCGGCTTGCTTGAATCCTGATGGAGCAGTGAGAAAGGGACTGAAACTGGGATGGTGCAGTGAGCTAAAAAACGGTGTTGGATCTAGCCCTGATCTCTTGACTGGTTGAGAGTATTCTGTTTAATTCAGAGACTCTGTCCCTCACCACCCCTTGTTGTAAATATTTTTGTCCACCCTAAGCGTGGAAGGGTATGCTCAGATGTGAGTCCCTTGCTCATTGCACCATCAGGATTCAAGCAAGCCGGGCCGAAGAGGCTGAAATGCCAGAAACCGGTCCCCGGTAGCTTGTTTCCTTCCCAGTGTAAGAATTGGCTTTTGTAGTTTGGTTTGCCCTGTTCCCATCATGCACTGGGACAGGAACAGACTAATTTGCATACAGCCAGGTTCTGAAACTGGGATGGTGCAGTGAGCTAAAAAACGGTGTTGGATCTAGCCCTGATCTCTTGACTGGGTGAGAGTATTCTGTTTAATTCAGAGACTCTGTCCCTCACCACCCCTTGTTGTAAATATCTTCAGAGAACAGGCACGGATTAAATCTAGCACCACATGCATACGTCTCCACATTGTATGTATGTAAAACATGGCAGACAGAACAGGTGGATGAAGGATCATCTTCCTATTTCCTGGAGTGGAATCTATTCACAACTTACACATTAGAGGTAAATCTATAGCCTAGCCCTGCAATGTCATCAAAGGGTTCAGTTGATGGAATAAGGAAACAACAAAATGTATTCAGTGCATCATGTTAACCAAACTCTCAGGACAAGAACTCCATCTCCCACTTCTTGGGATTTCCATGGGAAGAATATTTTGTAGTTTTCCACTTAAACCTTTAACAAGGGTTCATCAAACTCTAATTCTGGTTTAGCACGTGTGATTAATGTGTTAACACAATATATATTGTTTAACAATAAGTCAGAATGAGAGCAGTTGATTCTCCCATATTAAATTAAATTTAAAAAACTATTCGTATGCAGCATAGTGTCTATGAAAGTGTTGCACAGTGAATAAAGTAAGACTGAGTGATAAAACATACATTTCATGAAAATACAATAAAACGAATACATATTAAAAATGTCAAAATATAAGAAACAATCAATAATGTAGTAATATTAGCAGGAAAAGATTAAAATAACATAGATCTACAAGCTCATACAGCAGATCTGAGAAAGGCCTTAACATGCTAAACAATTTCTTCGTTCCATAGTGAAGAAAAATTCTAAGAGCGGGCCTGCATTGTCTAATGTTATGACCTTTCTTGAAATTGAAGACAGTCTAGTATACCTTGTATAACATTTACAAAATAAATGCAAAATGTAACATTGACTGGAGCAAGATTCTGTGAAAAACCCAGGTGGAAACATAACAGATATTTCACTGTGTCTGATCAGAAGCGAAAGAGAAGAGAACGTTCCCATTCACCACGCATACCCCAAATATAGTTAGTGGGACTGTCAAAATCAATAAGAGTAAGATAATCAAAAACATTAGTTTTCCCTTCTAATTCACTTAAATGTTGGGAGTCCTCATAATTATAAAGTGCTTGTGCAATAACCTTTTTGCTTAGGGTGTGTAGCGGGGAAAGCGTACCTACACTGGAAGGAACTCACATAATGGACTGGTTGCCTTATGACGTAGATGACCCTCCCTCTTGTTCCCCACACCAGGACAATGAATCGCGGTATCTGAACCACTTTCTCTCCTGAGGCGGAAGCCGGGAGCACGACTAAGAACTTTGTTTTTAAAATTTGAGAGTCACCAATTGTTGTGTTTTTAAACTCACCTCATTCTTCTCCTTGGCACCACTTAGGACAAAAGCTTGATCCTAAACTGCCTGCGCAGCGGATTTAGCGCTGCCGCGGACTCAAGGAAAACACACTATTCTTGCCGCCATTACCGGCGAGCCGCGAGGCCACGCCCCCGCCTAGACCTTAAAAGATGCTGATTGCAAGCGCCTGGTCAGAACCACTTTCTCTCCTGAGGCGGAAGCCGGGAGCACGACTAAGAACTTTGTTTTTAAAATTTGAGAGTCACCATTTGTTGTGTTTTTAAACTCACCTCACTCTTCTCCTTGGCACCACTTAGGACAAAAGCTTGATCCTAAACTGCCTGCGCAGCGGATTTAGCGCTGCCGCGGACTCAAGGAAAACACACTCTTCTTGCCGCCATTACCGGCGAGCCGCGAGGCCACGCCCTCTTCGAGGCCACGCCCCCCGCCTAGACCTTAAAAGACGCTGATTGCAAGCGCCTGGTCAGAACCACTTTCGCTCCTGAGGCGGATGCCGGGAGCACGACTATGAACTTTGTTTTTAAAATTTGAGAGTCACCAATTGTTGTGTTTTTAAACTCACCTCACTCTTCTCCTTGGCACCACTTAGGACAAAAGCTTGATCCTAAACTGCCCGCGCAGCGGATTTAGCGCTGCCGCAGACTCAAGGAAAACACACTCTTCTTGCCGACATTTCCGGTCACGCCCCCTTCAAGGCCACGCCCATCCCATCCTCGTCCCCCCTATTTAACCATGTGTATCTCCCGGACGCGCATCGGACAGGCGCAGCGGGCGCGCCTAAGGCAAGCCCATCTACGCCCGTCATCGCCAAGACATCACCTCTCGCCTGTCCCCCTGGCCAAGCTCCACGGGAACTCCACCACTATGATAGAGAATTCCTTGCCGCCGTGAATCCCGGACAGAGCTTTGAGGAGATATCAGGCCACTTCGGACAGACATGCCTTCAATGTAAGTCCTGCCATTTCGCTACACCCAGTCCCCGCCTTGCTAGGCACAAATTAGGCACTCCTAAAGAAACCCCTCCAACTAAATGTTAGGTCCCTCGTAAAACACGACTTAGCAATAAATACTCTCCTACTTGAAGAGAACCCTGACATTCTCTTTCTATGTGAAACTTGGCTTCGTGATGACATGACTAGTCTACCTAACCTCACGCTAGCAGAGAGCTACTTAATGAAAACGCTAAATAGAGACGCCAGAGGTGGCAGAATCGCAGTTATCTATAGAAAGGAATTTATCTGCTCCTTTATTAAGGAAAATATCTCGGGCTGTGAAAGTGCTCGATTCAAGATCACGACGGGCCCCCATTTCTCCTTATCCGGCCTCTACATTTATCGACCCCGCGGACCCGCTTCCAAATTCACCGAAGCTCTCCCTGAAGTGGCAAACTCCTTAGTGGTGGGTTCGGCCAATTTCACCATACTAGGAGACCTCAATCTTCATTTCGACCTAACTCAAGACTCTACCATTAAAAACCTCCTGGCCGACCTTTCAGCCTTACAACTATACCCTTTAATTCAGGCCGCTACTCACTCGGCCGGGCATATACTAGACCCTGTCTTCTCTAACATCCTGGAGACTAGGACAGAGGCGCCCAAACCTATGGGATGGACAGACCATTACCTAATAAAATTGCTATACTGGTTAGAGAAAAGTTTAACAAGGCTGAGCCTACTCGCCGCCTAAAGAGGCCTTGGCATAAACTTATAACCAGCGACCTGCACTCCACTTTAGGAGTATTCCATCATGAAGCACATATGGATATCAACACGACATATGCTGCCTTCTACGATTGGATTACTAGTGGATTAGATGCCCTCATCCCGCTCAATTGGACTAAGGGACGTAGCTCTCCCCCCAACCCATGGTATAACGACACCTTGAAATCCATGCGGAAGGACTGCAAGAAAGGCGAACGAGTCTGGAGACGGGAATATAATGACAGAGATAAAGCTTTCTACTTGTCCAAACAAAAACTCTACCATAAAGCTATCTGCTCCGCGCGAGCCTCCTTCTATGCAGAAGAAATCAACTCCAGTCCGAACCCTGCTAAAGTCATTTTTAAACTGGTAGAAGAACTCCAGAGTAGCAGATCCCCTTCCTCCAGTATCACCTCCGCAGCAATGTGAGGACCTTGCCGGTTCTTTGTAGAAAAAGTACAAAAAATCTATAAATCTTTCCCACAGCACTCCCACCTAACCCCACTAACTTCAACAGCAATGGCACCCCCATGATGCTCATACCTGAAATCTCGCTTGAGGACCTAACTAAAATCTGCAGAAAAGTGAAATCTGAATCTCCAACAGACCCGATGAGGCCGGCCCTATTCATTGAATCCTTAGAATTCTTTCTGCCCTCCCTGGCCTCTATTCTTAATGTCTCCTTTTCTTCGGCCACTGTCCCGACCGTTTGGAAACAAGCTTGGGTCTCCCCCATTATTAAGAAGCCGACGCTAGACCCCTCCAAACCGGAGAACTTTAGACCCATGTCGCTACTCCCATGGTTATCCAAACTTGCAGAGGCCCATGTAAACAACGTCCTGTCCCAACATATGGATATTAACAACATTTTGGACCCATCCCAAAACGGGTTCAGGCCGGGCCACAGCACGGAGTCTGCCCTCCTGGCCACGTCTGAACATCTCCGGACGACACTCAAGTCAAGTCAAGTCAAGTCAAGTCAGAGAATTTATATAGTGCACTACATACCCAGAGGGTCTCAAGGCGCTTAGGAAGGGGAGGAGGATTACTTGTCAAATATCCACGTTTTAAGTTGCTTTCTGAATGCTAGGTGGTTCTGGGTAAGGCGAAGGTAAGTGGGGAGTGAGTTCCATGTTTTAGCAGCCAGGTATGAGAAGGATCTGCCTCCCATGGTGGTCTTGTTGATGCGAGGTACAGTGGCGAGGGCTTGGCTGGAAGAACGTAGTTGGCGGGAGGGGGTGTAGAAGGACAGTCGTGAGTTGAGGCATTCTGGTCCGATGTCGTAGAGTGATTTGTGTGCGTGGGTTAGCAGTCGGAAAGTGATTCTCTTATTGACGGGTAGCCAGTGGAGGTCTTTCAGGTGACCAGAGATGTGTTCGTTGCGTGGGAGTGCCGCGCTGATTCTGCTTGACCTCAGCGCAGCCTTTGACACGGTTTCTCATAACATTCTGTTAAATCGTCTGGCCACAGTAGGAATCTCAGGTCTTGCCTTGGAATGGTTCCGATCCTTCCTGACAGACAGATCCTTCCGGGTGTCAGCTCCCCGTTCCTTTCCCAATCCCACCCCATCGGAGAGGGAGTCCCTCAGGGCTCTGCACTTAGCCCATCCCTTTTCAATCTATATGTGCAGCTACTCACAGTAGTGGCTAAGGAGTGGGACCTTACGCTGGTGTCATACGCAACACGCTGCTGGTCGTCACTCTCACCGAAGGTCCTTCTACCTCGGCCTCAAGATTTAGGGAGGGACTGGCTGCAGTAGCCCAGTGGATGACGGACAACTGCCTGCAGCTTAATGCAGGCAAGACGGAGGTGCTGCTCCTCGGAAGAAATACCAGCTTCTGGAATGAGCACTGGTGGCCCTCGTCGTTAAACACAATCCCACCACCTAAATCACTGGTCAAAAACCTAGGCGTCTGGATGGACTCCTCGCTTAGCTTCCAGACCCACACAAAAAAAGTGGCAGCTACCTGTGTGGGCCTGTTGAGGAGCCTCAACCCAATACTCGGCTTTTTCGACTCCAAGGTTCGTCAACTAATTGTCCAGGCCACAATTCTCTCCCGCTTGGACTACGCCAATGTCTTACTCCTGGGTGCCAACAAAACGGAGATAGCGCGACTGCAACGCGTACAGAACATAGCGGCAAGAGCCCTGGTCGGTCTCCCCCGCAGATGCTCGGCCAGAACTACTATCCGAAAATTGCATTGGCTACCCATCAAATCTCGAATCCAGTTTAAAACCCTCATCATGACATATAAAATCCTTAAAACCGGACGCCCAGAACTTCTACGCCCATTCCTAACTCCGTATCTGCCACAGCGCAACTTACGCTCACTAGGCCAGCACCTACTGATTGTACCCCGTACAAAGTTTTGCTGTACGGGCGGTCGCTCCTCTAGGGTTTTGGGAGCAAAACTCTGGAAAGCCTTGCCACTGCACATACGCTCCTTGGAAAATCTGTCTGCCTTCCGGAAAGCCATCAAAATCCACCTGTTCCCCCCTCTTTAGGTCTCCTGTCCATCTTCTTCTTCTTCCTCTGTAGAGCTCCTTGTGGTTCCTTAGCGCCGGGACGCCTCTTTGCTGGGGCAGCTGTCGCGCTCTACCAAATATTAACATAATATATTAACATATCTCTGGCCAGATGACAACGCCAGGGACGGCTTCTTTAACTGGGAGTCAGTGATGGAAGAGGCCCCGCCCCAGTCTGACGTATTCACCACAGGATTGGTGAAAACGGAGGAAGCAGAGAAGTCGGCGTGTGACGTCACCGAATGCCGGTCGGAGAGAGGAGGACAGCTCGGGTGGAAGTGGACGGAGGAGAAAACGAACAGAGAAGAAGCTGAAGTGGAAAGTGGTGCGCTCGGCACCGAGGAGGATGACGGAGAGAGGATCCAGCCCGCGACTGCGCCAGGAGAGAATCCAGGAGGCCATCGACATTGCGAGCCGCCCAGCCACACTCACCAGGGAGTGTGGCTACACCAGGTACGGCAGCGCGTAACTCGGTGGTTTGGGAGGCGGGCAGACAACGCGTAGTCAGGACGTTCTGCTAGCATAATTATCCCGGCACCCTGCACACTAGAGTACGTGGCTTGCATCACGGTGATCCCTGCACCCCCTGGTATCCCTAATGGGAAGTACGTTTTAATCCCTATTCCTAACGTTAGTCCTCCTTTTCATTTCTTTACAGTCCCGCATGAACTTCGGTGGAGCAACCGATGACGACCTGGACCCAGACCAAGAAAGCAGCACTCCACATCCCAAATCAGGAAGCAAAGGAGTCAACCCTGCGATTCTGGCAAGAGAAAGAACTTCCTTGAGAAGAAAGAAAACCTTTATAAAAATAAAGCCCTATAGACCACGATCTAGTCTCCGTGCCCCTCATTCTCCCCCTTTAACCCCGCCACAACTGGTGTCCCTTATCTCAGCAACCAAGATGTAGCAAGTAATACAACATCTGATAAAAGGACAGAAGAAGTTGGAGTGGGCGGTAGAGCACCAGATGACTTCGGCCCAGGAAGACCGTGAAGTGTTCAAAAACGCAATGGCAGCACAGTTAGACGGATTACAAAAAGCGATGAAAGAGCCAGGGACCATAGCTGTGTCGGATAGAAGACCTCACGTGCCCCATCCCTCGGGAATAGCGCTACAGAAATATGTCCCAGGAGAAGATCTGGACGCCTTCTTAACTAACTTTGAAATGGCAGCAAGGGTGTGTGGATGGCCAGAAGACAAGTGGCCATTTTTCCTGACTCCTTTACTCACGGGGGAGGCTCAATCAGCTTACCAAGTAGCCAACGATAACGGTGTAACACCCTATCAGGACATTTAAATGATAATTCTGGACCACCTAGGGATGGATGCAGAAGCATATAGAGTCAGATTTAGGAAAGAGAGAGGAACCCCCGGGGAAAACCCTAAGACTTTATACTTCAGCTTAAAAGCTGCTGCAGACAAATGGATAAAACCAGAAAACAAACCAAAGAAGAGATCATGGAGTGTATCTATTTTGAGCAGTTCATGGAGGCATTACCTTATGGAACGCAAAGGTGGCTGAAACAGCATTCCGGTTTAACACCGGCACAAGCCATAGAAATGGCCGCCCATTATTCCAGGGCTCAGCCTCGAACATTTCCTTGGGACACTGAGAAACCCAAACAGGTGGCTGGACAAAAGACTGAGAAAAAGTTTAAGCAGGGTCCCGAACCGGCAAAACTACGGCCTCCAGAAAAAGAACTTAAGTTTCCCATAATGAAGGGACCACAATGTTTCGACTGTGGGGAGTGGGGCCATATTGCTCGCCTATGTCCAAAAAGAAAACCGACAGAAGAACCAATGGAAGTGGGGTATATACCCCGAACTGTGATATATACAGCTGAGATGGGACCCTCCTTCTATGTACTTGTATTGCTTAACAGCAAGATGATTAGAGCGTTATTAGACTCAGGGTGTCGTCAGTCAGTAATACAACGATCTTTGCTAAGCCCTGAACAGTTGCTACCTAATAGCGAAGTATACATAAGGTGTGTTCACGGGGACGTAAAACCTTACCCCATAGCAGACATTCTCATACATCCTGAAGGAAGATCTCCCTGCACTGTCAGAGTAGGAGTGATAGAATCTCTACCAGAAGATCTCATTATTGGGGTGGACAACCCATATTTCTTAGCTTTATTCGAGGCAGAAATTAGGAATGAAGGTAGGGGAAGTCCCAAGTCAGCCTTAACCACTTCAGAGCCATGGGTACTGGACAGAAACTTTAAGTTCGCCCAAGCCAATGACGCCACCCTCTTTAATGCTTGGGAGATGGCCCACAGAACCGCCAACAGGTCAGATACACCGTATCCTAGGTTCCTTATTGACAGTGACTTGTTATACAGAGAAGGAAAACCAGGAGAACCAAAACAATTATTGGTTCCTCAGTCCTTTAGAGAACAGGTTCTTTTTTATGCCCACTCTCACCTGGACAGCTGGACATATGGGTTCAGAAAAGACCTTACAAAATATTCTCAAGTGGTTCTACTGGCCAGGCATTTATAAAGAGGCCACTGACTACTGCCGGACATGTGATGTGTGCCAAAAAAAGAACCTATATAAACCCGCAGCTGTTCCCCTACAACCTTTACCAGTAATCAGTAATCCATTCGAGAGGGTGGGTATGGATCTAATAGGACCTTTACCCAAAACAGCAAAAGGGAACACATACTCCCTAGTGATAATCGATTATACGACTAGGTTTCCAGAGGCCTTCGCCCTCCGGGCCCCTACGTCGAAAGTCAATGCAGAAAAGTTTTTGGAACTCTTCTCAAGAGTCGGGTTCCCCAAAGAGATATTAACAGACCAGGGGACCCCTTTTGTGTCCAGACTTATAAAAGAAGTCTGTAAAATGTTGGGTGTACACCAGATACGCACTTCCGCCTACCACCCTCAGACGGATGGGCTGGTGGAACGATACAACCATACTCTGAAGGCCACCTTAAGAAAAATGTTATCAGTGGAGCATAAGGAATGGGACCTCCTGTTGCCTTTAGCTCTGTATGTTCTAAGAGCACAGGTCCAAAGTAGCACAGGATACTCAGCTTTTGAACTCTTATACGGGAGACAGCCAAGGTCGCTACTGGAATTCACGAGGAAGGCCTGGGAAAAAGAAGAGGTGAACGCTACTAAGTCACTCTTGGAATACACACAACAATTGAAAAGTAAAATAGGGAAGCTAAGGGACCTAGCATACTCCAATTTAGAAAGGAGTCAACAGAGACAAAAAGTACAGTACGATAAGGGAAAGAAGTGGAGGAAGTTATCAGTAGGTGACTGGGCCTTAGTGCTTTTGCCCTCTTTCACCCATAAATTTCAAAGCGAATGGTTGGGTCCTTATCCAGTCACTGAAGTAATAGGCAACACTACCTACCGAGAACAAGTATCTCCCACCAGGAAACAATGTTTCCATATAAACCTCCTGAAAAAGTGGCTAAGCCCCATCCCTAAAAATGATCACTTTGGCGTACCCACAGCCCCCTGTCCCACGACTTTGGAGCAGTTACCGATAAATAGCGAACTGTCACCAAAACATGAAAGATGAGTTGATGACCATGTTAAAACCCTTTGAGAACAGCTTTTCAGATATCCCTGGGCTCACCAACAGGATTGAACATACAATAGACACTGTACCAGGAAAACAAATTAGAATAAGACCCTGTAGGATACCTGAGGCAAAGCGACAGGATGTAAAAAGAGAAGTACAAGAAATGCTACGTCTTGGAGTTATACAACCATCTAGAAGCAGTTGGTCTTCTCCTATAGTGATGATCCCAAAACCAGACGGCTCAACCAGGTTTTGCATGGACTTTCGAGCTCTAAATGCAATATCCTCCTTTGATGCCTACCCTATTCCTCGGCTGGATGAATTTGTGGAGAGAATTAGGGAAGCCCGCTATATAACCACTCTGGACTTAACCAAGGGTTATTGGCAGGTACCATTACGAGAGGAAGACAGATGCAAACTGCTTTTGTTACAGATGAGGGCCTGTTCTAATTCAATGTGCTACCTTTTGGGCTTCATGGTGTCCCGGCCACGTTCCAACGTTTGATGAATGAAGTTTTACACCCCCATAAAGTGTTTTGCTCTGTGTATTTGGATGATATTGTGATATTCAGCAAAACCTGGCCGGAGCACTTGAAACACTTCCAAACAATACTCCAAGCCCTGGAGTCAGCAGGGTTACACATCAATGCAAAAAAATCGAGGGCAGCCTGCTCCACAGTAAAGTACTTGGGATTTCTGCTAGGAAACTGGGTAATAGCTCCCAAGGAGGAGAAAGTGAAAGCCATAATGAATACTCCCTTCCCTACTAACAAAAAAGACCTTAGAGCTTTCCTAGGGCTGATAGGATATTACCGCCGGTTTATACCAAGCTTTGCAGAAGCTGCATCTCCACTGACAGACATGCTGAAAAAGGAAACTCGGCCCCACCAAATACAGAAACCCTCTGATACAGCAAAACAAGCATTCGAAGATTTAAAGAGAGCAATTACCATCAGTCCAATTCTCATAGCTCCCGACTTCACTAAAACTTTCTATTTAGCCACAGATGCCTCAAACACAGGGATTGGAGCAGTGTTGTCCCAAATAGGGCCAGATGAGATTGAACATCCAGTACTATTCATTAGTAGAAAACTAAACCCACGAGAGACAAAATACCCTACAGTTGAAAGAGAGGGATTAGCCATAAGGTGGGCAATAGAGAAACTCAGATATTACCTAGAGGGCCGCCAATGTATCCTTCTTACAGATCATGCTCCACTACAGTGGATGCATAGGAATAAAACAGTAAAACCCTGTGTCCTTAGATGGTTTATGTTCCTACAAACCTTCTCCTTTGAGGTAAGACACAGAAAGGGACACGACCACGGAAATGCTGACTATCTTTCCCGTGCTAGTGTTCTCCCCGATCGGGAGAAGCCAGAGGGGGAGGTGTGTAGCGGGGAGAGCGTACCTACACTGGAAGGAACTCACATAATGGACTGGTGGACTTATGACGTAGATGACCCTCCCTCTTGTTCCCCACATTAGGACAATGAATCGCGGTATCTCTGGCCAGATGACAACGCCAGGGATGGCTCCTTTAATTGGAAGTCAGTGATGGAAGAGGCCCCGCCCCAGTCTGACGTATTCACCACAGGATTGGTGAAAACGGAGGAAGCAGAGAAGTCGGCGTGTGACGTCACCGAATGCCGGTCGGAGAGAGGAGGACAGCTCGGGTGGAAGTGGACGGAGGAGAAAACGAACAGAGAAGAAGCTGAAGCGGAAAGCGGTGCACTTGGCACTGAGTAGGACGACGGAGAGAGGATCCAGCCCGCGACTGCGCAGGAGAGAAGCCAGGAGGCCAACAACATCGCTAGCCGCCAAACCACACTCACCAGGGAGTGTGGCTACACCAGGTACGGCAGCGCGTTACTGGGTGGTTTGGGAAGCGGGCAGACAACGCGTAGTCAAGACGTTCTGCTAGCATAATTATCCCGATACAGAAAAGGGGGTGGTGATGAACAGAGTGTCTGAATTAAGCAGACCACTCTTACCCAGTCCAAAGATCAGGGCTTGATCCATCACCGTTATTTATCTCACTGCCCCATACCAGCTCAGAACCTGGCTATATGCAAATTAGTCTGTCCCTGGCAAAGTGCATCATGGGAACAGAGCAGACCAAACTACCAAGCCAATTCTTCACCAGAAAGGAGACAAGCTACCGGGGACCGGTTTCTGGCATTTCAGCCTCTTCGGCCCGGCTTGCTTGAATCCTGATGGAGCAGTGAGAAAGGGACTCATGTCTGAGTATACCCTGCCACACCTATAGTGGCCAAAAACGATACAGAAAAGGGGGTGGTGATGAACAGAGTGTCTGAATTAAGCAGACCACTCTTACCCAGTCCAAAGATCAGGGCTTGATCCATCACCGTTATTTATCTCACTGCCCCATCCCAGCTCAGAACCTGGCTATATGCAAATTAGTCTGTCCCTGGCCCAGTGCATCATGGGAACAGGGCAGACCAAACTACCAAGCCAATTCTTCACCAGAAAGGAGACAAGCTACCGGGGACCGGTTTCTGGCATTTCAGCCTCTTCGGCCCGGCTTGCTTGAATCCTGATGGAGCAGTGAGAAAGGGACTCATGTCTGAGTATACCCTGCCACACCTATAGTGGCCAAAAACGATACAGAAAAGGGGGTGGTGATGAACAGAGTTTCTGAATTAAGCAGACCACTCTTACCCAGTCCAAAGATCAGGGCTTGATCCATCACCGTTATTTATCTCACTGCCCCATCCCAGCTCAGAACCTGGCTATATGCAAATTAGTCTGTCCCTGGCCCAGTGCATCATGGGAACAGGGCAGACCAAACTACCAAGCCAATTCTTCACCAGAAAGGAGACAAGCTACCGGGGACCGGTTTCTGGCATTTCAGCCTCTTCGGCCCGGCTTGCTTGAATCCTGATGGAGCAGTGAGAAAGGGACTCATGTCTGAGTATACCCTGCCACACCTATAGTGGCCAAAAACGATACAGAAAAGGGGGTGGTGATGAACAGAGTGTCTGAATTAAGCAGACCACTCTTACCCAGTCCAAAGATCAGGGCTTGATCCATCACCGTTATTTATCTCACTGCCCCATCCCAGCTCAGAACCTGGCTATATGCAAATTAGTCTGTCCCTGGCCCAGTGCATCATGGGAACAGGGCAGACCAAACTACCAACCCAATTCTTCACCAGAAAGGAGACAAGCTACCGGGGACCGGTTTCTGGCATTTCAGCCTCTTCGGCCCGGCTTGCTTGAATCCTGATGGAGCAGTGAGAAAGGGACTCATGTCTGAGTATACCCTGCCACCCCTATAGTGGCCAAAAACGATACAGAAAAGGGGGTGGTGATGAACAGAGTGTCTGAATTAAGCAGACCACTCTTACCCAGTCCAAAGATCAGGGCTTGATCCATCACCGTTATTTATCTCACTGCCCCATCCCAGCTCAGAACCTGGCTATATGCAAATTAGTCTGTCCCTGGCCCAGTGCATCATGGGAACAGGGCAGACCAAACTACCAAGCCAATTCTTCACCAGAAAGGAGACAAGCTACCGGGGACCGGTTTCTGGCATTTCAGCCTCTTCGGCCCGGCTTGCTTGAATCCTGATGGAGCAGTGAGAAAGGGACTCATGTCTGAGTATACCCTGCCACACCTATAGTGGCCAAAAACGATACAGAAAAGGGGGTGGTGATGAACAGAGTGTCTGAATTAAGCAGACCACTCTTACCCAGTCCAAAGATCAGGGCTTGATCCATCACCGTTATTTATCTCACTGCCCCATCCCAGCTCAGAACCTGGCTATATGCAAATTAGTCTGTCCCTGGCCCAGTGCATCATGGGAACAGGGCAGACCAAACTACCAAGCCAATTCTTCACCAGAAAGGAGACAAACTACCGGGGACCGGTTTCTGGCATTTCAGCCTCTTCGGCCCGGCTTGCTTGAATCCTGATGGAGCAGTGAGAAAGGGACTCATGTCTGAGTATACCCTGCCACACCTATAGTGGCCAAAAACGATACAGAAAAGGGGGTGGTGATGAACAGAGTGTCTGAATTAAGCAGACCACTCTTACCCAGTCCAAAGATCAGGGCTTGATCCATCACCGTTATTTATCTCACTGCCCCATCCCAGCTCAGAACCTGGCTATATGCAAATTAGTCTGTCCCTGGCCCAGTGCATCATGGGAACAGGGCAGACCAAACTACCAAGCCAATTCTTCACCAGAAAGGAGACAAGCTACCGGGGACCGGTTTCTGGCATTTCAGCCTCTTCGGCCCGGCTTGCTTGAATCCTGATGGAGCAGTGAGAAAGGGACTCATGTCTGAGTATACCCTGCCACACCTATAGTGGCCAAAAACGATACAGAAAAGGGGGTGGTGATGAACAGAGTGTCTGAATTAAGCAGACCACTCTTACCCAGTCCAAAGATCAGGGCTTGATCCATCACCGTTATTTATCTCACTGCCCCATCCCAGCTCAGAACCTGGCTATATGCAAATTAGTCTGTCCCTGGCCCAGTGCATCATGGGAACAGGGCAGACCAAACTACCAAGCCAATTCTTCACCAGAAAGGAGACAAGCTACCGGGGACCGGTTTCTGGCATTTCAGCCTCTTCGGCCCGGCTTGCTTGAATCCTGATGGAGCAGTGAGAAAGGGACTCATGTCTGAGTATACCCTGCCACACCTATAGTGGCCAAAAACAATACAGAAAAGGGGGTGGTGATGAACAGAGTGTCTGAATTAAGCATACCACTCTTACCCAGTCCAAAGATCAGGGCTTGATCCATCACCGTTATTTATCTCACTGCCTCATCCCAGCTCAGAACCTGGCTATATGCAAATTAGTCTGTCCCTGGCCCAGTGCATCATGGGAACAGGGCAGACCAAACTACCAAGCCAATTCTTCACCAGAAAGGAGACAAGCTACCGGGGACTGGTTTCTGGCATTTCAGCCTCTTCGGCCCGGCTTGCTTGAATCCTGATGGAGCAGTGAGAAAGGGACTCATGTCTGAGTATACCCTGCCACACCTATAGTGGCCAAAAACGATACTGAAAAGGGGGTGGTGATGAACAGAGTGTCTGAATTAAGCAGACCACTCTTACCCAGTCCAAAGATCAGGTCTTGATCCATCACCGATATTTATCTCACTGCCCCATCCCAGCTCAGAACCTGGCTATATGCAAATTAGTCTGTCCCTGGCCCAGTGCATCATGGGAACAGGGCAGACCAAACTACCAAGCCAATTCTTCACCAGAAAGGAGACAAGCTACCGGGGGCCGGTTTCTGGCATTTCAGCCTCTTCGGCCCGGCTTGCTTGAATCCTGATGGAGCAGTGAGAAAGGGACTCATGTCTGAGTATACCCTGCCACACCTACAGTGGCCAAAAACGATACAGAAAAGGGGGTGGTGATGAACAGAGTGTCTGAATTAAGCAGACCACTCTTACCCAGTCCAAAGATCAGGGCTTGATCCATCACCGTTATTTATCTCACTGCCCCATCCCAGCTCAGAACCTGGCTATATGCAAATTAGTCTGTCCCTGGCCCAGTGCATCATGGGAACAGGGCAGACCAAACTACCAAGCCAATTCTTCACCAGAAAGGAGACAAGCTACCGGGGACCGGTTTCTGGCATTTCAGCCTCTTCGGCCCGGCTTGCTTGAATCCTGATGGAGCAGTGAGAAAGGGACTCATGTCTGAGTATACCCTGCCACACCTATAGTGGCCAAAAACGATACAGAAAAGGGGGTGGTGATGAACAGAGTGTCTGAATTAAGCAGACCACTCTTACCCAGTCCAAAGATCAGGGCTTGATCCATCACCGTTATTTATCTCACTGCCCCATCCCAGCTCAGAACCTGGCTATATGCAAATTAGTCTGTCCCTGGCCCAGTGCATCATGGGAACAGGGCAGACCAAACTACCAAGCCAATTCTTCACCAGAAAGGAGACAAGCTACCGGGGACCGGTTTCTGGCATTTCAGCCTCTTCGGCCCGGCTTGCTTGAATCCTGATGGAGCAGTGAGAAAGGGACTCATGTCTGAGTATACCCTGCCACACCTATAGTGGCCAAAAACGATACAGAAAAGGGGGTTGTAAATATTTTTGTCCACCCTAAGCGTGGAAGGGTATTCTCAGATGTGAGACCCTTGCTCATTGCACCATCAGGATTCAAGCAAACCGGGCCGAAGACGGCTGTAATGCCAGAAACCGGTCCCCGGGAGCTTGTTTCCTTCCCAGTGTAAGAATTGTCTTTTGTAGTTTGGTTTGCCCTGTTCCCATCATGCACTGGGACAGGAACAGACTAATTTGCATACAGCCAGGTTCTGAAACTGGGATGGTGCAGTGAGCTAAAAAACGGTGTTGGATCTAGCCCTGATCTCTTGACTGGGTGAAAGCTTTCTGCTTAATTCAGAGACTCTGTCCCTCACCACCCCTTGTTGTAAATATTTTTGTCCACCCTAAGCGTGGAAGGGTATTCTCAGATGTGAGACCCTTGCTCATTGCACCATCAGGATTCAAGCAAACCGGGCCGAAGACGGCTGTAATGCCAGAAACCGGTCCCCGGAAGCTTGTTTCCTTCCCAGTGTAAGAATTGGCTTTTGTAGTTTGGTTTGCCCTGTTCCCATCATGCACTGGGACAGGAACAGACTAATTTGCATACAGCCAGGTTCTGAAACTGGGATGGTGCAGTGAGCTAAAAAACGGTGTTGGATCTAGCCCTGATCTCTTGACTGGGTGAGAGCTTTCTGCTTAATTCAGAGACTCTGTCCCTCACCACCCCTTGTTGTAAATATTTTTGTCCACCCTAAGCGTGGAAGGGTATTCTCAGATGTGAGACCCTTGCTCATTGCACCATCAGGATTCAAGCAAACCGGGCCGAAGACGGCTGTAATGCCAGAAGCCGTTCCCCGGGAGCTTGTTTCCTTCCCAGTGTAAGAATTGGCTTTTGTAGTTTGGTTTGCCCTGTTCCCATCATGCACTGGGACAGGAACAGACTAATTTGCATACAGCCAGGTTCTGAAACTGGGATGGTGCAGTGAGCTAAAAAACGGTGTTGGATCTAGCCCTGATCTCTTGACTGGGTGAGAGCTTTCTGCTTAATTCAGAGACTCTGTCCCTCACCACCCCTTGTTGTAAATATTTTTGTCCACCCTAAGCGTGGAAGGGTATTCTCAGATGTGAGACCCTTGCTCATTGCACCATCAGGATTCAAGCAAACCGGGCCGAAGACGGCTGTAATGCCAGAAACCGGTCCCCGGGAGCTTGTTTCCTTCCCAGTGTAAGAATTGGCTTTTGTAGTTTGGTTTGCCCTGTTCCCATCATGCACTGGGACAGGAACAGACTAATTTGCATACAGCCAGGTTCTGAAACTGGGATGGTGCAGTGAGCTAAAAAACGGTGTTGGATCTAGCCCTGATCTCTTGACTGGGTGAGAGCTTTCTGCTTAATTCAGAGACTCTGTCCCTCACCACCCCTTGTTGTAAGCATAATTATCCCGGCACACTAGTGTACGTGGCTTGCATCACGGTGATCCCTGCACCCCCTGGTATCCCTAATGGGAAGTACGTTTTAATCCCTATTCCTAACGTTAGTCCTCCTTTTCATTTCCTTACGGTCCCGCATGAACTTCGGTGGAGCAACCGATGACGACCTGGACCCAGACCAATAAAGCAGCACTCCACATCCCAAATCAAGAAGCAAAGGAGTCAACCCTGCGATTCTGGCAAGAGAAAGAACTTCCTTTAGAAGAAAGAAAACCTTTATAAAAATAAAGCCCCATATACCACGATTTAGTCTCCGTGCCTCTCATTCTCCCCCTTCAACCCCGCCACAGGGTGGTACATGTTAACAGATCCGTAAAGCCAGATTGCATTCCAATCCAACAGTGTTCAGCCTTGACATAGGCTGGCCAAGGAATGAGAAGACCTCCGTCAAGGGAAAGACAGTCCATTAAAATATCTTTCGATAACTCAGCCTCTGTATTCCTCAAGATTGTGTGCTACAATAAAGCTGGCCGGGCACTAATACGGTCCGCTAAATAGGGAAGACTAAGTTCACTGTGGCAGATGAAGTGTGAAGATGATATGTGGATAGAGGATTTTTCTACAACATCTATTCTCTTCAGGTGTAAAGCCCTGCTTTGTGAGGTAGCCTATACCTCTGCCCCATACAGTGCCACAGGTGTCCAGAAACCTCCCCCCGCTGGTTGTGGGAGGCTGCATAGGGAACCAATAGCCATCAACAATGTGGTTTGACCACGCACAATGCTAGGAGTCCATGACCCTCGGGCTGAAAAGATGACACCAGGGTAGAGAAAACTACTATTACTGCTCAGTTAGAACCAATTGACATGTTTTGTGCACCTTAGACCACAGGATGTGATATGGTATTTTGTCAAATTCGTCTGCAGGTCCAGTGAGGCCATGAAATCAACAAAGGCAAACACCAACTGGCGCAGTGCCATAGGGGTGTGTGCCATAAGCACTGCTTCATCTGCATAAAGGAGAGTACGTATACTAAGATCCAAAACAAGTCACTCTCCAGGTGGTTTTTGGAACCTTTTATTTAGAATACAACATAGAACCACCAACCCTCCTAGCAGCAATATCTCCCACAACTTTGCTAATACCAGAACATAGGGCAGTTTAAGCCTCCACCACCTGACAATCAGGCACCTCTTCAGATCAGCATAGCGTTAACAATCCCAAACTCTCCTTAAATATTACGTTGAAACAATGAGCCAAGTAAGGCATTCTCTACACCAACCGTGAGCTTATCATTTGACGGTTGCAAATGTAAGCCCCCCTGACTATCCTAATTTGTAGTTCTTGCCTAGCCTTGCAGCACGCATGCGCTGCTCACTCAGCAAGACATATTGTGAGAGAGGACATTTCAGAAGGGGGCTTGAAGCCCCGCCCCTCATTTTCATTGAAAGGTGTCATCATTGATGGTAAACGGCAGCCTCCCATTGAAAATAAGGCTTCTTTGTTACCACCCTTTCTCCTTTTGGGATGGCCCTTCCGGACTGGATCGTTTGCTTCACGGCTGTCATGAAGCAATTTTTTATCTAAAGGAGGCGTGTTATCTAAACAAGCCGTGAAGCAAAGGATCCAGTCTGGATGGGCCGTCCCAAAAGGAGGTAGGGCTGCAGGGAAGGGCTACACAGAAGTTACAACTAGTAAAGCATTTGGAGCATGTCAGCAGATAGTGAATTTGTGCAAGGGTTATTTGGAATAGCGGTAGAGATAATTGTCTTGCTATGGATGTTTATAAGTGCACACATGTAAATGGTTTGTATGATCCATTGGTAGGGAAACTGCTTTGTGCAAGAATGAGGATTTGTACAAAATAGTGGTTTTAAAGCAACAAGTGGGCTGGGGTAGCCTTAAACCGAGGGCTATAGTTGGTGTGACTAGAAGGAAACCTCACCCTCTTTGCTGTTGGGAGCAGGTGTTTAAGGCTAGCAGAGCTGTTCTGGAACCGGGGTGCCTTCTTTAGTGTGCGGTCGACTCCCTAAAGGTATGTTACTGTTCGGGAGATTTTTTCGGGGGATCTCCAGAGTTTAGGCAAATTGCTATGTTTTGTTTGCAGGTGCGCACCCTTGCCTGGTTCCAAAGCGGCAGCTTTCTCAACGCGGACTGGTAGTTTCTTATCGCGAGCGGTCGCGAGAATACACAACCACTCGTAATGAGAAACCTGACCTCCCCTCGTTGAGAATCTCGCTGGGAGGTTTATTTTCCACGCTCGCGATCGGCAACTTGATGTTGCTGATCGTGAACGAGGAAAAAGTCTCACCGGGATGTCATTTTGCTTGCTTGCGGTTGCCAACTTAACGTTGAGGACCGCAAGCAAGTAAAAAGTGACCGCTACGCTACGCGTGTTTGCACTGTGCTACGCGAAATTCGCGTAGTGCAAACTTCGCAAACTACGCAAGCGTAGCATAGTGCTCCACCCAGGGTTAATAATGATACTACTGCTTGGGTTCTCAAGACCGACCAGAAGTTTTCTAATAACACAAAATCATTGCAAAACAAGCATTTGCAAAACCAAAAGGTTGCTAATGCTTGCTAACTTTGAATTTATCCCCTATTTGTGGAAATAATTCTTCCTTCAACCTATTTTTAAGCAGGGACCCAAGTAGCTATCAAACTATTGCAATTTTTGATATAGAAGTCAAATTGTCCACCAGGATTGTGTAATCCAGAACAATGGACTGGGTTTCAGAAAAAAACTGCTTATGTTTTTACACACTGTTTTTAGGAAGAACTATTCAACCTCAGGTAATATCATGGCTTTGAGCTTGTTGGAAACATTAAAAAATGATGCTGGTAATCTCTATGTATGGTACATTGACTGTAACACTGTTAAATGTGCTGCTTGCTCTGCAAGACATATTGTGAGAGAGGACATTTCAGAAGGGGGCTTGAAGCCACGCCCCTCATTTTCATTGGATGGCATCATCGTTTATGGTAAACGGTGGCCTCCCATTGAAAATGAATCTTCTTTCTTTGTTACCTCCTTTTCTCCTTTTGGGACGACCCATCCAGGCTGGATCGTTTGCTTTGTGGCTGTTGTGAAGCAATTTCTTATCTAAAGGAGGGGTGTTATGCAATACATTACACAATAACAACAAAGTGAGATTTTGCCATTTGGCCTTACACCATTTGATTAATGCTTCATAAAGGGAAAAAAACAATAACATTTACAATGCCAACAGCTCAAAATAAAGTAATTGCGAGACCTAATGCATTGTAAATGCTTGTTTCCTATGTGCGTGTTAATAGTTCAGTCTCAATAGGGTTGATCACTGGGACTTGGAGGGACAATTATAACGTGCAAAAGTAAGTCCTCTAGACTACGAGTAACAAAAACATAATCTATTATGGTGGGGCCACCATCTACCCCTAAAGGTGGGTACTTCTGAACAGGTGATGGCTGGTGGGCATAGTGCTGCACTGGACGCCTAGGGTTTCGAAGGGAGTCTCACGTTGAAGTCACCAGCCAAACAGAGATATGCAGAGACAATGCTATCTATCTACCAACTTGGAAATATGATTAAATAAAGGTGGAAACTGGTAAAGTCATTGTAGTAAAAATTCACAAAGTAGAGACTCAAGTGGGTCTTTACAACTATAATTTGGAAACTACTCTCTTGGGTCCCCACAGGGAACAGAGGGTACGTGTCCAGGATCAGTAAGAGCACGTGGGGGAGATACAACTGGCTTGTAAAATACCCAAAGATAGGGCAAGAACCTTGCTTTCAGTTGAACAAATACATTCTTTTGCTCTCAGTATGTTTCTTACACAAGCAGGTCTCCGAGATTTTATGACAGTACAGCCCCCCACAGTGTTTTTCATCGATTGCCCAAGCCAACCCACCCTCCTCACCATTATAATCTCAGGTTGGCCCCAGGACATAAAATGTTGAAAATTACTCCGCCAATGAACAGTCTTGTTTCAAAGCTGGACCCATGACTTCTGGAGAGGCTCAACGTGTCATGACAGGGAGAAAGGCCGGGACCTCCAACAGCCTTAGGGGAGGAGTAGTGATAGGCAGGCGGGGACTGGCTGAAATCGACTGGCTAATGGTATTTGTGAACAAGAAAAACTAAATGTAGAAAGAAGGGTCCCAGGGGAGTGTATAATATTTATAGACCTTCTTGTATCTTGTCCCCCAACTCAGCAGTAAAAAAACATACGAAAGATACCAAGGGTCTTTAAAAAGTTTTGCTGTGGTCGGTACCTATTTGTAGTATGCGGACTCACATACACCAAATGGTTATCATGTCAAAGGAGAGATAGAGTATGGGTGATCTGGACAGAAAAAAGAAAGAAAGAACCCCATCAGCCCACCAGTTGGCGGAACTTCATCCTCTGGGTTATGTGGAAAAAGATGATATCCGCTAGACACTTCCTCAGTGCATTCAATGAATGCACTGAGGAAGTGTCTAGCGGATATCATCTGGTGTCTAGCGGATATCATCAACTGGTGGGCTGATGGGTTTTTTTCTTTCTTTTTTCTGTCCAGATCATCCATACTCTATCTCTCCTTTGACATGATAACCATTTGGTATATGTGAGTCCGCATACCACAAATAGGTACCGACCACAGCAAAACTTTTTAAAGACCCTTGATATCTTTCGTATGTTTTTTTAATGGTATTTGTGTCCATTATCCTCGGAGTAGCCATGCAACTTGCATGTGTAGTTGTTGCGGGTGCGCAGTTGCCCACAGAGTACATAAGAGAGCTCTTACTCGTGACCTGTGGGTTGTTACATAAAGAATTATGTGAGTTTGTATGTTCGTGTGCTGGTGGTCCATTCCTGAGTGCTCTGTTGCTGAGTGTTTAAAGGCATTGTCCAAAAGACCCTCTATACTGTCCAAACAGTTGGATAGCATACTCCCCCACATTGTTTAAGGTTTGAATGAAAAAATAATTCTATATACGATTTGATTTTGCCCTATAAAAATGATCAATAACTTATAAAACGTATAAAACTTGCTAAGAATTTAAAGGGAAATCACTGCCAGACAACTAAGTACGATTGGTGAAATTGAACCACCTGTAGATGTGTGTCTGAAAGATATTTACACTTTATATTGTTCAGTCCTGGTGCTCTCAAAGGGTACACTGACAGTGCTGCGTGACAAATGCTCCAAAGATTCAGGTACTTGTTTGAATGAGGTTGATTGAAATAATATACTGAAACTGTTGGAAAGTGGATTATTAGTAGTGGGAAATATATATCTTTCACTGGCAATAAAGACATTAACACAGTCTAGGGCTCAGAATAGGTGGCAGAAAATTATTCCCTTGGTAGCTTGGCTGCGAGCAAGTAGGCTTAACTTCAGAGACAGGTATGTAAAGCATTCAACAACACCAATTTAGTAAATAAATATGACACAACACAGAATAAAAATCCAAATCCAATTTATAAAAATAAAAGATATTTTTATCTTTAAAATGACACCAAAACAAACAAATCCAATGTAGTGAACCGGAGAAATTCATTTTTAAAGGTTTAACACTATGTAGCACATAGAAACTTATAGCGCCTATTGGGACAGCTAGTTGCGCTAGATTAGGACTAAGTCAAGTTTTCAGGTTGACAGTGATGGAGCCCTATGCATCTACCCCTCACTGTAGGTTTCAGTGAAAGTTTTTACCTTCTGATTTAGAAACTTTTCTGGAGCTTTTTCTCCCGGGGTCTCTCAAAGCCCTCCACCAGTAAGGAATTGGTGAGGGTACGCCAGCTTGCCTTTTCACGAGCTAATGGTCAAATTTATGGAAGTCAGACCTCCGGAGCTTTTCAGCAAGACGAATCAAGGATCTTGGCTGGCTCACATTGAAGGTGGGTGTATTGACTCTCGCAGATTGCCCTGGCCACCTTTTCTACCTTCCGACTTGGAAAGTTTTACGGATTCATAGTCTTATGAGTCAGACAACCCTGTCAGGGAACATTTTAATATGCGAAAATATGTTTTCCTAATACGGTTGTGGTTCATTCACTACGTGGGGGCCGATGAGTGGGGAAGGTTTTAGGAGGCTTACAGCAGGAGTGACCTCAACACCATACCACCAGGTATGTTTCTCTACCCCCACCATTTAGATGTATACGCTTATCACAGAGTGTGCAATACAATGTTTGCTTACGAAGTGGATGAGGTGGGAACACTAGAGAATGGTTGGATGTTCATTGCATAGGACTGAGAATGAAGCCTATAACAAATAAGGGAGAATGCCCTGTATTTAGAAGTTATCACATCTAATTCCATTGGTACATACTTGGAATTTAAGAGGATGGTATACCCTAGTTTAGCAAAGCAAATATTGTGGAGGGGTGCAAGAACTTCAGAGGTTTACATCGATTTTTTAGGAAATTGATCTTCCAGTATTAAGTGAACAAGCAAGAGAGGACATAGAGGGAGATATTACAGTACAGTAGATGGAATGGGAAACCAAAGGCTTACCAATAAATAAAGCTCCAGGACCAGACAATTTAATGACCTCTTTCTACGGGATGTTTCATTTACTTGCATTTTGCCACCTTACTAAACTTTCCAAGTGCTTTAGGAAGTCTGGCATAGGTACATCAACTATGATGGAGAAAGACTTAACTCTCATTCAAAAGTTGATTAAATCTAAAAAGTCATATGTGCCATACTGACCGATTTTCCTACTTGATGTAGATCTAAACCTTTTCACAACGCTTTCAGCTTACTGGTTGGTATTCCATAGGCCCCATCTAATACACTTCAATCAGTTTGGATTCATTAAACATTGTCAGGTCTTTTATAACATCATATGCATGTTGTATCTTTATGAAAATTACCGGAGACGAAAGATCCCAATGATATACTAGTGCTTGATACCAAAAAGGCTTTCTATTGAGTTGATTAGACCTCTTTGAGATATGTACTAGTTGGATTCAGAAGTGAGTCCAGATATGCAGCAGCTCATTAAGACCCCATCAGCCTAGGTAGTGGTGAACAGAGGAAGTCCTCCCCCCCTTTTCTATTATCAAGAGGGACAAAACAGGGATGTCACTGTTCCTTTTTAGGTCTCGCAGAGAGACCTATTGCAGTCACACCACAAAGCTGACTTCACGATGCGGATTTGTAGAAGTGCACGTGCTCGTGAACACGCTTCTATCCCCCTGCCTTGCTCTTCAAAGGCTCCCCTTACCATTTGCTCCTGCCTTCCCGCCCACTGCTTCACACTTCACGGTCGCCAGGCCGTGACTCGAATTTCTGCCCAGCCCAACCTCTTATTTACAACAGCGTGCTCTCGGCCTTAGGCATTTCTCCTCCCCCGCCCCCTGCTTAACACTTTTGCCGTGTTTCGCATTTCTCCTCCCCCTCCCCACTATCATTCTGCTATGCAGATTGTTTCTTTTCTCTCGTTAATTCTAAGAATATTATGATTTTATTATTTTTAATGCTTGGCTTGCACAGCTCCCACCCACTCCCGTATCCTTGCATCTTTGATCTTTCTTTTTAGACTTAGGATGTGACGCATATGCTACAGCACAATTATAATGTAGCTCTCCAGAGAACATTAATCCATAAGCTTTACGGTATCAGTAATCGTTTCAGCCGAAAAAATACAGCCAAGGGACACAAGATGGCAGTATTGGTAAAAATGTGGTGAATAACAGAACAATTTAATAGCATTAACACATTAAAAGTGTGCCGTTGTTCTAACCGGCTTGTTGAGTATGTAATGTTTGTTTGTGTACTTTGACTTTATTTGCATTGCACCCTATGATGGTTTATTTATTGGCACCATTCCTCTTGTTTATGTTGTTATTTGGTTATCGTAACACTTGCACTCGTCCAACATGGCGCTTGCACCCTTTATATCATTACTCTTTGAACACGTAGTACATCTCCTACCTCTGCACCAGTACATTATCTAGGGTCCCGTGCACTGCACCGTTGTTTGAAGACCAGCACCAGCCTCGAGTCACTGCCACTTCGTTGAAGTAAGTTAACTTACCATCAGCCTTGACTTAGCATGTTTTGGGCCCTCTTGTCACCTTATTTCGTTTTTTTGTTAAATTGTTACAAGCTCATAACTAGGATGCACCCGTGTTCACTTACTAGTCATTGAGTTGGTTTACACACTGCGATTTTAGCATGTTTGTCACACATGATACAGCCAGTATTTTTTCCTTACAATAACATGTGAGGCAACAATTTTTGAGCTCTTATAGTGCTCTCAACAATGGTGCACCCGCATTTACTTGTACGTTTTTATTCATTTATTTGGTTGACGCACTTGCGTTTTGTGTATGTCCATGATTTTCATTCTAATAGTCAGTACACACTTTTAGTAAATTTGTTTGCATGGCAATTTATGGACGCCCGAGAGTTAGCACGGTTCAGTGCCTTGTCTGTTATTATTTTGTTGCACCGTCCGAGTTCACCTGGTGAAGGTGCAGGTACACCAATGTCGGTTAGTTACTCATGATTTCTTTGCCTTATTTTTGTATAGAATTCCCCTGACGAAGGGCAAACACTGCACGAAATGCATTGGGCGAAGTGGAAATGTATGCTGATATGCATTTAAGTTGGCTCTATGGAGTGATAATATGATGAAATGAATATCGTTCCATCAAACAAAGAATAAAAAACCTTTGTCAATCCACTTAAAGATCCTTGCCTAAATTTTGGATTAAACTTTTGAAACAATCTCTTGACATTGCAACTCGCGACATTCCTGTTGTGCTCAGGGGGACGTTTTTATTTAGTTCATTAGTTTCAGGGGTATTCATCGGTATAGTTGCGTACCTGCTGAAGCTGCTTTATTTCGAATACTTTTAGAGGGCCTGTGTGCTTGCCTTTGTAGGCAGGGGGACTGTGTCACCATGAAGAATAGAAAAGTAAGGTCCCTGACCTGGACATATCAAACAGGCCCGGGCTGGAAAGGTGAGTTGCTGTTAAAGCAGCAGTTGGAACCCTCTTCACACATGGGCATTCCAGGCTGCCAGTGATGCTTATCACAAACTTAGCTTGTTTTCATTGCACTCCCCCTGCCCTCCTCCGGTGCCCACGTGCTGGTTTATCCACCCCATCCCCCTCCCACTTGTTGGTGCGCCCTCAAAGGCCCCTTTGTCTGTTGTTGCTCCCTCGTGCTCAACAGCCCTTCCTTCCCCCTCCCCCGCTGTCCGTTCTGTTCCCTCCCTCCCTCCTCCATGACTCTGGATGGCACCTAATACAGTTTCATCGAGCTTAGGGAGAAATGTGTTATTCTTTTCAGCCGCCCTCCACAGAGATTAGTTGTGCGAGTTTCTCTTTCAATTAAGTTCAGAAGAGTGTTACAATTTCTGGAGAATATTTGAAATAAACAACTGATATGAAATAGTTTGAGTGACCCACCCCGGCCATTTCATACGCACCCATTTAACACTGAAAATGGCAGGCTTGACATCGTAGAAGCAGTCGCATCACTGTGGCATTCGTAGGGAAGATTTACACAGCTTTGGTCTCCATTAGAGATGCCACCTACATTGGTATTCCTCCTCCAAGCCAAAGCGCTCTGGTAGTGTAATATGTTCTTTGAAGAGGTGACATACTAAGATTTTTTGGTGTAGTTTAAAATCAAGGATGCAACTAACATGTGAAATGCCCGTGGGCATGCATTGCTCACTGCCTGGGCTGGATTTCCATAGCTCTTGTTCTTTAAAATGAACTTTATATAGGGCAGCACTCCGTTGCCCAGAAGGTGTACTCTTGTGAAGGTGTTCTTCTATCACAGAAGTTAACAACCTCGAAGTACTTGCAGAATTCAAACTCATGAGCTGAACATTCACAGATGTCAGCAGTCGTGAACTAGTTCTGACTATATTTGGTTTTCTTACTCTCCCTTATCTGCCCTTCCTCTGTAACCCTGCCATCCTGTTCCTCCATTGGTTTTCCTGCCCTCTCCGGGCTCCTTGCTGGGGCTCCCCACCCTTCCCTCGTTTCATATGAGTATATTTAATATCACTATGGATGATTGTACTGACTGTGGCCGTGGATGAAGCTCACTTAGGTTATCCATACCTCCTATCCATACCACCCCCCATTCCATCCATCCATCCCCCCACTCCATCCATCCATCCATCCATCCCCCCACTCCATCCATTCATCCATCTCCCCACTCCATCCATCCATCCCACTCCATCCATCCATCCCCCCACTCCATCCATCCATCCCACTCCATCCATCCATCCCACTCCATCCATCCATCCATCCATCCCACTCCATCCATCCATCCCTCTCCATCCATCCATCCATCCATCCATCCCACTCCATCCATCCATCCCACTCCATCCATCCTACTCCATCCATCCATCCATCCATCCACCCCCCACTCCATCCACCCATCCATCCATCCCACTTTATCCATCCATACATCCATCCATCCATCCATCCCACTCAATCTATCCATCCATCCATCCCCCCCACTCCATCCATCCATCTATCCCCCCACTCCATCCATCCCACTCCATCCATCCATCCATCCCACTCCATCCATCCATTCCCCCACTCCATCCATCCATCCCTCCACTCCATCCATCCATCCCCTCACTCCATCCATCCATTTCCCCGACTCCATCCATCCCTCCCCGACTCCATCCATCCCTCCCCGCCCCACACTCCATCCCTCCCCCGCCCACACTCCATCCCTCCCCTGCCTCACACTCCATACCTCCCCGCCCCACACTCCATCCCTCCCCCGCCACACACTCCATCCCTTGCCCACACTCCATCCCTCGCCCACACTCCATCCCTCGCCCTCTTGCCCTGCCTCCATCTCTCACCCTGCCTCTATCTCTCGCCCTCCCTCTATCTATCTTTCGCCCTTCCTCTATCTACCTATCGCCCTCACTATCCATCGCATCACCACAGCATCACTCAGGGGCACCACAACATCACTATGCGATACCACACCATCACTGAACGCCACAGCATCACTTGTCGCCGCCACAACATTATTCAGAGCCACCACAGCATCAATCTGTGCAACCAGTCAACAACAACAACTGATTCAAATATGTTCTCTCATAATTTCAAGCTTTATTACAAATGTCACAAAAAGATGTTGATATTTCACTCCTGTTCTTGGATTTTGTCACGATAAAATATACTGAACATAATCTTCACAAAAGTTATTGACAAAAGTTTAAGCTATTAAGCTATTGCCATTATAAATTACAATACCTTTTATTTAATTATTAATTATTTAAAAAAATTAAAAGCCATTGTTATTTGTAATATCAATACATCTAAGTCACTTAAGTACAACACATATTGCATTACAAATGCTATAGGTGTCACATTTGTGAAAGTTATAACTATTGGCATTGTAAATAACAAAGCTATTAATTTAGCTATTTTCAAAACAAACACATAAGTTAAAAAATAATTCAATTTACAAGCCCAATAGCTCCAACTTTCCGAATGCGAGACCTATCGCATTTCTGCCCAGCCCGACCTCTTATTTACAACTGTTAGTCCTTTTGCGTTAGTTTAGAGCTGTATTTCATGCTTTCCCACTCTTAGACTGCCACTACCTTTATTTTACGAATGCACACGCACACCTCCCCTTCACCCTCGCTTTTCCTTTCCCTGTATCGCTTACTCGCTTTCTTCATTTCCACTTAATCTCTCACATGCTTTTAACCTTTCTCTTTCACTCTCTTTCTTACTCATTTTCAATCTCACTTTCTCAAAAACACTATCTTTCGTGGCCTTGCAATCCGCTCGCACTCCGCCTTAGACTCTTTCTCACGCCCACTGTCCCCCTCCACATCCACTCTGAGCCTTTTACCCCCACCTTTCTCTCTCCCACTCACAGCCTTCTTGATCTCTGTGTCCATGTGTCCGTTTTTCTCATCCTCATTGCCTTTCTTCCTTCTCTCACTCATCGTTTTCCCGACCTTTCTCTGCTCTCTGTTTAAACCTGTTCGAATAGCACAATATATGTTTTAAATTTACTAAAAAAACCATGATCTACGCAGTTATTTGTTACAACACAGCTGTTTGGTTGACGCAATCCAACAATGTTTTCAGATAGGCACAATTTATGTCATGTGCGTCTAATGTTGTGTAATGTTCGTTTCATGGCAGCAGGGCTTTCTTTGCACTATGAAGTGCCACTCTCCTCCAAGATGACCTGGCCAGATTTGTAAACTTTGTAAGCCCTTTTCAAGTGCCATATTTGCACGTATTGGCTCATGTGTGCGAGAGCCTCCGAGAAAGGCCCGAAAAGTTCTTCCTTATAGTTCTCAGATCTCATTCTTTCGTTTGCTCCGTTGTTTGTTTTTCAGAAGTTTTCAGTCCACCTTCCCACCTGAGCCAAGACTATTATCCTCCTGCCTTGCTCTTCAAAGGCTCCCCTTACCATTTGCTCCTGCCTCCCCGCCCACTGCTTCACACTTCACGGCCGCCAGTCCATGACTCGCATTCCTGCCCAGCCCCCCTCCCAGGCCCTCTTCTGTCTGTTTTACCCCTTCACGCTCTGCATCTCACTCACAGCTTGGTGCCGCCAGCAGCTCTTCCCGCTCCGCCCCCTGCTGCATCAAAGACTCCCCTAATTATTCACAGCCCGCCGGCCGTACTTTCAGTTTCACGGCCTCCAGGCCGTGTCTCTTTTTATTTTAACTTTTTTTTTATGTTACCCATTGTTTGCCTTCTGCCAGCCTCCTTTTCTCTTCGCTACCCTTTTCTATGTTTTTTAATCTTTGTTTTCTCACTGTACTGCCTTTTGCCCATCTCTTTCTACTGTCTCTATCTCTTTTTTGCCCCTTCCCTTCTGTATGATGCATGTCTCTTTTCTGTATCGCTCTGTGTCTGTCCTGCCCCACCCAGTCTCTCCCGTGGGTGCACTTATATTTCTCTATAATTTCTCATTGTCTCCACTAAGTGTCTTTATTGCTCTCTTCCTCTCGTGCGTTGATCTTCGTTTTTCTCATCCTCATTGCCTGTCTAATGCATGTCTCTTTCCTACTCTGCCCTTAAAATATTGGAATTCCGAGTTTCCCATTCACTCTCCTAGTCTCTTTATTGCTGGCACTCTATCTCTCGTTGCTATATTTCTCCCTGAGTATTCTATCTCTTGCCTGTGTCTGTTTGTGCACCCGTGCTTTTATTGTCTGTATAGCTCTCCTCTCTTGGACTCAAACTTTACACTTCCTCTTGCCTCTCTCTCTCTGTCACTTTTACCCAATGATGCCCTCTTCTTTCTCTTTTGTTCTCCCTGTGTCTCACTGTTCTGCCTTTTGCCCATCTCTTTTTTTCAACTCGTCCATCTACTACCACTATCTCGTCTGTATCACGTACTTCCCAGTCCCTCATTTGCTAGCCCCATGCATTCATTTTTCCCCAACTTCTCGTTGTCTCCCTCCAGTTTGTCTTACTCTTTCTCTCCCTTTCATTCATATTGTCTGCTCTCGTCTTTCTCTCTCGCAATCTCCCTGGCCCATTCTTACCTTTTTCAGACTCACTATCTCCTTTTTTTATAGCACCTACAATCTAGCTGCCACTGCCCTTCAGTCTCTCTGTGCCCCTCCTCTCCCCGTGCTCTGCCGGCTCTATACCTGTGCCTCTCCGCAGCTTGACCTGGTCGGTGGATCGTCGTCTTCCATATCTGCCTTTGCCCCTCCTGTTTCTCACCTCATGATCTCTGTCTGTGGCACTCTTCTTCCTCAAAGCCTGCCATCCTTTCTCTCTTACTCCTTCTTTGTGTCTGTTTCTCAGGCAGTTTCTGCCTTCTATCTCCCCTCCTCTCCCTCCTTCCCTCTCGTCTTCCCTCTCCCTCCCTCCTCTCACTCTCTCACTCTCCCTCTCTCCATCTACCTCTCTCCCTTTCCTCACTTCCCTCTCCCTCTCTCCTCTCTCCTCTCTCACCCTCTACCTCTCCTCTCCCCCTCTCTCTCCTCTCTCCCTATTTACCTCCCCCCTGCTCTCCTTTTTATCCCTCTCCCTATTTCCCCCTCTGCCTGCTCTCCTCTCTCTCTCTCTCTCCCCTCCGTCCTTCGCTCTCGTCCTCCCCCTCTCTTCTTACCCTCCCTCTCTCCCTCTACCCTCTCTCCCTTTCTCTCTCCCTTTCCCTCACTTACCTCTCCCTCTCTCCCTTTCCCTCTCTCCCTTTCCCTCTCTTCCCTCTCCTCTCTCCCCGTCTCCGTCTCTCTCTCTCCTCTCTCTCTCTCTTTACCCTCTCCCTCTCCCTACTCTCCTTTTTCTCCCTCTCCCCATCTCCCACTCAGCACCACCATAGCATCACTCAGCACCACCATAGCATCATTCAGAACCACCACAGCATTACTCAACACCACAGCATCACTCAACGCCACAGAACCACTCAACGCCACAGAACCACTCAACGCCACAGAACCACTCAATGCCACAAAACCACTCAACACCACAGCACCACTCAACACCACAGCACCACTCAACGCCACAGCATCACTCAACGCCACAGCATCACTCAACGCAACAGCATCACTCGGCACCACTGAATGCCACAGCACCCCCAACGCCACAGCGCCACTCGATGCCACAACACCACTCAATGCCACAGCACCACTCAGCGCACAGCATCCCTCAACGCCACAGCATCACTCAACACCGCAGCATTACTCAATGCGACAGCATCACTCAATGCCAAAGCACCACTCAACACCACAGCACCACTCAACACCACAGCACCACTCAACTCCACAGCATCACTGAATACCACAGCATCACTCAACGCCACAGCATCACAGCATCACTCAAGGACACAGCATCACTGAATGCTACAGCATCACTCAACGCCACAGTATCACTCAGCACCACTCAACACCAGAGCACCACTGAATGCCACAGCATCACTCAGCACCACTGAATGCCACAGCATCACTCAGCACCACTCAACGCCACAGCATCACGCGGCACCACTGAAGGCCACAGCATCACTCAGCACCACTGAAAGCCACAGCATCACTCAGCACCACTGAAGGCCACAGCATCACTCTGTGCAACATTCAACAACAAGTGGCTCTAATATGTTCTATCAATGTTTCAAGCTTTATTGCAAATGTCACAAAAAGATGTTAATATTTCACTGCTGTTCTTGGATTTTCATCACAATAAAATACACTGAACATAATCTTCCCAGAAGTTATTTACAAAAGTTTAAGCTATTGCCAATATAAATTACAATAACCTTTATTTAAGTATTAGTTATCAAAAAAATAAAAGCCATTGTTATTTGTAATATTAATACATCAACACATATTGCATTACAAATGCTATAGGTGTTACGCTTTCGAAAGTTAAAACTATTGGCATTGTAAATGACAAAGCTATTAATGTCGCTATTTTCAAAACCAACACATAAATAAAATATTTGTCATTTACAGTACCAATAGATCAAACTTTCCTAATGCGAGACCTATTGCATTGCAAATGCTTGTTTTAATATGTGGCAACTCTAGAACAGAACATTAGGATCAGAGGATGGAGTGAATACTGTTAGAGGGTGTGACTCATAAAATCTGTCTATTTGTGGCTATTGTATTGCTGACATTGCGTACCCTTGAGCACTCCATATGAGAATGATTGAGATTATAGAGCAATATCTGTTGATATCTTAGTACAAAGTGAACCTTGAAAAATCAGAGATGGGATTATGGGTGGACTGCAAGGCTTGGAGAAAGGTAAGGCTAAATATTTGGGGATATACATTACTCCCTCAATTCATATTTTATGCCAGGCAACTTATCACTCTAGTTAGGCAATCTCCACTGATGATACCCAATGTTTATGTCGTGGCTGGAGACAATTGCAATTGAGAAAATGAACACCTTACCAAAATTGCTCTATTTGTGTCAAACCTTCTTGACTTTGATCCCAGCCCAAGCTTTGACAAATATTCAAGTAGGAAAGCTACTCATTTGTGTGAAGGGGTAACATTCCAGATTGAGCAAGAAATGACTATTCTCGCCAAAGGAAAGAGGGGGTCTGGTACTTTCATATGTTAGTAAGTATTTCATGGCAAACATCTCTTGAAGATATGCTTGAAGAGATGATGAGAGAGTGTAGCTTCTGATTGGGTGTATCCTGTGGTCATAACTAAGGAATCTGATGGCTGATTATATTTTGTGTAGACCTGAGGAGTGTATATCAAAACATTGTTACTGGCTACCATTTAACTAATATCAATGAGTTGATGATGTTGAATAGAGGAAGGTTTTTCTCAAAACTTGATTTCAAGAACGCATATCACCAAATACGTGTGCCTAAAGACTCAATGGATGCATTTGGTCTTTCATCTGATGAGTGTTAAGCAGATAATGACATGACTGTTAAGGTTTGTCCAATATCATATACGTTCAGGATAACATTTTGATTTTTGGAGAGACTCTGGAAGAACGGAACCTTGCACTATAACAGGCTTTGGACAGACTATCTGAGGCTGGTCTTACTCTGAGAAAAGACAAATGTAAATTTTAAGTCCGAGAATACAGTATTTGGGACACACTACTACCTGGCCGGGTCTGATGGCTCAGTGAACAAATGCATCCCCTGCAGGGGCCTGTGTTCGACCTCATGGTCACAGGTTCAGATCCCGGCAGGTCCACCTAGCCTTTCATCCATCTAAGGTGGATAAAATTAGTACCATTGAGTTGGGTAACAATAAACATCTGTTATTCAGCGCCAAGATATCTTGTTGGGGTGAACGTGCACTTTACAAATATACATGTTATGTCATGTTACTATCTCTGGCAATGGGGTGAGACCTAAAGAGATTATTTTAAAAGTCATCAAACTGTCAGCATCTCCTCAAGGAAAAGAACTAAGATCATTCAAGGGTTTCATTGACTTATTCCTCAAACTGTGTTAATTTTGCAGTTAAAACAGAGTTTGAGAGTAATGTTGAGGAGAGGGAATACATTCAAGGGAGAGAAGGAACAACAAAGGTGTTTTGAGAAAGTCAAGGATGAGATGTTTAATGCTGGTCTCTTTGTGCCCTTTGACGCTCATTTAAAGACTGTTTTGACAGTAGATGTGAGTGGCAGAAGAATAGAGGCGACATTATCTCAAATGCAAGTGCGGGGTGAATAAACAGTGGCTTTTCATCTTGGTTGGTGAAAGATACTGAACATAATTCGGAGCTCGAGCTCGAGGCTCTAGTGGCAGCATGGAGTGCAGAGTATTTCAGGATGTGTTAGTGGGTTTGATTTTAAACTTCATACTGATCATAAACCTTTGATCCAGGAGAGGCTGGCAAGGGGTTGGTTAGAATTGCAAGATTGGCGTCCAGATTGCAGGAATATTGTTATGAAGTAGAACGCATGTCTGGTTGGTGTGATACCTAAGCGGACAGTCTTTCTCATTTGCCAGTAGATTGGCATGTAACTGATAAAGATGCAGAGTTGTCAAGAGAACACGAAGAAGCTGTGGCTTGGATAGATGACATTGAACAGTGTAGTTTGGGTGATGATGTGGTATTGGGGGTAGTTAAAACGTTAATGATTAAAAGGAGATGGAGAGAAAGTACGCTGTTCCCTTCTGTCAGCCCTTATGTAAACAGCTTAGATTAGTTGTCTTTGAGTGATCATGGGAATATACTTATGAGAAAGGATAAGTGTCTCCCTCCTGAAGGTTTGATGAAGAAGATTAAACAATTGACTCATGAGGGACACTAATGCCAAACCTTGGCTAAAAGAAGGATCAGGAAACATTTGGTGGCCCGGGCATAGATGACCGGGTTATCAGATGGGTAAAAAGATGGTGTGAGTGTAAAGACATGGAGAAGAGGCTCAGAGTTGGTACTCAATCTGAAATTAGTCATATTTAGGATCCGGGAAAAGCTTGGGGCAGAGTTTGTATGGATTTAATTGGCCCGTTGGCGGAGTGAATCAAGGTCTGCTTTGGTGTTGCAAAGGAAACTCTGCTGTTGGATTAATTAAAAGCGTTACAATATAAGACGAGAGAAACAAATAAGTAAATACAATAAAAGTGATAAAACGTCCCCGCCAAATAGGGAAGAGGAGGTATTCAGTTTCGAGGTCTGTCGGCTACGATGTTGGAATCCTTCATTGAGCAATGTGCAAAGAGCTGCTAAACAGCCTTTCAAAGTGGGTTTGGTGTGGTAGTCTGTCGGCTAGGCTGTTGGAGTCTTTCAGTGTGCAAGAAGCTGCATGTCAGACTATAAAATAGATTGTAGCAATTCCACCTTAGGCTGCCAGCAAGCCTGATAAGCAGAAAGTGAACTTGTGCAAGGGTTATTTAGAATAGTGGTAGAGATAATTGTCTTGCTATGGATGTTTATCAGTGCACACATGCAAATGGTTTGAATGATCCATTGGTAGGGAAACTACTTTGTGCAAGGAGGACGATTTGTGCAAAATAGTAGTTTAACGCAACAAGTGGGCTGTGGTAGCCTTAAACCGAGGGCTATAGTTGATGTGACTAGAAGGAAACTTCATCCCCATTGCTGTTGGGAGCAGGTGTTCAAGGCTGACAGAGCTGTTCTGGAACGTGGGGTACTTTATTTAGTGCCCGGTCGACTCCCTAAAGTTAATTTACTGTTCAGGAGATTACTCGGGGGATCTCCAGAGTTTAGGCAAATTGTTATGTTCTGTCTACAGGTGCGCAACCTTGCCTGGTTCCAAATGGGCAGGATCCAGCAGCAGCGTAGGCTTAAGGTAGACCTGCCAAAGCAAATGGTGTCAAAGCAAAAAGTCATCGAGAAAGCGGTCAACAACCAGCTCGCCACATTCCTCGAAACCAACAAATCCCTCGACTCCTCACAATCCGGCTTCCGAGCCAAGCACAGCACTGAAACCGCCCTCATCGCAGCAACAGACGACATTCGAACTCTACTGGACAATGGAGACACAGTCGCCCTCATCCTCCTCGACCTCTCCGCAGCCTTCGACACGGTCTGTCATAGCACCCTTTTACAACGCCTCAGAAACGTCGGAATCCAAGGAAAAGCACTGGAATGGATCACTTCGTTCCTCACCGGAAGAACCCAGAAAGTCCACCTTCCACCATTCAAGTCAGAGGCCACTGAAGTCATCTGCGGCGTACCACAAGGATCTTCACTCAGCCCCACCCTCTTCAACGTTTACATGAGCCCCCTCACGGTCATCGCACGCCAACACAACCTCAACATCATCTCCTACGCCGATGACACTCAACTGATCCTATCTCTCACCAGAGACCCTAACACTGCCAAAACCAACCTGCATGAAGGAATGAAAGAAGTAGCCGACTGGATGAAGCACAGCCGTCTGAAACTGAACTCAGACAAAACAGAAGTCCTCATCCTAGGCACCTCCCCCTCCGCCTGGGATGACTCTTGGTGGCCGGAGGCCCTTGGAAAAGCACCCATCCCGACGGACCACGCACGGAACCTGGGCGTCATCCTGGATTCCTCACTCTCGATGAACAGACAAGTCAACGCCTTTTCTTCATCTTGCTTCAACATTCTTCGCATGCTCAAAAAAACATTTCGTTGGATCCCCACCGAAACTAGAAAAACGGTCACCCACGCTCTGGTCACGAGCCGACTGGACTACGGAAACACCCTCTACGCCGGTACCACCACAAAACTCCAGAAAAAACTCCAACGCATCCAGAACGCTTCAGCCAGGCTCATATTAGACATCCCGCGTAAAGAACACATCTCTGGTCACCTGAAAAACCTCCACTGGCTCCCCGTCAATAAGAGGATTACTTTCCGGCTCCTAACCCACGCACACAAAGCACTCTACGAAATCGGACCCGAATGCCTCAACACACGACTGTCCTTCTACACCCCCTCCCGCCAGCTACGATCCTCCAACCAAGCCCTTGCCACTGTACCTCGCATCAACAAAACCACCATGGGAGGTAGATCCTTTTCCTACCTGGCAGCTAAAACCTGGAACTCACTTCCCACTTGCCTTCGCCTTACTCAGAACCACCTAGCATTCAGAAAGCAACTTAAAACGTGGATATTTGACAAGTAATTCCCCACCCTCTTCAAGCGCCTTGAGACCCTCTGGGTATGTAGCGCGCTATATAAATTTACTGACTTGACTTGACTTGACTTGAATTGCGTCCCCCTTTGGTTGTCCACACAGCCTACATGGGGCCTCTCCTCCGCTTACCCATGGCGCTGCATGCACGTTAGAAGGTAGGATGCCCAAGTAGTATTATAAAAAGTTAGCCTTTATCCTGCTGCTGAAAGCCTCGTCCAGGTATTGCTGTGGTTTTGGGAGGTGTAATTGTTTAGCAATATCCACGCTTGTGCACGTTTCTCCACGGATCCCCTATCCTCCAGGGATGAGATTAAGTTTGAGGATTTGCTCTCAGTGCTCTGAACATTTCAGGGCGAGGCGAAATAGACCACAGTTGGAATAGGTCAAGTAAGTTGATAGATCTTCTAAGGTAATCTCCTGTCACTGAATTGTTTTGCTTATTTCCAGCCAAACTTGGTTGATGTTGTTCTTGTCGGTGGACTTAAACCTCTAGCACGTGCTGGTAAAAGTGTCTCATCCTGTTTAGCTAGGACAAATTCTAACCTGATTTGGGTGGATGAGGTTTAGCTTAGGAGTTGGAAGAGTTTCCTATAGATTCTTATATTCATGTTCTCCAGAGTTTTTGAGACCCTGCACTGGAGAGCTTCACATCCATATGCCAGGGTTTGCACTACCTTAGCCCTTTTGCTAAGATGGGGCTATACGACAAACCGTTCAGGTTCCTGAATAGCGCCCATAGGCCAGCCGCCAGTGCAAGCCCTTTCCTTTTTATTTCCTCCCTTTGGGGCTTGAATGTTCCTATGCTATGAAATGTGATTCCGAGGTACTTGTATTTGTTAACTTCATCAACCTTGATAGAGTCAAGAAACCAGTTGATTTTACCGCTTGTTTTTCTAGAACAATTCATGATTTTTGTTTTCTTGATGTTGATTGTCAGGGAATTTTTTAATTAATATTCTTGGATGATGTTCAGTAGACGCTGCATGTCAACCTTTGTCTGGCTGAGATACACTAGATTGTCAGCGCCGAGGAGATTTGAAAGGTGAATGGAACCAAACGTTTGGGACATGGGACTTGAACGAAGACGGGACTGGTTGGAGTTTCGCCAGAAGTAGATTGAAGAGAGTGGGGGCTAGAACACAACCCTGCTTGAACCCGCAGGATGTTGGAATGGCCCTCGAGCGGTTAACCCCGCTGACCAGCTTTATTCTCACCCAAGTGTTGGAGTGTAGATGATTTTCAAATTCCCTTTGGAATGCCAGTGGTACAGACCAGTTTTTTAATTTACTCCAAAGCCTATTCCGGTTGACACAGTTGAAGGCGGTAATTTAGCTATTTTGGAAGACTCGAGCATTGTGAATCCTGTCTGGTTAATAGGTATGATTGAATTTGTGTTTGTGCAATCGAGTAGCTTGTCCAGTAGGATGACCGTGTAATACTTCGGCCTCATTGTCAATGAGGGCTATAAGTCTATAGTTTTCAGCTTTTGATTTGTCGCCTCCCTTGAAGGTAGGCGCTATGATCGACCCTTTCCAAGAAGCTGGAGTTATGGCACCTGATGAAATATGATTGAATGAGGGGGCCAGGTGCCCTTCCTATTTTTCTGGATTTGTCTTGTAAATGGCCTGAGGGATTCCATTCAAGCTGGGCGCCAGTGATTCTGGTTATGTGTCTTTGCACTTTAGCTTTGTCTATAGTTTATGCTTCGCCGGTGCCACAGGGTGGTGCACCTGATACACCATGATCGTCAGTTGTGACTGCTCCAGAACGTGTTGGTGGGTTCTCTAGGCTAGCATTCTTATTGAAGTGTGCAAGATGGAAGGTGGCCCTGGCTTCCTCGGACAGGTTGGATCCAGATATGTTTTGTAGGGCGTTAATCATTCGCCCAAAAGTATTGGATTTATAAGGCATAGTATCCATGATTAGCTTGGCCCAGAAAGATTCTGTATTTCCCTCTTTTTGCTCCAGACCGCCCTTTTTGGACCCTTTTTCTTAAGCCTTACGATGGCTGTAAGACTTTCGCTATCGGGGAACCGCCGCACTGTTTGCAGGCTTTGTTGACTTTCTTCTTCAGAAGTTTAATTTTCCTGTTCATACACTTGTTTAATCCTACCACAGGATCGTTAGATGTTGGACATTCGGTGTAAAGTTTTACTTTTGAGGCGTGTCGTTGAGAGAAAGAGGCTATGAAGACTTCCCAGTTTTCTCTTGGGGAGTTCCTATAACTCTGGGTCTGTTTTAAATGATTTTCAGCTTCCTGTTCCAGGAATTCAATGGTGGGTGAGTTGCATTTTACCCTCCTTAGATCAGGTAGATTTAAGCCGGTGGGTTGGCGGTGTGGATGTTCTTAGTCACATGAAGGATAAATTCGAGCTCCTGGGCAAATGGTTGCTCTCCGTTCTTTTGCCCATTTTGAAATAGCGAACTTACTGTAATAAAGATAGGGATACAAACATGTAGAGTAACCGTTGGTGGAATGGAAGGACATGGTTGGTGGAATGTTGCCTTGGTTGTGGCTGTTAAGGGACCTAAAACCCAGATGTTCCAGTCTGCCAAGCGGGTTGAGGCCATTATGGTCCCTCCTCTCTAGCTCTGTGTTTGCTTGTATTGGGCTATCCCATTGGCGCTCTTGTGCCTTATTGATTTTGGTCTTCGGTGATACACCAATCAGGTTCATGAAGTGTGGTTGGGACGCCCCTACTTTGAGAGGGCTCTCACACAGCTTCTTCAGAGTCCCCACTTGTGCTATGCAGCTAGGTGGTACGTAGAGATTTACTGAGGTCACTGTGGTGGGTGTGCTGGCTGTGTGCAGTATTTGGAGGTTGTCTGAGTCCGTTTTTTTAGGTCTCGTGGCGTTAACCGCGCGAAAGCGCGGTCTCGCCAGAGACCTATTGTGAGCGACGCAGCTTTCGAGGAGACAAGAGATGGCCAAGCGCATTTTCCAAAAGCGGATCGGAGCGGGCTGCGTGCGCGAGAACGCGCACACTGTGGCCATCTCCTGTCTCCTGGGAAGCTCCAACACACACACAGCCGCACATCCCCCTGCTTTCACATACGCATGCGCACACACATTTTTGAAAACATGATATGTTACCCTATCTCACAGTGTAAATATATTATGCATGCAAACTGCATTAATAAGACAATGAATACCATCATTTGTTTCTACATCGACCTTTCACATTGTGTGGCAAAGATCGTCCCAGGAGACCGCTCGCCTCATCCCGGTGCTGAGGCGGTTCTGATACTCTCAGACCCTTCCTCCCTGGGAACCAGTGCCTCGCACACAGAAGTGCCGGGAGCCACCTGACCCCTGCAGTAGTAAGTCCGGAGGAGCCCCGGGCCATGTGTCAGGGGCACAGCTCGGTACACCATCCACACACCCCTCTCGGTGGGTCCACGGCGCCTGCACCACACTCGGCTGGCACTCGGCTCACCTCGCTCAGTCCGCTACACACACAGACAGCGTGTGTGTTTCTGAGAAGAGCCGACTCCCACCCGACCTCTCCCTCCTCAGCACCTCCCCTTCCCTCCCCAGCACCTCCCCAACAGCCGCCCCTCTGCAGTGACCGTACCTGCTTCCCGACCTTGCCCCTTCGCGCAGCGCTGCACCTAAATATGGCCATTTGTTATGAGTTCCCGAAAGACTCTCCCTGTCCACTTCATTCCCATAAGAAAGTTATAATCAGCCTCCGAAAGAAATGGGGCCAGCCCGACCCTTCCGGTGTATGCATGAACGATTGCATTTCAGGGTTGTCACTCGTAGCAGTTCTAGAGGGTAGCTTTGACACAAGGCTGGCCTAGCTTAACTTTAAACTGACATGCATCAAGATGGTTGCTTGCTTTTTTGGCACCCTTACAATTATTGGAGGCCGCCCCCTGGAAGTAGAGCCCGAGCACCAAGGATTGGCAGGAGATAAGGGAAGCAAAGGCAGGGAAGGAGAAAGAGCGGACCCACCAGGCAATTGGGCTGGGCCAGCTCAGCCATAAATCTAGGGTAGGAATGTGGGAAGGAGATAAGGGTTATTGCAGGAACATCAGAGCGTCCATGACGTACGACGCTGTCTTCATCTAAAGGGAAGAAAGCACTTGCATGCTGGTATTTTTAGTCTCCCTATTTGGCCAAAGTACTTCAAAACCCACAAACACTTTGTTGAAGCAAACGAAGAATAATGGTAGAATAGTAATTTATCCTCTCCTATAATATTTAGGGAACTTATTTGCCTCTCTTTCGAGTTTCAATGGAGGCTCAGAAATACAGGCACTTTAAGGAGGCGTCAGCCCCGTGTGTGAGGTGCATCATCAGAGCTGTGTGAATAATAACAGCTGTGAGCCCCTTGCCTGAGGTGCATCATCAGAGCTGTGTGAATAATAACAGCTGTGAGCCCCATGCCTGAGGTGCATCATCAGAGCTGTGTGAATAATAACTGCGTCAGCCCCGTGCGTGAGGTGCATCATCAGAGCTGTGTGAATAATAACAGCTGTGAGCCAGTGCCTGAGGTGCATCATCAGAGCTGTGTGAATAATAACAGCTGTGAGCCCGTGCCTGATGTGCATCATCAGAGCTGTGTGAATAATAACTGCGTAAGCCCCGTGCGTGAAGTGCATCATCAGAGCTGTGTGAATAATAACAGCTGTGAGCCCGTGCCTAAGGTGCATCATCAGAGCTGTGTGAATAATAACTGCGTCAGCCCCGTGCGTGAGGTGCATCATCAGAGCTGTGTGAATAATAACAGCTGTGAGCCCGTGCGTGAGGTGCATCATCAGAGCTGTGTGAATAATAACACCTGTGAGCCCCGTGCTGAGGTGCATCATCAGAGCTGTGTGAATAATACCTGTGTCAGCCCTGTGCCTGAGGTGCATCATAAGAGCTGTGTGAATAATAACAGCTGTGAGCCCGTGCCTGAGGTGCATCATCAGAGCTGTGTGAATAAGAACAGCTGTGAGCCCCGTGCCTGAGGTGCATCATCAGAGCTGTGTGAATAATAACTGCCGGCAGCCCCGTGCTGAGGTGCATCATCAGAGCTGTGTGAATAATAACTGCGTCAGCCCAGTGCGTGAGGTGCATCATCAGAGCTGTGTGAATAATAACTGCATCAGCCCCGTGCCTGAGGTGCATCATAAGAGCTGTGTGAATAATAACAGCTGTGAACCCCGTGCCTGAGGTGCATCATCAGAGCTGTGTGAATTATAACTGCGTTAGCCCTGTGCGTGACGTGCTTCATCAGAGCTGTGTGAATAATAACTGCGTCAGCCCTGTGCGTGAGGTGCATCATCAGAGCTGTGTGAATAATAACAGCTGTGAACCCCGTGCCTGAGGTGCATCATCAGAGCTGTGTGAATTATAACTGCGTTAGCCCTGTGCGTGACGTGCTTCATCAGAGCTGTGTGAATAATAACTGCGTCAGCCCCGTGCCTGAGGTGCATCATAAGAGCTTTGTGAATAATAACAGCTGTGAGCCCTGTGCCTGAGGTGCATCATCAGAGCTGTGTGAAATTAACTGTGTCAGCCCCGTGCATGAGGTGCTTCATCAGAGCTGTGTGAATAATAACTGTGCCAGCCCTGTGGCTGAGGTGCATCATCAGAGCTGTGTGAATAATAACAGCTGTCAGCCCGTGCCGGAGGTGCATCATCAGAGCTGTGTGAATAATAACTGTGTCAGCCCCGTGCGTGAGGTGCATCATCAGAGCTGTGTGAATAATAACAGCTGTGAGCAACAGCATACTCTTGCACACACTCTCACTGCTCCCCAATTCAAAGTTTGCTAAAAATTTTATGCAACGCATTGTCATACACAATGCCAATAACTCAAACTTTAATGCTGCGAGACCTATTGCATTGTAAATGCTTGTAGCTCCTTGCTGCTGACTTTTAAAGCTGTGGACAGGTAGATTGTGAGGCCCCCTCTACTGCATCCAAATTGTGCTTTCTTGGTCACCGGGACTATGCTGTGTGAGATACCGGGGATGGCAATCGGTTTTTGGGCCCACGTCTCCTGGAGGGGGACCACTGAGAAGGTTTGGAAGAAAGAACGGTGGTCCTGCTTGCTAGGCCGTGTATAATCCATGCGCAGAGTTGGATGGGTGGGGTTGAGTTCCGTAATGTTTGCTTGTACTGCCTCACGTCACCTTGCAGGTTGTGGTCTGGCTAGTGACCCTGTGATCCATCCACACTTGTTTTTCACAGACCTTGTCCTGAATCATGGAGTGGCAACTAGGGTCTAATTCAGTTGCTTTTTCCCTAGTTGGTGTGCCCTGATGTGTCTTTTTAACACTGAGTTGGGTTTTGCTATTGTTCCCGTTGTCCCTGGCTCGGTGCCTTCGGGCCTCCTTAGTGGGTGTGGTTGCCCTGGCTCTTTCCATTATTCTGCCCCATTCCAGAAAGTGTTTCTTTCCCACTGTGCCGGCCATGTCCAGGGAGCCCCAGGTGAGTCACTCTGGTGCCCTTGATTTGTGTTATCGAAGTGGATATTTTCGATGTCGTGGAGATTACCCCAGCAAGCTCTGGAATCTGGTTCATCAGTATTATGATGCCGCCAAGATTAAGGATGTCGTCATTTCCTGTTGAGGATTCAACAGAGGCCAAAACATTCCAGATCTTTTTCCAGCTGTAATGTCCGAACACTGTGACGTACCCACTATGATTGTGCGAAGATGTATTACTCATCGTTCTGAAGAATATTTTGGCCTCTTTTGAATCTTTGGATTACACTTTTGACTTTGAAGACCTTATTAGTCAGACTTTGGGAAAGTGCAGGGCAATGTCGACCTTTTTCATTCAAGGGGTTTTATGACTGCGGTCATATTTCAGTAGACTTCATTCAAACATTAATCTTGTTTCTCTTTCTTCTTTTCTGTTCATTGACCAATGCTGTCATATTTCCTTTTGGGATTTGTTCTCTAGTCCTTCCTTCCTTATGGACCAGTAGATCCTTTCTCCACCACAGTTCATCCATCTGGGGTAATAGACCAGGTATGTCTATTTTATTTCAGCCCCTATTTACCTTTTTTCTATCAGTGTGAGACCCAAACAGGAAAACTTATCTCACACCACTTTGGGTTTCATTTCCTTATTATTCTGCTTACACTTGAGCACTGACTGGTTGCTATTCTGCTGAATAAATGGGAAGGCGCTATCCTGCTGAATATATGGAAACAATATTGTCACCTGACCAATAAAAATGTTAAGGGCGCCACTCTGCTGGACAAATAGAAACAGTATTTTGGCTTGACTGATGAAAGTTTAAAATCAAATGTGTATTAATCTTTTGTAATAAAGTGGCTCTGTATATACTGGACCAAAGTAAGATACAGTGTGTATAGTGTCCCCAGTCCCCAGAGGTTTGGCAAAGGTAAAGTTAGATATAACCTTACTCTTTAAAGTGGTAGCTTGATCGAGCAGTAACGCAGTATCAGAGGACAGTGTAAAGCTTTTGTTGTACACATTTAGTCAGCAAATGGTCTCACACACTCAAGAACTGAACTCCGGGCCAATTGTTTTGTATATAAAAATATATTGTTACTTTTTTTTAGAACCACAGTATGTGTCATAAATACATTCTCAGAATGAGATGTTGCAATGGAGTACTTTCAAACAGCAGTAGACTTTGGAATGCAATAGTTACAGTTGCAATATGCAACACAAGTTTAAACACAAAATAACATTGAGATCAATGGGAAGTTTTAAGTAAATGCAATAAAATCACTTTACAAATGTTTTTCTTACTCAGGGCTGGATCCTGGATTCAGCCCTGGTGCATTTCCTGTAAACAGTTGAAAAAAATCGTTTTTGTTATACAGGCAATTTTTAAGGAATATTTGTACGTTTTAAAAATTTTCACTTAGAAGAAATTCTGGCAAAAACCAGGCAATGTATTCCAATGGAGTAAAACTGAGTTAACAGTAAATCACGGTTATAATTACTTTTCAGGTTCAGTGCTGGGCTCAAAGATACACCACTGGGATCTCTCCTGGTTGCAGGTGAGTAATTTTGTTTTTAGTGTTCGGACAATTTTTAAAGGAATATTTGCAAGTTTGAAAAATCAACACTTAGAAGAAATTCTGAGTAAAACCCAGCCATTGTTACCCTATGGAGAAAAGCAAGTTATCGGTCTTTGGGTAAGTACTCAGCTAGCAGAGTTAAGTTTCTGAGGGTAGACTCAGGGGTCTCCCAGGACCATGCAAGTACAGTTGTTACACCCTCAGAGGCACAGGGGCAGCCGGGTGCAGAGTGAGTAGGCCCAATGTTATCCTATGGACGATAGGTGGCAGCTAGCAGACAGACCACGCGGCTGTGGGAGCTGAGCTCTTGGTCACTTACACAGGGCAAGTAGGGAAGTAGAGTAAGATAGTTGTTGCACTTCCAACGGCACTCGGGTGGCTGGGTGCTTTTGGGCCTTCAGGTGCCCAAAATGTTATTCAATGGGAGAACTGGAAGTTGAGCAAAGGCTGCAGGCTCGGAGATGGAGATTCTTCAGGTGCGACCACCACTTCGTTAGTTACCTTAGGGATATACGAGGATTGTTAGACACCCCGGAGTTGGGCACAGGTGGCCGTGGTCGCCGGGTGCAGGGGTTTCTTTTGGCGTCTGGAAATCTTACCCTCAGCTGGTCGCGGTTGGAGGGGTCCCTTGTTGTGAGGCTGCCGGCGTCGTCAGGAACGTCGAGGAGGGTCTTTGGGTGCTGGATGCCGGGTCATATTCGCCGGGGGGACGCCCTTGTGGTCTTTGTCTACTCAGGCACGGGCCGGGCTAGGCGGGTGCAGAGTGTGCTGGATTTGTGGTTCCTGGCTGGCACCAGGGGTTGTTGCTGTTTGAGCAGAACCACTGCTCATGGGAGTCCCAATCTTTAGATGAGCAAGGCAGTCAGGTCCCCCGGAGTTTTCGAGGTTGCTGACCACTGGAGACGCCGGGGTTTAGCAGGAACAGGTTCAAAGATGAACAGGCTGGTAGGGCTGGGGCCAAGTTAGTTGGTGTCGTCCTGTTGTTAGCAGCTGCACGGCAAGTCTTCTTTCTTCTTGTTTCAAAATCGGGATCTGAGGAAGGAAGGTTCAGGGTGCCCCTAAATACTACATTTTGCAGCATGAACCTTTCTGGATTCACTATGCTGTGCATTATTCCTGAACGACTGGCTAATAAAGCAAGGTCATACCAGATATGCAAGGAGCATGCACAGAGAGTGACAAGAACACGGATGGACCTGGGATTCTCCGTACACTGGGGGAAATCCTCAATGGAACCAGAACAAATAAAGATCTTCCTGGGAGCTCGACACCGTACTGTTAGGGGTGGTCGGAATTGACCTTATCCATAAGTGTTCAATATAGATTCCACAGGGCTGTGTAGAATGCTCCGTTATACAAACTGTCTTGTGTCCCTGTGAGACTTTTTTCCCTTTCCCTAAAAACCTCTTACTGAGCAGTCGCGGTATTTTGAGACGCTCCCTAGGTAGCTGAAAAGGGAAGCTCACCCGCGAATCATTGCTTGGCTTACTGTTTGGTTAGTGACCACGCCCCCTCTACTCAGCGTTCTGCTCCGTGAGGTTCCCATTGTTTTCTGAGATCCTGATGATTCCTTTTGCTCCTGTTTGTACTCTTTTCCAGCTCCTGAGAGTTCTGCCTTGGGTCACGGTATTTTCTGTTCCTGTTCCGTGTCCTGTCTGCTGTTTCTTCCTCTCTCCCTGCTCCGTAATCTTTTCGTGTCTCGGCACGCCCTTCCTCGGTGCCTAGCGTCCCCTTCCGCCTGAATTCCACGTCTGCCTTTCTCCCCTTCTTGGAATCAGTTCCGAACTTGCATTCTTCACTGTGTTTGACTCCGCGGTCATTTGTGTGATCGTTGGGGTTTTTGTGTATGTCCGTGTTTGCGCTCTACTCCGTCTTAAGCTTACGAGTAGAGTGTGTCTGGTTTAACGCGTCTTGTTGTTTGTACGCCCACTCCGTTCTGCTCTTCGGTTTCTAGTCAGACGGGGTGTGTCTATTGTCCGTGTTGTATGTTGGTTGTTCCCTTCCTCCGCTCTGTCTTTAGCTTATGAGCTGGAAGAGGGGATTATATGTTACTCGCTCCACGCTGTCTTTAGTTTATGTGTTGGAAGTGAGTTTCTGTGTCACTTTGTCTTTAGCTCTATAAGTGACACTAGTGTTATTCAGCTGCACTTATGGCCCCCAGTCCTGCTCTGTCTAAAGTTTATGAGTAGGACGGGAATTGGTGCATTCTCCTGAGGAGATTTCCTTGCTAGTTGTCCACCAGGTTCTCTGCTGTATCTCCTGGTTCTTGCCTGGACTCCTAGCTTAAAGCCCTGTCACTCACTTGTGAGGTAAGTGGAATTGTATGTTGAACACTTGTATATCAGCCCTGTAAAGTACTGGTGAGGTTAGTATTGTTGTATATTTATTTTCCAGTCTCCTGCCATCAAGAATGCAGCTACGTCAACCTGCTGGGGGAGAGTGGTATACTCCCTGGGAAAATTCCCCCCACACTTTTTGGTGGCAGCTGCCTTATAGCGAAGTCATACGTTCTCGCTTTGGCAGTTATTGTCTGGAAGTGTGTGGGACATTCATCTTTGCTCCTGTGGACGACCTTCCTCCTCTCTCGAGGGGGACCCTTGACACGTACAGAGCAAGGTGTTCCCAAGCGAGAAGAGGTCAGTTGCACAGGTGAAGGAGACGAAGCTCTACCAGAGGGGGCAAGCTCGGACAGTGAGAACAGCGAGCAAGATCATGGACATGATGGCATCATGCATTCACCTAGTGCCAAATGTGCGGCTGCACATGAGACCTTTGCAGGAGTGGTTACAAGAGCAATGGTCACAAGCAACAGGGCGTTGGAAGGATCTAGTGGTTGTAACGCACGCAGTAAAGAAAGAAATGGCATGGTGGAACATAGAGAACCTGACAAGGGGAAAGCCTCTAACGCCACCAACGGTGACCATCACCACAGATGCATCCCAGAAGGGATGGGGAGCTCACATGGAGAAACTCAAAGTGAGGGGTCTGTGGACACCAGCAGATGCGGTAAAACACATCAATTTCCTGGAGTTGAAGACAGTTTTCCTTGCTATAAAAGCCTTCCAGACAAAACTGTACAACCAGAGGGTGTTGATCCAGACGGACAACATGACAGCGATGTTCTACATCAACAAGCAGGGTGGAACACAATTGGCCATGCTTTCGAAGCTGGCGCAGGAGATATGGACTTGGGCCATCCCTCTCAACATAGACCTGCTAGCCATTCATCTGCCAGGGAAGGACAACGTAGAAGCAGATTGGCTCAGCAGACAGACATTGGCAACCCACGAATGGGAGCTCAATGCACAGGAGACAAAAAGGCTGTTCGACAGGTGGGGGACGCCGTCGGTGGACCTATTTGCAACACGCCAAAATGCAAAATGCCGAAGCTTCGCATCCAGGCTGCCCGGGGAGAGGTCCCTGGGGAATGCCCTATGGATAGACTGGTCGAGGACATTTGCCTTCGCTTTTCCCCCGATACCACTGATGCACAAAGTCCTCAGCAAGTGCAGAGCGAGCAACATGACACTGATACTGGTCACACCACAGTGGGCCAGGCAGACATGGTATTCGCAGATCATGGAGATGGCACAGAGCGCACCCCACAGATTCGGAAGGAGAAAGGACCTGCTCTCCATGCAAAACGGGCAGGTGCTACACCCAGAGCCAGAGAGCTTAAGCCTGGTAGCATGGCTCCTGAGGACATAGAATTTGCGCATCTGAAACTACCAGAGAGCACCCTGAGGGTACTTCGGGAGGCACGGAGGACCAGCACGCGAAAGTGCTATGTATCAAAATGGAAGATATTCACTCTATGGTGCAGGAGAAAGAAGCAGCACAATATGATGCAAAGGGACTCAACGGTGCTTAGATACCTCACGCACCTACTAGACAAGAAACTAAGCTCATCCTCCTTGAGAGTTCACTTAGCAGCAATAGTCGCTTACACAAGAGGAGAGATGTGTAAGAGTTTCTTCACCTCACAAGTGGTTAAAAGATTCCTGGAAGGAGCTAAGAGGATTGCGCCTCCAAAGAGGGTGCCACCACCTGCATGGAACCTTAACCTGGTCCTAACAGAACTGATGAAACATCCTTTCGAACCAATTCACAAAGCATCCCTAGAGAGGCAACAATGAAAACAGCTTTCCTGGTAGCAATCACCTCGCTGCGCAGGGTAAGCGAACTGCAGGCATTAACGTTAGAGGACCCCTACATCCAAATTCACAATGATAGTGTGGTAATGAGAACAGACCCACACTTCATGCCGAAGGTGGTGTCAGGGTTCCACATGAATCAAACTATACAAATACCAAGTTTCTTCCAGAAACCGACAACAAGCGCTGAACGAGCTCTTCACACCCTAGACGCCAGAAGGGCTGTCATGCACTACATTGAAAGGACAAAGGAACACAGGAAAACAAAGCAATTCTTTGTTTCCTTCGCAAAGAGCTTAATGGGAAAACCAGTAACTAAAGGAACAATTGCGAGATGGATCGCACAGACAATACAATTCTGCCACAAACAGGCAGGGGAAGAACTGGCAGGAGGAACACGGGCCCACTCTACCAGGAAAAAGGGAGCTACAATAGCTTTCCTGGCCAACACACCCATTCAGGACATACGCCTGGTGGCAACATGGGCTTCAGTACTTACATTCACAAAGCACTACTGCGTGGATATACAGATGAACAAGGAAGCACAAGTCGGACAAAAGGTGCTTCAACACATATTCAATAACCAACGCTCATCTTCTACCCAGCCGCCACAAAAATGAGAAACCGCTACAAAGTCTACGCACAGCATAGTGAATCCAGAAAGATTCACGCTGCAAAACGAATAGTTTCTTACCTGTCGGTGTAGTTTTGCAGCTTGAAGATCTTTCTGGATTCACTAGCGAACCCACCCACCTCCGCCAGAAAGATGAGGCTGGAGAGGAAGGGGATTGAAAACATGGACAATTACTTGAACAAACAAACCTTGAAGTTTAAAGCGGTGAATGACTTACTAGAACATTGCCATTACTTCGGTAACAGAAAAAAAACACGAGAAAAAATAATCCGAAGATGGCGCCAAAGAGTGGGTGCTTCCGCTGGAAGCTCGCCGACGTCACCGGAAATACACCAATAGGTGGGACGTCGGCGCCCCCCTGGGCTACAAAAAACAAAAAACAAAGAAAAGACTACGATTCCGGACCCAACCACAAGACTGCGGAATAATGCACAGCATAGTGAATCCAGAAAGATCTTCAAGCTGCAAAACTACACCGACAGGTAAGGAATTATTCGTTTATGGGCGTTATAGGTAGGGCAAGGGAGGGACCAATGGGTCCCTGTACTGGGGTGAGTACACCCCCTATCCTGCCACTCTCCAGTGGGAGGGGGCAGGAGCCTAGCTCTGATTGGGTAGGGCTCCCCATCTTCAAGATGGTGGTAGCCCGGAGTTGTGCTTCACCTCGCCTTTACCACCTGAGGGGTGGGGTTGGCAGAGGTTGGCACCTCCCCTTTCCTGACTTGGGTTTTCCACATGTCTTCACGCCAGAGTGGGAGTCAGAAATGGTGGGGGCCAGTTGCTGAGTACAGCAAGTGGCCTGGAGAAGCTCACAAAGGCGGCAGCTTCCGCTGCCCATCCTGGGGGAGGAGGCTTGGCACCTCGTCCCAGGATGTGCATTGTTTCAGGCCCCCAAGAGTGGCAAGCTCTTGACCCAGGGGTCCAGAAACATGTCTGGTGGTGGCAGCCTTGGTAGCCACGCAGTCAGGACACTGGGAGTTGGTTAGGTTTCAGCGGGCATCTCTAAGATGCCCTCTGTTGTGCATTTGGCATTAAATCCCACACTGGCATCCGTGCAGATGTAATGTGCTGAGTAGTAGTAGTACAAACTTCTCAGTCTTCAGTGTAGCCATTATGGTGCTGTGGAGTTCGTAATGACAACCTCCCAGCACCATATACTCTTAATGGTATCACTGTACTTACAGTGCCCAGGAATGGCCCTGGGTACTGTAGGGGCACGGGGCTCATGCACCTATGCCTATCACTGACTAAAAAAATGGTTAGGGGTTCTGCCCACCTCACCCTCCCGTACCTGAGCAGGAGACATCCACGGATGAAAGAAGTAGAAAAAAATGGTACTGAAGGGATCAATCCACTTTTATTTCTCAAACAAGAAACAATTAATTTTCTTGTGAATAGTAAATTAAATCAAAGAGACGTATCCATAAATTCATATATACATATATGGGCGGGCAGCCAGAGAGGCACAACAGAACACATTATATATACATCACATCACATGTACATTCTATACAAATTTACAACATATATAGTATCAAAAACACTTTTATGTACCCTAAGGAAAAGAATTAAATATATATGAAAAAATTATATATATACATACACCAATTTACATATGTATCTCCTCTTACGATCTAACGGAGTATACAAACAAGGTAGTCCCAACAGACAGGCACCAGGGGGTTAACTCATATACCCAACCTATATTTGTGTAGGTGCATCAATGAATAAATCAAAATTTTTATTATATTGAACTAAGGGACTCCGTTCAAAGCCAAAGGTGTCATGCACCTATGCCTATCACTGGCATACCTCAGTCACCCCAGCTAGAGGGGTGACTGAGGTATGCCAGGGCAGTGTGGTTGTGGGAATGGCACACAGGGATGTGTGCCATGTCGACTCTCTGTTTAGTTCAGCACCAAGACACTCAGCCTGCAAAGGTAGTGTGTGTGTGTCAGGGTACAGGGCCCCTAAGGGTGGCACAATAAGTGCTACAGCCCTTCAGGGTCTTCTCTGGTCACAGTGCCCTTGGTACCTTGGGCACCATTTACCAGGGGCTGACATGTGGCCAGAGATGCCAATTGGTTTTAGGTTTCAACATAGTTTTAGGGAAGGAACACAGGCCCTGGGCACCTGATTGGCAGGAGCCCAGGGCACACTCAGTCAAAGTACATCAGTAATTCAGCAAAAAGTGGGGGCATACCAAGGCAAGAAAGATGGCACTTTCTCACATCTTTGCATTATTATCTATCATAGCATAACATTCCTCTTCTTTCTGTTTAGCTGTGTATAACGAATTCATTAGAACCTATATTGTAGCATGATCTTAGTATGAGTCACTCCAAACTTCCAACGTGTATTTTTAGTAGTGTGATGTTTTGTATGTATGAGAATGAAGTAGGTATTGTTGATTTACTATGTGATGTTAGTGTTATTGATGGTGAGGGGGTGGCCTGTATATATATTTATGTATCATAAAAAAACGTTTGAAGTAATGTTGTATATCAATAATTTTACATCTTTCCGGGTACACTAATGGATTTTTCACCTGTTTGAAACCACATAAAATAAATAGAAATGGACTATCACTTTAAATAAATGCAAAAACTATGGTAAAAATGGCTTTCTTTTAACCACTTCTGGGTCTAATTGCAAGTTGGAAAGAAGGTAATCTCAGCACAACAAACATTCTGTTGCTGCCATGTTTAGGAAACAAAACATGTTTTCTTCCACAGCATTTTTTCCCATTATCCCTTATTTTATGCTGCATTTTACCTATTTCTGTGGTTCCCTCCATGGGAATTCACAACTCGGGTGCCTTTAGAACTCCTAATATTTAGGAAGAAAGGACACCAATTCGGCCTTGATGCCTTTTGTGGGATAAAAGTTATGAAGGGGTAAACGTGAAGTGCCCCAAAAATCGAAAAAAAGGCCGGTCTCAGCAGCTGAGGGTTTTCGTGCCCCTTTCTCTTGATTCATATTGGCTGTGATTGGCTAGAGGTATACTTTCTGATGAGGCTATGTATGACCTATAGAAAATGTTTTTGGTAAGTAAACTTGGAAGTTATGATTTTGTTTGATTAAATGAAAATATGTATTAAAAAAGTGTCTTAATTATAATTCTACACATGCAAAGGTAAACAGCATTCAATAGGCAATAACAGATTCCCCCTAAAGTCAGGCACCCTAGTAGTTGTCAGGCTTACCCCCCCCCGCCACCTGTGGGGCTACTAAGTTCCCATGCAGTGGGTGTACTGTTAGTCTCCATTCACATGCGGCAACTTCGGGGGAGTGTAAACTACTAGGTCCTGTTCACAGGGTTTCTCCCTCTTGGACTCAGTAAAATAGGTGTATTAGAGTCAAGTAGGGTGGAAAAAACAAAGACGATATATCCTCCGGGGCTTGGTAGGCCCCTTTCTTAGCTTACCCACTCTGGCAGTACAAACATGACGGCACTGCAGTGTGGTCATGGCCTGAATAAGCAAAGTCAGGCTGCATATGTGGCAGGTGCTGACTCTCTTTCCTGAACCGTGCTTACCAACGTCCTGATGATTAGATTTGCTCTGACTCCAGCCACACCCGGTAAATCTTTTTCTTCCTTCCTCTTGGATGGGGCAGTCTCCTAGCTCTGGCGAGGCTCCAATGGTTTCTCCTCTGTCCTCATGCAGCCTCGGATTCAAAGCCTCCCTTGTCTTGGTTGTAGCAGATGTTTTGGGTCATGGGCAACACTTTGAGCTGCCTTTCCTGGCTTACAGGGTCACTCCAATGAACCTCACTGTTGGGTCATGCTGGTTGCCAGTCCTGCGGCCTCTCCTGGCATACGGGGTCGCTGCAACCTCCCGCACACAGGCAATGGCATGATTAATGCAACACAGTTCTTTGGCACATGGCAGTCCCTCCTGGCATACAGGATCGCTAACTTCTGCAACTCTGCACATGGGTAATGGCCCAATTAATGCAGCACTGTAATATGGGGCCACCAAACTTCCCAATGCGGCACACGGGCAACGGCCTGATCGACGCAGCACCGTACTTGAGTGCATAGCGGCCCCTTCTGGCATACGAGGTTGCCAAGCATTCACAATGCGGCACACGGGCAATGGCCTGATCGGTGCAGCACAGTTCCTCACACCTCACTCGGGAGCCCCACACGTCTGATGCTCCAGGCTCTAGGGCACATAGTCTTGGTTTCCCCGGGTAATGTTCTCTCACCAAGCAGGGAGACTAGCAGGCTAGTCCTGGTCACAGGCAGAAATCTTGCAGAGCTTTCCCTCCTCATGCAGTCAAGCTGGCTGCTCTGCAGATGGCAACTTAAAGGGATCTCAAATTCCCCTGCTTATAGTTCTTTTCCAGACACAAAATGTGATTTAGGATCTGAACCTTTGAAGTTTTAAGTTGGGGTTTTGCTTCTTTTAAATGGACATCTCTCCCCTTCTTTCTCCTGAAGGATGTCTGTCACAGCAGACCGAACTCCGAAGCTGATTAACCTACAAGATTCCTGGGAGTGACCAGAGTTCATACCTAGATGTCAGTCATAGTAATATGTGCATCAAAGGTTAATCATGGGCCCTCAGACCTACCTTTTATGATTCTCTTATCAGCCCCATATCCATCTTCGTGAGAAATATACAGGCCCCCTCCTTGTGATCTGTCACTGAATCAAAGAGCCATTTGAAATGCACAGAGGGAGCCTGGCTCCCCCTCACCTAGTGCTTGTCCCAGCCACTCCTCATGTTAACATTAGGCAGGCCTGGGCTTCCCAAAATAGAACCCATGGTCCTCCTTGCAATGTACATGTGCAGACACGTCTGCACTCAGAATACATTCACAGCAAATTCTGCTCATGTACCATGCTAACACCACATTCCCACATGTAGCACACACACTCAGTCTGCGCACACTGTCCAATAGTACAGTCTCTCTGTACCGCATCAGAGATGACTTTAAACACCCTCTGTCAGTGTACACATTTACCATGTGCACACGGTCCCACACTGCTCTTTCTGTGTAATGTCTATCTTGCACTCACACATCCACTCAGCACGTTTCCACCATGCACACATTTCCACATCAACCTAAGTGACAAGGGCAAAATAGAGGAAATAAAAAACATTGGGCTGGTTGGCTCCAGTGGTGTTGGCCAAGAAAAGCAATGGTGATTTGCGCTTGTGTGTAGATTTGTGTGATCTTAATACTGCTATCTGGGTGGACAGGCATCTTTTGCCCTAATATAGGGGAAATGCTAACCACCACTAAGTGGGCCAATGTGTTTTCTACTTTAGATTTGTCCTCAGGGTACCATCAAATATTACTACACTCAGAGTCTAGACCTTTAAACTAATTTGTCACTCTGGAAGGTGCCTACACGTTCAAGCATATGCCATTTGGATTAGTCTCTGCGTCAGCTGTGTTTCGGCAGGCAATGCATCATTTTTTTAAGGGGATTTCTCATTTTACTTATTTCCAAGATGACGTTCTTGTATTTGGGAAGGATAAGAAGAAGCATGCTCATACTCTGAGGGTAGTCTTGAAAATCTTATAGAGAAGTGGGTTAACGATCAGGAGGGAGAAGTGCAAGATAAGAGTGGATGTTGTGCTATTTTTGGGACATTGAAACGATGAAAAAGAGGTTTCCCCTAAAATGTAATTAAGCTCTGCTATATAAAAAGCTAATTCTGCGGTAAATAAGGATCAGTTGAGATAATTTTTGGCTTCAGCAGAGTGCTATCATGTTTCATTCCCATATTTTCTGACAAGACCAAGTACATGAGGAAACCTATGTCAAAGAGTGAGAGGTTTGTGTGGTGTGAAAAGGAGTTAGGAGAGCTGAAGGAAAACATTGTTTCCGCTCCTACGCTTAAACTATTTGACATTAATGACCCCATCATCATTAATACAGATGCTAGTTGTGTTGGTAGCGGTACTATTGCAGATTTGTGATGGAAGGGGAGTTACCATCGCTTATGTCTCTAGACCAGATATTTTGTATCAAGGGGAGTCGTTGGTGGTGCTGAAGGTGTTAAGGAAACATATTGAGCTTGCCCATGAGGGACACCCGGGTGGGGTGTACCACCAATAGGTGCATAAGAACAGAGTATTGGTGGCCCAGTATAGATCTTAGAGTGGAGTGGTGTTTACTATATGGGAGTGCATACCATGTGTCTGGAGTGGCTAGTCTAAAAAAATAGTAAGTAACCCTCTGATAGTGTCTGAAAAGTCTGAGGGTCCTTGGAAGAAAGTTGCGATTGACTTTGCTGGTCCAATGTATGTGTTGGGGAAAACTTCTAAGTATGCTTTGGTTGTGGCTGACTATTTTTCACAGTGACTTGAGTGAAGAACACTATATGAGTTGATACAAGGTTGTGATTGATTTTCTGAATGAGTTATGTCATACAGAAGTAGTTCTGGAAATTTTGGTTTCTGACAACCGGGTTCAGTTTCTGTTGTAAGATATGAAAAGTTTTTTTAAAGTTTGGGATTGAGCATTTGCGTTTGTCTTTTTATTATCGACAGAGAAATGGTTTAGTTGAGAGATGGAATAAGACACTTAAAGGTATGCAATTGACTTTGAATAATTGAAGAGATTAGAAGAAAGCTGTGTGTGAGTTGATTTGGTTGTATCCCCCCTCGCCCAACACTGTGATAGGGAAATTTCCATTTGAGTTGATGAGAGGTTGCAAATCTTGACTATTGTTGTTTTTATTATTTCAACACCTTCCATGCTCAGGACGGCTCCCGGCTGTCATGAGTCACAGTAGGCGTGTGATCATGACGGCAGGGAGCCATCCGAACGTTGCCGCTCCGCCCACACGCCATTAATTCCCTGCCTGTGCGGGAGAATTAATCAGTGGGCGGAGTTTGGACGGCTCTCCGCCGTCATGAGCAAACACCTACTGTGACTCATGACGGCCGGGAGCCGTCCTGAGTACTCGAGCGCCACGCCCAGCCCCGCCCCCCCTCGCACCGTGGCAGAATTTGCCCCGCGGTGATGGGGTTAAATGGGAATGCTGACTGCGGGGAGTCCAGGTTTGTTTATTTGAGTTTATTGTACAGTTAGCTAAAAACTTTACAAAGCATTTCTCATTAAAAATCATTCTAGTAATGTTAATTATTTTAGAAGAAAATTGATACAACATAAAATATGTATCAAAATCATTACTGGTGTTAACTGAAGCTGAGTTAAAATACTCTTAGAGTCCTCAGTGTAGATAAAGACAATTTAAAGATAACATGAAAAACTGTGGATAGCATATCAAAATTTGCCTCTAGACTATGTAACAAGCCCAGTTTGAACGCAACCACCTTAAGAAATCAGATTGTTTTAACATTGTGCGGTAGGTGCGCACTCCCAGACAGTAAGTCTCTGTGCGGGGAGTCAGTTGCAGTTGGACCTCCTCCTGGTACATGTTTAATCTAGCCTTAGAGCCAGTCAAAGCGAGCTCTATAAGCCAATAAAGGCCCGCTCCATCGTTATTGGTCCGAGCCGAAGGTGATCCCTTTAAGAAGGGAGGCGGTCCTTTAATAGCTGGTAGAGCCTGCTACGGAGGGCTTTAAGGCTATTAGAATTCTGCGCTTCAGGCTCTAGCAATGTCTCCCAATGACCGTGGGAATGCAGACGCACTGCTGCTCTCATTAGATTTCATGGGGTCCCTTCATCTCCCAGTGCCACTGAAGCCTGTGTTCTCTTTCAAACCACCTGCAGCGATCCTCAAAGTACTCTCCTGCTGCTCCATCGCCTAAGGGTAGCAAAGCGGCACTCTCAAATATATCGCTTTAGAAATGTTACTTCGTATTTCAGATAAAACAGCCAGCCGTGGCATGTTTCATCTGTGTAGGACTTTTCCAAAGCTCAGACTGTCCCCAGCTTGGTCTCTTATATATGTGTGTGTACATATATATATATATATGGTCTCCTATCTATATGTGTGTGTGTATATATGGGCTCCTATATATGCGTGTGTATATATATGGTCTCCCATATATGGGTGTTTATATGGTCACCTATATATGTGGTTATATATATAAGGTCTCCTATATATGTGTGTATACATATATATATATATATGTAAAGGAGTCCCAGCCTGTCAGTGAGTGACAGGCAGCAGCAGGGTGCAGACCTCGCAGCGCCACAGCAGACAGTCGAAAGTAAAGCTCTCCAATAATCCAAACTCAAGTGAGTAGCAGGTTCAAAGCGTTTATTATGAGGTAACGCGTTTCACTCCACTAGGGAGCTTGATCACACAAATGCACTCATAAAAGTGAGGATATATATACAAGGTGTGGGAGGGGCTTGATTGGGGAAAAGAAACGCCCAAAAAGAATAAAGAAACAGAAAAATAAAGCAACAGTGTCTACATTATCCTACATGTTCAGTTCACATGAGAAGCAGCATGTACCACATGAAATTACATGCTGATAGCAGATCAGTGCAATGTGATAGAAATAAAATATATGAAGTAGAATGTCAAACAAAAACAGAAACAGCGCTACTGAATAAAAGCTAGTTGCGGTTGAGTGGAGAAACATGTAATGTAACATATATATATATATATATATATATATATATATATATATATATATATATATATATATATATATAATAGGATTCCAATTCCAGATACGCTCCCATGGAAATCATCCAGGCACTCACGAATATCGTTTCTTTTAGGCTTCTTTTATTATAGTTACAGCAATGTCATCAACTCGTTTCGGGAGTCAAGCTCCCTTGATCACGATATATATATATATATATATATATATATATATATATATATATATTACCTACTGGCGGTCGCCAGTAGGTAGTTATAGTTAGGATTGTTTTCCATAGGAATCTGCAACATTCTATTGGGAATAACTTTGGCGCCGGTTGAGGAATCTGCCTGAAATTTTCCTCAAAATTGCCTCGCTTGTGTCTCCTTCCTTGAAAGTTTGGGGGGGAATCGTCAAGCGGGGGCCGAGATAAAAGGGGGTCCCAAAACGTGTTTTGCCCATGTTAATTTCCATAGGGCGGTTGGACTCACTTTTAGCCCGAACGGCTAAATGGATTTCCACCAAACTTGGCAAAATTGTAGGGACTGGTAGCCCGATGTGCCTTTGCTATGTCTCAAGATATATGCTCCAGTGGATTTTGAGTGATTTAGGTTAAAAAAAATATATATATCTATAAGCGCGCCCCGGTACGCGCACCGGGGCGCGCACCAGCACGCTACGCGAGTTTGCGAGTGGAAAGCTGATTGGCTCTCGGGTGTCTGTCAACATTCCAAACAGTCCGGAGCGGCCGCCATCTTGTGTCTCGGTAGGATCGAGACACAAGAGGTGGCAAAAACAAAGGGGGAAATGACCAAAAGGGGGCAGAATAGACCCCCCCTGACCCCATAGGTTTGATGTGGGGGCCATAAAAGGGCCCTGCGGGGCAAAAAAAAAATTATTATTTTTTTCTGATTTTCGCGGGGGGAGCTCCCGGTACGCGCACCGGGGAGCGTACCGGGAGCGTACCATGGGAAAAAAAGAATGACAGATTTTTTTTTAAAGTAGCATTTTTTTTATAAATTTGAGGTACTTCTAAAAAGAACTTTTTTTAAATTCTTTTTGTTGTTTTATATTTTTTATTGTTTTTTGGAACATTTTTACTTTTTTTGGCTTTTATGAACAATTTTATATTTTTTTGTTATTTTTATGGGGACAAACAAAAAACAGGGAATTGTAAACGGCTCAACTGGAGCAAAAAAAATCAGGAAAAAATTAAGGTTTTTTTGGGCAATTGTGGTTGTCACCAGCACGGTTGATGAGTTTAATGCTTTGCTCACCATAGCAAATTGTACGCCCACAAAATATGCAAACTATTTTGTATTGGCCAAACTGGGTTTGGATGTTTGGGACCATCTCCCTTGTCTCTGGTCCCGATGGAGTGGGTTGGGTACTTTGGGAGGTGCTGGGAAAAGATTGGGGAGGGTTTCTGGTCAGTTCTCTGACCTCTGCCGCACTATAGTTGTTAGGGTGCCAGCGTTGCATGTGGCAAATCATGGTGTTGTTGCCAAAAGAATATTTTTGGGCAGGGTTCCCCCTTGAAAGTACAGTGCCATAGATCAAACAAGTAACCTTTGGCGCATTTACTTTCTTTTGGCCCTTTGGGATTTAAAAAAATTCCCACACAATGTGCTCCTTTGGCTTGTAGGGGGTAGTATCTTCTGGCAGGTAGCGCCGCCTCTCCTCCTCCTCCTCCTCCTCCTCTTCTTCATCTCCACCACTGTGGTGTTGTGGTGGTCCTCTCGGTGGTGGTGGTGGTGGTGGTGGCTGAGATGCTCCTGCTGCTGCTGCTACTGTAGCCATTTCTCAGTACAAATTGGTACTAATAGGTTTGAAAACAGGTCTTCCTCACTCAAAGTACAAAGTGAGAATGACGAAAAAAGGTGGGGGCTTTCATCATTAGGAAACAAAACTGTCCTGAACCAATGAAAAGTGTTATTTTCAGGTCACATGACCAGGGCTTTCATCATTTGGAAACCAAAACTGTCCTGAACCAATGAAAAGTGTTATTTTCAGGTCACATGACCCGACACGCTTACGCTACGCGCCCCGGGGGCGCGCCCGGGGGCGCTTACGTAGCGCGATCGTATGCGCTTGAGTGCTTCCGGGTGAGCTTACGCCGTGTGTATCACGCGGACGCGGCTACGCGATACGTCACAATGATGTTTTCGTTCGCGGCAATAGCGCTAACGGGACGCTCACCGGTACGCGCAGCGGGGCGCGCCGCAAGACTGCGCTTACCGGTGCTCTCACCGGTACGTGCACCGGGAGAGCTCCAGGGCAAAAAAAACCTTGAACAATATACATAAAGAAAATAGTTATTACATAAATATACAATATATGATTCATTTTAAAAAATATTACATTTCATAGCTATAGATATTTGCTATTAAAAAACCTTTGAAATTCACTGAAAAAAACATAGGTTTGAGGCCCTATATATAGTTAGGAATTAGCATTTAAAAAACCTATGAAATTCACTGAAAAAACCATAGGTTTCACACCAGTTATAGTTAGGAATTAGCATTTAAAAAACCTTTGAAATTCACTGAAAAAAACATAGGTTTCACACCAGTTATAGTTAGGAATTAGCATTTAAAAAACCTATTAAATTCACTGAAAAAATCATAAGTTTCACACCAGTTATAGTTAGCTGGAAATGTTACTGACATAAAACCATTGAAATTCCCACGTTATAGTTAGTTGGACTCACTATAACTTGCGCGCCTGCAATGCACTGCTGATGACGTCACATATTACATCACTCATGACATGGTCAGTGACATCACTCATGACATCACTGATGACCCCATCCTTGTGACAGAGTGACAGACCTAATTTCAGTGTAATGTAACCCGTGAAACACATTCAAAAATAGAAACTAACATTTTCCAAAAAATGGAGATACCCATACCAGTTACAACAACCAATTCAGTAATACCACCATCTATATACACATCCACTCATTCACCAACAGTTCTATATAGTCACTCAAACATATATTCACTCATCATATGTAGTGATACAGCTATACATCCTGTTACACCCCATCTTCGCAAGAAACCTCAAAACCTGGCTCTTTGACAGACCCCCTCCTTGATGGAATGGAACCTGCACCCCCCCCCCCCCCCCCCCCCCACCGCTAGCGCCTTGAGACCCTTACGGGTGAGTAGTTGCGCTTTAACAAACTCCTGATTGATTGATTGACCGACAGTCATCCAAAAGTTACTCACACACATACTCACACATGCAAATAAACTATTGAACATCCATGTATTTGCATATACAACTATACACACACTACCACCTTACTTCTAAGGAAACTTACACATACTTACTCTCTTAAACAATCACGTATAAAAACACATACTTATTTAAACAGGAACTCTTACAATCTCTCACATTCACATATACTCACTTATATACATCAATACTCACATATACTAGATTAAAACATATGTCGTTACTAACAAAGACACTAGTGAGACAGTCATTTTCTCACTAACACAAACATATACACACTCATCCACCCATACAGTCCTGCACATATGCTGTCTTCGAAACACATACAAACAGTGAGTCAGTCACCAACCCATGCAGCCACTTATACACAAAGTGGAAACACTGATACATATATTTAAATATTTAAAAATGACTCGCTAATATATGTATTCACAAAGATACACTTAATAAGCCAGTTAACCAATCAATTTTTTTTTAAACATCCATTTACACACTTATTTAACCATTTATTCTTCCATCGACCTTTACATATACATATATAAAACATATTTATTTTTCAGAAAGACACACATTCACTGGATGGTGTCATGAGTGATGTCATGAGTGATGTCACTGACCATGTCATGAGTGATGTAATATGTGACGTCATCAGCAGTGCATTGCAGGCGCGCAAGTTATAGTGAGTCCAACTAACTATAACGTGGGAATTTCAATGGTTTTATGTCAGTAAAATTTCTAGCTAACTATAACTGGTGCCAAACCTATGGTTTTTCCAGTGAATATATATATATATATATATATATATATATATATATATATATATATATATATATATATATATATATATATATATATATATGTGTGTGTGTTACAGCGTTCGAGGATATATACAACCAGTCACAAGAAATACAAATCTTTGATGCATTTTGTAAAATGAAAACAAATAGCGAAGTACTGGAGAACTTGCACATTAGACTCGGCTGGAGTGGATTCCACATACTGACCTTCTACGGTGCAATTTACTTTGTCTGCAGACAAAGTTTTAACGAATTTACTTTCGAGCAGATACTTCTATGATGGGTGCGCCTTGGTAGTCCGTGGTGCGCCAGACGAAAGTTGGAGTCACGAGTAAAAGTCTTCTGATGCCCTCTGAAGTCTGCCAGGCCCAAGAAAGCAGCCTCAAGATGCGTGGTGGGCAAGGGTGCCAAGGCTTCGGATAAACAAAAAACAACTCAGAAGCTGAAGAAGGGGTTACAGTGGGTCTGTATTTGAGGCTTCATGTAACTATGTATTTTGCAGATAGTGGAACTGGAACCAGTTTCATGATCACGACCTTCTGCTTTAAGGGCCCACGGGGTTGTAACTTAAAAGGCTTTACTTTGACCTTAGCAAGTGCCACGGTGGCCTCTGACGTCCTTCTGTGCTTTCTATTTCCAGGAAAAACATCTTCTTTGTATTAAATGCTCTTTTCATAAATGGCAAGTTAAATAAACTTAGTTGAAACACTTCTCCTATGGATTGCCGCGTGACTTCATTGTGCTGTCGAGTCACAGTTCTTTGAAAAGGGGGCTCTGATCCCTGTAAATGGTCGAACAAAAAAGGCCCTCCCCCCAAAAGAACGAGTGAGCAGTCAGTCATTCGCAGTCTCGCAGAGGAATCGTTTGTTATTCACCGCCATTCCCCCCCCCCCCCCCCCCCCCCCAGTCCACCAGAATGTGTTATGTCCTTTTCGTTATTTCAAGTAACAGGAGACTGTAAAATATGAACTTGAGCTGGGATGAGTGGCCGACAGTTGCCCGCACCAATACAAAGTGGTGCCGGAAACACACCACGGATAAGACCAAAGATGATAAGTTGTCAAAACCCAGAACCCCTCTTCATCACGTGACCGGGGCCGACTGCCATCATGGCTGTTGTTTTTGCCTGGAGCGCGTGAGGCAGCCTGAGCCATCATGCTGCTGGCATCCTGCCCTGGCCCTGCCAGCCTCCCCCGCCTGTCATCACTGGCTCAGGGTTATTCATTGGCAGCTTGGCACAGTGAGAGATGGCAGAGCTGTGCTGATGCCCTCGCTGCAGAATAATGCCTGGCACGCTGGGTGTGTCAATGCCCCCTTCAACCTCAAGGATATGGTCATTAACTCAAGCCATTCTTTAGAAGTTTTTTTAATTAAATAATCTTTAATATTTACCACTCAACATATATTTTGTGCAGCCTTAATAATTTTAACACATCTTGAAATAAGTTTTCACTGTTCTTTTCTCCGGTGCTGTGCATATGGAATCGCTGTTGTCATACGCATCGCGTCATGTCCACCAGACATAATACTTGCAAAGACACGTTCACCTCTTGGACATCAATGGTTGCTGAATAAGAGGTGTGTGTACTCCACTCAGTTGTACTTATGTTATCGACCTCTGAAGCAGGAAAGGCAGAGTGGGCCCTCCAGGATTGGAGCCTGTCACCAGGAGGTCAAACACAGGTTTCTGGAATGGATTCATTAGTCCATTGAACCAACAGACTGTGTTATATGTAGGATTTGTCTAACTTCTTAAAACTGAAGTAGCCACCTTCTTGCACGTGTACTTATAGAGAAACACAAAAAATGTGAGCCTTTCGAGAAGAAATGTGTTTAAGAAAGTGTAAGTGAACACTGTGGTGCATAGCGAACCCGAGGGTGTGCAGAGCGTGTGGTCTGGTGGATGGTGTGCGTGGGATAGCGAAGGGCTGGTGTGCATGGGATAGCAAAAGGCTAGGGGATGGCGTGCATGGGATAGATGAGGGCTGGTGGAGGGTGTGCATGGGATAGCGAAGGGCTGGTGGAGGGTGTGCATGGGATAGCGAAGGGCTGTTGTGCATGGGATAGCAAAAGGCTAGTGGATGGTGTGCATGGGATAGATGAGGGCTGGTGGAGGGTGTGCATGGGATAGCGAAGGGCTGGTGGAGGGTGTGCATGGGATAGCAAAAGGCTAGTGGATGGTGTGCATGGGATAGCAAAAGGCTAGTGCATGGTGTGCATGGGATAGATGAGTGCTGGTGGAGGGTGAGCCTGGGATAGCAAAAGGCTAGTGGATGGTGTGCATGGGAAAGATGAGGGCTGGTGGATGGTGTCCATGGGATAGCGAACGGCTGGTGTGCCTGGGATAGCAAAAGGCTAGAGGATGGTGTGCATGAGATCGATAAGGGCTGGTGAATGGTGAGCCTGGGGTAGCAAAAGGTTAGTGGATGGTGTGCATGGGATAGACGAGGGCTGGTGGAGGGTGTGCATGGGATAGCGAAGGGCTGGTGTGCCTGGGATAGCAAAAGGCTAGTGCATGGTGTGCATGGGATAGATGAGTGCTGGCGGAGGGTGAGCCTGGGATAGCAAAAGGCTAGTGGATGGTGTGCATGGGAAAGATGAGGGCTAGTGGATGGTGTGCATGGGATAGATGAGGGCTAGTGGGTGGTGTGCATGGGATAGATGAGGGCTGGTGGAGGGTGTGCATGGGATAGCGAAGGGCTGGTGTGCATGGGATCGCAAAAGGCTAGTGGATGGTGTGCATGGGATAGATGAGGGCTGGTGGATGGTGTGCATGGGATAGATGAGGGCTGGTGGAGGGTGTGCATGGGATAGCGAAGGGCTGGTGTGCCTGGGATAGCAAAAGGCTAGTGGATGGTGTGCATGGGATAGCAAAAGGCTAGTGGATGGTATGCATGGGAAAGATGAGGGCTGGTGGATGGTGTGCATGGGATAGCGAAGGGCTGGTGTGCATGGGATAGCAAAAGGCTAGTGGATGGTGTGCATGGGATAGCAAAAGGCTAGTGGATGGTGTGCATGGGATAGCAAAAGACTAGTGCATGGGATAGATAAGGGGTGGTGGATGGTGAGCCTGGGGTAGCAAAAGGCTAGTGGATGGTGTGCATGGGATAGATAAGGGCTGGTGAATGGTGAGCCTGGGATAGCAAAAGGCTAGTGGATGGTGTGCATGGGATAGCAAAAGGCTAGTGCATGGTGTGCATGGGATAGATGAGTGCTGGTGGAGGGTGAGCCTGGGATAGCAAAAGGCTAGTGAATGGTGTGCATGGGGTAGCAATCTCATGTATATAAACCTCAACTCTCCCCCGAGATCCATTGCTTATGGCCTCAAAATAGTTATGCCTATAAATAGCAGGACAATATCATTAAATAACAACACACGTCCAAACACAAAAAGGATACTGTATCCATAGTGATGTCACTGATAATGTCAACGTTAAGCCTCCTACCCTATGAAAGCGCTGATTGGAGAGCGCGACACATTGGAATAGATAGACCTCTGAGGCGGAAGCCGGAGGTGTAATTTGCTCGTTTTTTTAAAAAACTTTGTGTGAAACTGTGATTATTTGTATTTTAATTCACTGCACCTACCTGAGCTAGTTGTAGACATTTCCCGCCTGCAGGCACCTACTAACAGCGGATCCTAGCGCTGTAGAAAGGGTAAACATCGGACGCCATCGCTGGTAACGCGAGGCCACGCCCACTCGCTAGGCCACGCCCATATCCTCTTTCCATAAATGTGCGTCCCACGTAAGCGCAGCGGACGAGCGCAGCGGGAGCGCCGTTTGCGCGCCGAAGGCGCGCCTGAGGCAAGCCCGTCTGCGCCCGTCCACGGCCGGACGGGGCGCGGGGCTTCGGACCCTGTCACCTTCAAGTCCCAAGAGAGGCGGTATGATAGACAGGTATTGCTGGATCTATGCCCTAATACTGCACTCCCCTGCAAACACTCTATGGAGGCTATATCGCTACATGGTTGCAATATATGTCCCTTCACTCCTGATAATAATTGCCTCACCACTTCTAACACGAAAGGGCTGCTAAAAGCGGCATTATTGAATTGCAGATCCCTTAGGAAACATTGTAATCAAATCTATCATCTCCTTGAGGATGAAGAACTCAATATCTTGTTTCTCACTGAGACCTGGTTAGATGAGCATTCTGACCCTGTCATAATTGAGGCCTTGCCACCGGGATACTCCCTCTCCAGACTTGATAGGAAGGATGGTAGAGGTGGGGGTATCGCTATAGCAACTAGGGCACCTTTAGAATGCTCCCTATCTCCTCTTTCGATAGATCATAGTGAAGCAGGCTCCTTCACCATCTTAATAGGGCCGAAATATTCTCTCTCGGGTATCCTTATATACCGACCCCCAGGAAGACTCTATGACTTTACATCTAGCCTTATGGAGGCTACAACTCACCTAGCACTGAGAAAATCCAGATTGCTAGTGTTGGGAGACATGAATGTCCACTTTGACAACCCCCTTGACAATGAGGCCGCTGACATAAAGTCTGATCTGCTCTCTTTACAGCTAGAGCTTAAAAACCAGGACCCAACTCACCAATTAGGACATTTACTGGACCCCATCTTTGGGAACTGGACTGGAGTACTCCCTCTGGCCCCTCTACCGATACCCTGGTCTGACCATTTCGTGATTCCGATGCAAATACAGATCCCTGCTACCGAACTCAGCTCTGATACTGCTTATCGCTATCAATGTAGAAAATGGAAAAATTTCTCCCTTGACTCTTTTATTAAGAAATTTGATAACGCTGGACCTCCTGGAGGGTCTGATTGTGAAACAGCTTATAGTCAACTACAAAAATGCATCACAACTGCTTTAGATAGCACTGCCCCGATTCGTATGCTGACTAACATTAAGAGAGCCAATAAAGCTAATCCGTGGTTCACTCACGAACTACGTCTAGCCAAATCCGCTTGTAAAAAACTTGAGCGGACATGGCGTATCAATTTTTGCCCAAAAACTAAAACCCTTTACAAAGAAGCGCAAAAAAACTATTATAGAATGATCCGAGCCTCCAAAGCATCCCACTATAACATTCGCATTATAGAAGCAGAGAATTCCTCGAAGGAACTTTTTAAGATCTTTAAAGAAATCTCTGTAACCTCCTCTAACAATACTTCCCTTAATGATTCAGTTGATACTTGCAATAAGATCGCTAAGTATTTTTCCGGCAAGATCACTGACATCTATGCCAACTTTTCGGGCAACATAAAACCAGGACATGACTTTGCTGAGAGTGATGATGCCGCTCCCACAGATTTATGCCTGCGTAATTTCACGGTCCCTTCCCTGGAAATCTTTGTAAAAATCTGCCAAAGTATTAAATCTGGTTCCCCTCGGGATCCGGCTCCTCCCAAAATAATAGCTGCTAGTCTGGCTGTTTTGGAGCCCCACCTTAGGCACGTGCTACAAATTTCCTTTTCTACAGCCTGTCTGCCTGAAGACTGGAAAAATGCAATCGTACTTCCAATAAAGAAAAAGCCCAATGTGAGTCAGGATACCCTAGACAATTTAAGACCTATATCTCTGCTACCTTACCTAGCCAAAGTCGCAGAGAAAATAGCAAATATTCAACTCATGGCCTATCTCGAATCCCAAAATGCTTTACACAGCTCTCAGTCTGGTTTTAGATCAGGCTATTCAACAGAGACAGCGCTCCTGAGAGCGACTGAAACTTTACGGGAAGGCGCAGATGAGGGTAAGACCATGGCACTCATTATGCTGGACCTCAGTGCTGCGTTTGACACTGTAGCACACTTCATCTTGCTACAGTGTCTAAACAAAGCTGGGGTCACCGGGAAGGCACTGGGCTGGCTGAAAGCTTTCCTAACCAACCGGAGCTTTCAGGTCCAGAGAGGCAATTTTCTCTCGGACAGCATAGCGTTAGAACAGGGGGTACCTCAGGGCTCTGCCCTGAGTCCCACCCTGTTCAACCTGTATATGGCCCCACTGGCAGGGGTGGTCCAATCGTACGGCGTAGAGCTAGTCTCTTACGCCGACGATACTCAACTGCTGATCTCCCTGTCCCAAGTTCCCTCCTTGGCTGCTGAGAATTTTAAAACCTGCATGAGCAATCTTGCAGATTGGATGACCCAACATTGCCTCAAACTTAACGGCTCGAAGACTGAGGTGTTGATAATTGGAGGCAAGGACACTAGCTGGACCAAGGAGTGGTGGCCATCCTGTCTGGGGCCTCTGCCTACTCCCGGCAGAGAAGCAAAGAATTTAGGTGTCTGGGTGGATACCAAACTCTCCTTTGACAGCCATGTAAATAAAATTGTAGGGAAGTGCTTTGGGGTCATGAAAACTCTCAACCGTACCCTGGACCTTCTCCCTTTGGAGGCCAGGCGTACCTTGACTCAGGCCCTAGTAACCTCTCGCATGGACTATGGCAATGTACTTCTTCTTGGTACTTCGGAAAAGAACATCAGGAGACTGCAGGTACTACAAAACTCGGCAGCACGGCTAGTATTGAGATTACCCAGAAGAGTTGCTTCTAAATCCACCTTGGCAACCCTTCATTGGCTGCCCATCAGGAAGAGAATTCTTTTTAAAGCCCTTCTTTTATGCTTTAGAATTATCTCTCACAGTGCACCGTCCTACTTGTCTGACCTAGCTGTCCCATACGAGCCTAACAGAGCACTTCGCTCGATGGGAAAGGGCCTCCTCATGATCCCCCGTATAAAAAAATCCAGAATGGGAGGTCGGTCTTTTCGTTCCCTGGCAGCAACCAAATGGAACACCCTTCCCATCAATATCAGGTTAGCAAAAAATGAAGCCACCTTCAGGAAACTTCTAAAAACGCACCTATTTGCCCTTTAGGCTCTTCCCCTCCTCTGATCTCTGACTCTATTCCTCAGCGCGGGGATACGCCGGGAGGCGTCACCATGCGCTCTACAAACCCCTTTATTATTATTATTATTATTAAGGTGATATATGAAGCCATCATTGAGGTACTTTGTGATGTCACTTGGCACGTCATGGGTGAAGGCAGGAGTCTTTCATTTACTGGCTTTGAAGGGATTGACGGATGTGTCTGCTTTGCAGACACATCCGTCATGAACTCCGATGGGTTCATGGCTTTTCCATCTTTGCGGGGCATCTGATATGAGCTCTTGTGACACTCACTGCCTTCGGTGGATGTAATTGACTGGTTCTATATTACTTGCGTTAGCTTCTTTTACCGTGTCACTTGCCCCCACAGAAGCGCTCCGAGGCTGCAGCGTGCAGCGCCGTGCGAAAACTCCAAATAAAATACATTATTTGAATCACATTTGACATCCTTAGCAGTAAATGACCATTTTATATGGAGCACTTGCAAGAACTTAGAGAGGAAAAGTGAGGAATCATCTGATCGAGACAGCATGGCAGCCTGAACGCGTCCAGCTCTGACCCCACCAACATGAAACACAAACAACAGCCCAGTTCCTGGGTGGGAATGTCCCTCGTGGACACTGCCGGAAGCTCAACAGCGCCACCTACTGGTAAACACTCCACATCTTATTGAAATGCAGCTGCTCTTCTGTTTCGCTGTCGTCCATTTACAGTCCAGCCCTGAGCCTTCGAAATAACTGTTTTAAAACATTATTTTTGATAATTCAAGCCCCAGTGATACTGGAACTCAGGTCGTGATAATATTATAGCAAACATGGATTTACCTACTAGTGCACTGCGAGACATTGCATGTTTAGGGAACTCCTTTTCTGCAGATTCGTAACAAAATGCATGCACCAGCTGTTCAATGAAGAATATATTGTTCATGCTTTCCATCTCCCTATACGTTCGTGGGTGCACCTGTATGAATCCGAGTGCGTTATACACAGGCAATAATCATGACTTGCAATAATAACTTTTTCATGTAGTGCTTGAACACTTATGTAACTGTACATCCAAATGACCTTTATTTCAGGAATGCCAGGAATTCTCACAGGGTTCCTGGCAGGAGTAAATGCACTTAGTACTGGGAATGCCCACAAACGTGTATATTTGTGGTCATTCACAGACGTCGATCTGACCTCTTCTGGTCCTGGAAGTGGCAGGAGATGTTCTGCAATGCAAAAAGGAGAGATTCCCTTGAACAGAAATACAATTTGTAAAACTTTAGGGACGAAAAAAATTACAAGATTCACGTATATATAAAAAAAGACCACAATTTATTGATCATACAGTAATTAAAAAAGTGGACGGTTTAAAGACCACTTGACACAGATTTTTAAAACAATGAGAACAATAAAAAAAAACTGCCATTCAATATTGACCAGCAAAATTGATACAAGAAGACAGAAAACAGTTAGACATTAAACTCGTACAATACTAAGCGTATATTCAAACTCTATTTCTGACACCAATGTTATGCACACAACAATACAGTGTATCAACAAGGGTATCCGAGTCGAGAATTATACTGAAGGATGCGTCGACGCGTTTCGGTGGTTTCCCACAATTCTATCCACCTTTGTCAAGACTACAATTGGTATCTGTCGTAGTACAGGAGTCAATATAATCTCCCTAAAGAATGGATACACAATGGATTAGAGTGGCTACATCATAATTCCAGATTGTTAGAATTGTTTTAATCTCCTACAGTTGAAAGTATAACAATACAAAAATAATTACATAAGTGAAAGCCTTCCTAATACATTACAATTAGTCGTACATTTGTATTTGTGGTCACAAGTGGCAATCTAAAAACAATCCGATAAAGCCTAAATACCAAGTTCCTTTACGAAAAATCACGATTCATTTTCTAATGTGCTACAACATTCGTTTCAAATGTATACATTTCTATGTTTCTGGGAACTGACTAGTCCGCTAATTTCCCTTTACCTATCAGTTTCAAAGGCCTGGATTGGCATGTGAGGAGGAATCTTTTTTTCTCACTTTTATATACCTCTAGAGAAAAGGGACTATTACATTTTACTCCTGTTACCTCTTCCTCTTATTAACAAATTTAGCAGAAAACATCTAGTTGTATTTGGCTTGATTTTAATTGGCGTTTGAAGTTGCTGTTTGTATTTGGCAGACTTAAAGACCAGGGATTATGCCCTGCATTCCATGTTTTTGATTATCAAATTGGACTTCTTTATAGCGATCATTTTTTGTTGTTATTTAATTACCTTTAAATCCACTTTTGGATGTTGTCAGATTTCCATTATTTTCCACAATAAAATATGATGTAGGCAACGAAATACTGGCTTCATATGTCCGTTTTAAAATTGCGTCTCTTTATCGAGTTGCAGGTGAAGAGTCCTACAAGTCAAAACAGTAATGGGCAGTTAGGAGGGGGCAAGTGATATATCTTTACAAGGGAAGGGCACTGATTATGATAGTTGTAATTACAGCCTATCGTACTGCCTCATCTCGTTTTATTAGAGGACTGGCGTACCTGTTACTAGGGCGCTTAAACGTTGGCAGTAGTCGTTAAAAATAGTTAAGCCTCGTAATGCACTTCTCTTTCCATTTCAAAAGGAACCAGGGGCGCTTACGTCATGTCCTTGCGATGTAAACAATTGTTTCACTAGAAATCGAGACAAAAATACAGACGAGGCCGTTAGGGGTGAAGCGTATTAGTTTTAAAGCTTGCCTTCTACATTCCCCATGTTTCCATGTCCACTTACCTATTGGATCGCAAAGGACTGCCTGCTTCTCTGGTTGCGTGGAGTCTACAAGGAAGAGGGGGGCGCCGTGTTTAAATACCGTGTCTTGGGCATCATTGGTCCAAATAGAAGCCAATCAAAAGAGTGTATTTGGATCAAGGATATTTGCATACGCGGGCTTGTAATGCCGGAATCCCATTGGCCGGGGTACTAAACAAGTGATTGGTCTACTAACTGGAGTGTTTGTGTAACTTTCAAACTAATTAACGTTGTATGGCTTTCAAAAGTGCAGGGGTTTAGGGCATAGGTAGCCCAAGAAAGAAGAATATGTAAAAAATGCTACCAATTTCCTTGTTGAGTTAAGAGCAGAAGGGGCGGGCTGACCCGCTTCCTGATGCTGTCAAAATAAAAAAAGGTCATAAGATGGGGAACATTTGTCTATAGAAGAAAATAAATAAATCCTAATGGGTGAGATTCATATATAAACGTGAGGAATTATGTGCCTCCACTTTGAGAATTATTTAAAAATGGTGAGTAGAAAGCTTAACAGAGTATTCATGTCTCCAAATTGAGACAAATATGGGTTAGTCTAAATACATTTTGTCCAGTCCTCTCTGGTGTTTAAGCCTTTGAGAATGGTGTTTAAAAAGCAAAAGTACCATTGTTCCCGAGTTTTTCTTAATTTATCGATGTCACCACCTCTTCTGGTGGTTCTAATCTTCTCCAGGATGTACCACCGTAAGTCATCGCAAGAATGATTATGCTGTCTAAAATGCTCTGTCAATGGCGCATTGCATTTGTTTGTGCGAATGGCCGATTTGTGCTCCAACACTCTGAGTCTGAGTTCCCTGCTGGTCTCCCCCACATACCCCAGGTTGCAGGGGCAGACCAGCAGGTATACCACATTCTGACTCCTACAGTTGTTGAATGTTTTGGAAGTCAGGGTTTTTCCGTTGAATTCAAGGCTCGTGCCTACAGTGCAATGAGGACAGACAGAGCAGGTTCCCCATTTGTGATTACCTGATGCCCTAATGGCAGTCAAAGTTCGTTGTGTTTCCGCAGGCGGCCTGTAGGTGTGTACCAGACAATTACGGAGTGTTTTATTTCTCCGAAATGAGAACAAGGGTTTGTTAAGTTGGTTTTCAGTGCTAAAATTAAGTATGCACCAATTTCTGTTGACTATATTTTTGATCTGGTTACTCAAGTGCGAGAATTGGGTCACAAATACTATTCTGTCTAAATCATTTTTGTTGCGAGTTTTGTTCTGGTCTAGTAAGCTGTCACGGTCATAGAGCCTCGCTCGTTTAAAGGAGTGTTTAATTAATTTATGGGGATAACCTCTCTCCTTAAGTTTTTTCTTCACATTATCTTAGTGTCGGTAGAAGTCTTCCAGATTGGAACAGTTTCGCCTTAATCTTAGAAATTCTCCAAAGGGCACATTGTCCCTTTGTGCCTTTGGATGGTTGCTGGAATAATGTAAAAGCGAGTTTTTATCAGTTGGTTTATTAAAAAGCTCGACTTTTAAGCTACCTTCCTCATCTTTAATCACAATGTCCAAGAATTCCACACAGGTATTGCTATGGTGTCCTGTGAACCTGAGATTGGGGTCACCAAGGTTAAGCCATTCCAAAAAATAAAGCAAATCCTCGCTGGCACCACTCCAGATGAATATAATATCATCAATGTAGCAATGCCAGCAAGAAACATTTTCAAAAAAAGGTGCAGCCTCGTTGAATATATGTTTTGATTCAAAATTTCCCACATATAAACAGGCCAGACTGGGGGCACATGTGGCCCCCATGCTGGTCCCCTTGATCTGGAGATATAGATCATCCTTAAAGAGGAAAAAAATTCTCTTCAGGATTAGGTGGATACATGACATGATGAAAGTATCCTCACCTCCATTAAGGTCCTCTGTTTCTAGTATAGAAGATATCACATCCAAGGTGTTGTTTTGGGGGATGTTCGTGTAGAGGGCTTCAATATCTAGGGTGACCAGAAACTGGGTCGCCTATTGAACCCTCTACCCTCAAATACCGAAATTGCATGGGAGGTATCTTTAAGGTAAGACCTTTGTTTTTTCACAATCGGCTGTAAGAAGAAATCTACATACCGGCTAAGGGGCTCTAATATAGACCCTATTCCACTAATTATAGGTCTCATGGGTGGATCAGTGAGATTTTTATGAATCTTTGGGAGTCCATACATGGCAGGGGTGACTGGATGTTGGTTAAGTAAAAACTTGTATTCATTTTCACTAATGGCACCCCTGTCTCTCCCTTCACTCAAAAGGTGGGCTACTTCACTTTTTAGTTTACTGAGTTCTTGAAATCTAGATTTCTCATAATGTTCCTTGACACTAAGGAGTTCTCTCATTTTATTATCGTATTTCTCAGTATCGAACACAACTACTCCCCCGCCCTTATTGGCGGGTTTGATCATTAATTCCTCACTGTTCTGCATGTTATTGAGGGCATCTCTCTGTGCTTTCGAAAAGTTGTTGTTGCATATGACTTTTTTAGAGAATAAATTCTTAACTTCTACCTCCACTTCTCTTTCGAACACCTCAACGTTTTTATCTACTTGATGGATGCTGGGGAAGAAAGTTGATTTGGGTTTAAGCCCTGTAACGCTGGGAGGGGGATTATAGTCGCGATTTTCGAAGAAGCGGTTAAGCCGAATCTTCCTAAAGAATGCTTTGAGGTCACTTTCAATGTGGAACATAGAAGGTGCATTGGTAGGGGCGAAACTAAAGCCTTTTAGTAGTACTGTTTGTTCTATGTTACTCAGGGTCCTTGTTGAAAGGTTGACTATGGGGAATTCACCTACTTCCAATATTGAGTGCTCCTGGTGGCTATATACTCCCTGGAGCTGTTTTGAGGTTGTTGCTTCCTCGGATATTCCGGGCGATTGTATCCCCTGGAATTCCTGTACCTGCGATTCGGGCGCCTGTCTAAAAAAGGCTCCCGTTCGTAATTGGAGCCAGCCCTGTTTTCCTGTGGTCTATCAGGTTCGTCTTCGCCACTCGACCCTGAAGATTCAGAAAAAGTTATCCGTTGGTTATTATTTCTGGAGTAGACTGGTCTTTGCGGATTTGGTTTTTCCCACCGGAGTTCATTCTTATTAGAGTAATAGTTTTTATGGGTGTAAGATTACACCCCCTCAGTAGTGTATTTTTCTACGTCCTTTTTAAATTTCCTAAGTTTTTTATTAAATAGGTAGTCCCTATATCCATCTGCATCAAAATTCATTTCCTCCAGTTTCTTTTTCGCGTCTTCCAGGGCAGGAGACTGTTTGAGTGCCACTTCTAGTTTGTCTATCTCCTGTTTTTCTAACTCGATTATCTCCTGGGCTGTTTCAATAATTAATATGAGCCAATCTCGGCTACACCGGTTGGCTATAAGCGTCCAGGTTTCTGCAAACTTGGGGTGTTCAACAAACAGTCCAGGTTCATTCCGAACCTGTAACCCTATGGGGATAACCCCCTCTTTTAGATAATTTATTAGAAATTCGGCATGCAGCTCTGTTCTGATAAGTTTCTTTTTCAAATTTAAAATTTTAATCAATTGTTCGTGGCTCGTATTATGGAGTCCTTTAGAACCCCCAATTTTGGGGTCCATGTTCATCAGTCTGGTGTACTTGTCTTCTGAGAACCCGAATGTTTTAAATTTTTCCATAGTTGGTCACACGTATAGTTCACCAAATTTAGGGTGCCCTTAAGTAAGGGTCGCAGGAGAACGAACTCCTCTCCAACCAAAGGGTTGTGCAATAATAGAGAGAAAATATGAGAGGTACCCCTTAACGAAAATCAAGGGAAGTAGGGTTAACCAACCAATGCAAAAAGGAGAGATTCCCTTGAACAGAAATAACATTTGTAAAACTTTAGGGACGAAAACAATTACAAGATTCACGTACATATAAAAAAAGACCACAATTTATTGATCATACAGTAATTAAAAAAGTGGACGGTTTAAAGACCACTTGAAACAGATTTTTAAAACAATGAGAACAATAAAAAAACTGACATTCAATATTCTTACCGTTCAAAACCAGAGCACACCTAAAATATTAAAAGTATTTCCTTCCTTCATAGGTTGTCCAGTCGTATTGTAGTCCTGATGAAGACCTGAGCTGGTTGCGCAAAAAAAGCACCGTAAATCAGGGTCGAAACGTCGACGTATTAACACCTATCAGTCCCTACTTAGTTCCAACCTCAAATAGAAAAGCACAAGAGGGTTGTAACCAATGTACAGAAATCCTTGGACTGGTTTTTAATTTTTGTACTATATGTATAGATGTTGAATTGTAGTGAAGGTCACTTTATGGTTGTTTTCACTTTTATGCACTTCATTCACAAATAAGCTCATTGCTTGTATTTGTTTTGGTCGTAGGAAGTTTTTGTTTAGGACAACCTTTCATATGTATGTATAATAGAGATAGTTGTATAACCAACGTTGTCGAAAATAATGAAAAATATATAGGATTAAATCCAAAAATGGTGTGTTCATTTAGTTTGTAATTTGATATTTGTAACTTTGAAGTAACAGTGCAAACAACCCCCCCCCCCCTTTTTTTCGTCATAAGGACAAACAAAAGAAATATTTCCTTCCCAACAGAACCGTTTTTGCTTACACATTCAATATTGACTAGCAAAATTGATGCATGAAGACAGAAAACAGTAAGACATTAAACTCGTACAATACTAAGCGTATATTCAAACTCTATTTCTGACACCAATGTTATGCACACAACAATACAGTGTATCAACAAGGGTATCCGAGTCGAGAATTATACTGAAGGATGCGTCGACGCGTTTCGGTGGTTTCCCACAATTCTATCCACCTTTGTCAAGACTACAATTGGTATCTGTCGTAGTACAGGGGTCAATATAATCTCCCTAAAGAATGGATACACAATGGATTAGAGTGGATACATCATAATTCCAGATTATTAGAATTGTTTTAATCTCCTACAGTTGAAAGGATAACAATACAAAAATAATTACATAAGTGAAAGCCTTCCTAATACATTACAATTGGTCGTACATTTGTATTTGTGGTCACAAGTGGCAATCTAAAAACAAGAGCCAGCAGCCAATCGCTTGGATTTCAACTTCCAGGCTAGGAAGGGGCCTGGATCATCCCCACAATTAGTGGGGGATGTAGGGAAAAAATGTTCTCAACAGAGCAAAAGAAACAGTGCTTTTGCATGGGGGGAGTGGGGGGCGTCTGTCTCCCCGGCGTGGACTTGACCTCTATGGAGAACTCCATACAGTGTGAATAGGACACGTCACATGACCTTTCCTGTGGTAAATTTAGAAATCTGCCTGGTGCAGCTTTCCAAGTGTATTGCCGGAAATGCTGTTGAATAGGAAATAAACGTAAACATACGTTTGGGTAGAGATTACAGTATTTTATTTGGGTGAATTAGCCCGGTAGAATGAATTCAATGTTTTATAGTTAAAATGCCAGGCCTGAACTTCATAGCTGCCCACCCCTTGGCTTTCGCGTACTAGCATTGAACCTCTTTCTTTTGCCCAAGTCTGAGGCCTTGCGTAGCAAGGATGACAAGTTCAGCCTGGTGGAAGAGGCGACAAACTTCCAATGCAATATCCTGTACATTTAACACACCCTCTGGGCTGGCACTTCTACCACCCAAGGTAAGACTAGAGAGTAGCAAAGAGGGTGTGAAATGACAGCAGAAGTCCCCAAAACTGCCTATTGTTGGGTGAAGGGGAGACTGCCAGCAGCAACATGTCATTTTACCCAAGGCATCTAAAACCATCGCTTCGTTCCTGAACGACTTCCCAGCTCCAGCAGAGCTGCTTAGTTCCCCATCACATTTATCCTGTGGAAATACCAGAAAGCATTCTGTTGTAGTCTTCCTTTACCTGCTGCACTCTCCCTACAGTGGTTCTCTGCCTTGCTTCTCAGCTTTGGATGATGTCATGTAGAATGTTGAGTGGGTTTGTATGTGGTGTGAGTCAGTTGGTCTGGATGGGCTGAGCAGCGAGGAGGCTGCTCCTGGTGGGGCACTTTATTGGAACTGAACATCTTCCTGTAACTTTGATTCTACATTATAACTTAATGAATAAATATACTAAGTGATCTTCAAGACCCTGACTGCGCATCTTTCATCATTACAATACATTCCACTTTGAAACTTTTTCTATACTGTATATCCAACCCTGGCTTCCCTTTCATTCCTTGCAGCTGGAACATCCTACGAGATAGGAGCGCAGTCTTGAGTGTAGAGGCTCAGTGGCTCTTGTCGCAGGCCATGGCTAGCTTGTGTGAGTTTGTGTTTCATTGTATTTCACTCTAGACCTGTACCTGAGCTATTTTTGCTGAACAGAGCGCGTATGCCCGCCGAAGCCTTGATTTATTCTTGGATGTGCTCAGATGCTCCACCAGGCTCGTACAGCCAATAAGCGGTGGCTTTGTTGGGCCAGGTATCGATAGGATGCTGTCTCTCATCTTAGCAAAATTGAAGAATACCATTTTGATATTTTTCGGCCAATGCAGGAGTCATAACTATGTTGTTGGTGTTGTTTACGTATATTTTCCGTGGCGGGGGTGGCTGTCTGCATGGTGTTGACAGGACGCCATGGCATGGACCCAGCTTTGGATCTCCCACTTTCTCTGGGTGTGATTGCAGGGTTTGAATCCGAAGTGAAGGGGAAAGGGCGCCCATTGCAAGAATGTGCGGGTTATGTCATTAATTAGGGGGCCCAAATCGGACCAAAAGGCCTGTATGGCTAGACAAGACCAGGTGTATAGAGTGCAGGGTCCGTGGTGCAGCAAGGGCAGCCTGAGGCTCGAGGGCTGTCAATCAGTTGGAGTGGCGTGGTGATGTAATGGGCCCTGATGAGACACTTCCAATGAAGGAGCCCATGTCTTTGATTTCAATGGGACTGAGCCAGTCTGCTCACAGCAATCTTGCCAGGCTTCGATGGGTGCTGAATGGCCCAGACCCCTTCCCCACCTCTCCCTGAGCCTCCCATCTACTGGCGGCATTGCCTTGTCTGTCAGATGGTATAGTTGTGCCCCCCACCCCTCGTGTCAGTCTATTAGTATATCTGTGTCAGTGGTGGGTACTCCATAGGCTCCTGGGCAAAGCCCGACCAGTGCCCCAAGGTGGTGTGATATGTGAATACGGCAAGGTCCTTAATGTTGACTTGCAGGCAGATTTTTTGGGGTGAAAGAAACATCCCAGCATCAATAGTTGTCCGGCCTTAGTAAGCGCCAGCTTCCGCATTGTCAGTTGTACCAATGTGTCCATGGCGAGTCTCAGTGTGGGACAGAACAGCAGTTTAACCCAATGTGGCCTACCTGGTTCAACTGGTATTTCTAACTTTGTATGTTGCGTTACAAGGAGAAAGAGGTGACACAAACATTATAACTCAGCATATACAAATGTGTAATTATTTAGTGAGGCAGGAATGCCACATCAAGTATTTCTGTTCGTCTGACCTAAGAACGGCAGAGAAGTTTCTCGCTTTCAAAGATGTTCAGATTTGGCGCCGCTCTCCTGGCTCTCGTAGCCACTGACACATGTGGATTCCAGGGTGGATGCTAGAGTTGGGAGAAGGTTGGCTAGAATTCTAAACCAGCAATGCTATTTGCTCTGGCCAGGGCTTTGTTTAAAACTATGGGCAGTTCTGTGCCTGTTGAAAGAATACTTATGCAGTGGGAAAACAAACACGAAAGCCCATCGTTGTTGGTATCTTTCTTTTTTTTTCACTTTTAGATTAAATACCATTTTTTGGGGATTAATATAGTATATTTTATATGTATCACTGTCCCTCTGTTAGTTGAATTGTCTAAGTGAGAGTGTGATATTGGCACAGTGTGTCAGTATCAGCTATGTGTAATTTCTGCCTGCAACCTCTCCCACCAAGCAGAGCCAGTGCACTTTACATGGCTGGCATCAACTACAGCAATTAGCCAGGGCTGAGCCCCGTTTTGTTTGGGCTTGACCTATGGACAGCTTTTGTTGTCTGTTGTCTAAAGACCTTTCGTGGACAGTGCCAACACTTACAATGGCCTTTATGTCAGCCCCTTGCTCATTATGGGAGGACTTTGTTGTTGATCTAAGTTGACTCCTCTTGATTGGATGGCTTTGTCAGTGCTTTAACTAAACAGTTAAATGGGTTGATGCACAATATAGGGCAGTGTGAGACGCACAGGATGATGGCCATTTGATATGAAGTATAAACATCCCAGGACAAAATTCAAAGTCGAACCCACAGAGGTTTATTCAAATTTAAGAATCATTATCGAAGACAAAAAGTAGTTAGTTAGTCACAATTAAATCAGTATCAATAATGCATGCAAAGAAAATAAATTGCAAGAGGTGATAACACAAGGTCGCCTTCCAAAGCAAATAAATAACCAGAGCCAAAATATAGCTTCGCATAGGACTTGCATAAATCAGCTCAGTTCGATAGTCAATGAGAGTCCAAGTATAAATAATATAAACAGGCTAGCTCAGAGTCTGTACAGTCCGATGGCAAAATAGATCTAGGTATAAATCAGCAGGAGGAACGACATGAAGTCTACCTTCAGGGACAGAGCCGAAAGTCGAAGTATAAATCAGCAGACAGGCCAATGTGGAATCTGCCTTCTTAGAAGGGGGGAAAAGGTCTAAGTATAGAGTCAGATAATAGTCTGACAGAGAGACTGATTGCTTTGAAAGGCAGGAAAAGTCTGGCACACATCCCAGAAAAGGCATCTTTTATAGGTTTCGGACATTGAAAAACCACATACTCCACATGGTGTGAAGTGAGATCATAGTGCTGTACCAATAAAATTACTTGACATGAACCAATGAAAATTGAAGAAATTGTCTTACATGAAATAAGAAACTATAGAAAATATCTACATTATAATTCATAATTGTGGACCCTTTACCCTGCAAGCAAAAGTAATTACGTTGCACTAATGAAGCAAACAAAACACAATAGACTATTTAAGCAATGAATGAAGCACAGTTGTATCCTGGGCAGCAGGTCATGAAATGCTACCTCATCGGCACTTCTACTGAACACAGATTTATTCTCGAGGTACACAAATTAATACATTTCATTTACAACTTCTACAGCACAGTGAAAACAAACTTTATTTTGTTTATTTTCTGAAATGGAAAAACACGAGCTAGAGACTGTAGTGTTGCACTCTAGCCTCCGACGCTCCCGCGTGATGACGCGGTGCGCCGGAGCAGGAGCGGAACATTTGCGCATGCGCAGTAGATCGCGGCAAAGAGCGCAAACGGCGGTTACAAGATAGGAGCGACCGGAGTCCGTCATGTTAGACGCTCGGCGCTCTCTTGCATAGCGAAGTGATGATTCAATAAAGGAACCAGTTAGAAGCATCCAGCAGCCTTGTCCTTGTGTCCTCATTTGGGGGTGAAACAACAATATCACAGTGGCGACGAGGGTGGGATCTCCCACCAGCTTCACCCCAGAAAAAAACAAGATTGGAATCGCTACAACGGCGACGCCAGCTACACACCTCAGGTCAGAAACCGGGTGGGAGCACTAGAAAAGAGAGCACGCCATAGGGAGCAAGCACGCTATTCGCAAGAGAGCGCGGCAGCAGCGCACAACCCCAGAAAACAACGGCGCCACGGGACCCAGGGCCTACCACTAAATGCCCCCGAAGCGCCAAAGGGAGCTGTGACGACACACAACTAAGACCCTGGCAGAAAAAGGGGATAGTGGCACGGGGAATGAAAAAGAACACCTCCCCAGCAGGCCACAAGAGGGAAAAACCAGTGCACCCGGCAGCCCCAAAAGCCAGGGAGAAAACCCGGATCGAGCTGAAGAGAACAGTGCACCGGGCAGCCCCGGGAACCGAGGTGTACGACCAGAAGTAGTACCCAAGATGAGCAACCAAGCGACATCCCTCACTGCACCCATTCCATTCCTACCCAGACCAGGTGAACCCCTGAGGAAATGGGAGGATTGGAGGGAATACTTCAAAAACTACGTGGAAGCCTTGGAAGACGAAAACGGAGAACCATTTCCCAGTGCCAGGAAGAAACTATTACTATTACACAACCTAGGCCCAGAAGGCGTAAGAGTGTTTGCAAATATAGTACCTGCGACTAGACAAGCGGCGGATGATGACGTCTTCAAGCATGCCCTAGAAGACCTAGACAATCACTATCGCCCGGCAGTGTGTGTCTCCATTGATCGGTTCAACTTCCAACAATGGAGGCAAGAAGAAGGTGAATCCATCAACGATTATGTCGCAGCATTGCGGCGATTGGCGATCACGTGCAATTATGGACAACTTCAAGATGAATTCATCAAGGACCAGATTGTAATGCACACCACAAACAGATCAGTCCAGGATAAATTGTGGGCACAAGGAGAGCAACACTTAAAGAAGTGATTGCAATGGTAAAGAAGGCTGAACTCTCAAAGCGTTGTGCTGAAGCAGCGAAAAAGGAGAACACCCAAAGACAAATGGTCAACAAACCCCAAACAGGCAGAGAAAAGCCACAGGAGAGGAGAGACACGAGCCCAAGTGGACAGGCAAACCGGGACAGCCAGGGAAACAGTCCACGGACAGCAGATTCTCGTGCTACAGGTGCGGGAGCACAGCGCACATGGCCCAGGACAAGCGGTGCCCGGCATTTCGCACCAGATGCACGTTCTGCGGGCTGGTTGGACATTACGAGAAGGTGTGACGCAAGAAGGGGAAGAAGTCCATGGAGAAATGCATTGCGCAGTCCCAGTCGGAGGATCCAGCTGAAGAAGATCTGGAGGACGATGACATGGTTCTATGTGTCGAAGAACAAGTATTGGAAGTAACAGGCAAACGTTCAGACAAACCACGAACAGACATGCTGATTGGAGGGGTGAAAATCCGAATAGCGATAGACTCTGGATCGCCATACTCCATAGTGCAGAGATCAGTATGGGAGGAAGAATTCAGACCCAGTTCTGGCCCGCAGTTAAATCCGCCGGACATACGACCAATATCGTACACCAACAACATAATCCCCATAGTAGGGTACCGCACCCTGAAATTCGAATTCAGAGGGAGATCGGCACTATGCAAACTATATGTGGCGGAGCGGGGACCCTCGGTGCTGGGCTGGAGAGACCAGGGTGACCTCGGAATAAAATTGGACCCAGGAGGCAAAGAACAAATACTACTGACGGAAGAAAGCGGTTGGCCAGACCTGGAGAAATTGAAGCAAGTCTTCCCCAAAGTGTTCGGAGGCACTGTCGGCAAACTTGAGAAATTTGTGCACAAAATACTTCTCAAAGAAAATGTGAGCCCGGTGTCCCACAAAGTCAGAAACATTCCCATTGCAGTCAAGGAAGCCGTACAGCAGGAACTACACAGACTGGAAGAGCAAGGCATAATCGAACCAATCAACAGCTCGGAATGGTTGGCCCCCTTAGTAGTGGCCAGAAAACCCAACGGCAAGGTACGTCTATGTGTAGACCTGCGCGAGCTCAACAAGTGCCTGATAGTTGAAAAATTCCCATTACCAAGGATTGAGGAAATGTTGGCAAAAACGAGAGGGGTAACGTGGTTTTCCACCATCGACCTCACCTCAGCATACCATCAAATAGACTTGCACCCTGCGAGCAGGAGGCTCACCTCTTTCATCACACCATTCGGGTGTTATCAGTTTCGCTGCATGCCGTTCGGACTGGCGTCCGCAGCGGCTGTCTTCCAAAAGCTGATGCACCACCTGTTCAAGGATCTAGAAGGCGTCCAATACTTTCAGGACGACATCTTGATAATGGGGACAGACCGAGAAGACCATGATAAGAAACTGACCAAAGTGTTAACGGTGCTGCAAGAGAAGGGCCTCACCTCTGAGTGGAACAAGTGTAAGCTGGGCATGTCGACAGTCACGTATCTCGGACATGTGATTGGGAGTCAAGGAATCACACCAAAAAGGCAGAATGTGAAAGCCATTTGTGACGCCAGGGCCCCAGCCAATAAGGATGAAGTGAGGTCATTCCTAGGAATGGCGGAGTATTATAGTAAATTCGTCAGACATTTCGCTACCAAGACTCACAGGCTCCGTCAATTAATCAGGGAGAAGACGACGTTCCAATGGGATGGAGAAGCCCAAAAAGAATTTGAAGAACTGAAAATCAACATTAGCCAGGCTGTACCTCTGCATGGATATGACCCCTCGGGTCGCACAATCCGGACAACCGACGCCAGTGAAAGAGGCTTGGGAGCGGTGCTAGCTCAAGAGAGAGAGGATTGCACAGTGGAAACACTTAGCTTCGCCTCCCAGGCGTTATCTCCCACAGAACAGAAATTCAGTGTCATCGAAAAAGAGATGCTGGCCGTCACATGGGCCATGGGCAAGTTCAGGCAGTACCTGTGGGGCACCCGCTTCAAACTGCAAACGGACCACAAACCACTGGTCAAAGTGCTCACCTCAAGTGGGCATGATACAGCAACACCTCACATAGCAAAAATGACCCTCAAGTTGTTGGATTACACCTATGACGTTGAGTACTTACCAGGGACACGCAATAAGGTAGCGGATTATCTTAGCCGGGCCTCAGCCATGGAAGATTCACCGGAAGTCTCGCCAGGAACGGACGAAATGGTGGCTGCAATGGCGGACTCGGAAAGAACAATCAGCAGGCAAGAATGGGCCCAAGCCTATAAAGGTGACAGTGAATTGAAAGACGTCAAACGCTATCTGATTGCAGGGTGGCCAGAAAAAAAGAAGCTTGAGAAAACCCTAAGGAAATACTACCAAGTGTGAGGAACTATCAATGAGTGATTCAGGAATCTTCATGTACCACGGTGACAAGGTGGTACCCCCCAGGGCAGTGATCCCAATATTATTGAGCCAACTACACAAGGGACACCTTGGCATCTTAAAGACGAAAAATGCGAGTGAAACAAATGTACTGGTGGCCGGGCATGGACATTCAAATAGAGAGACAAGTGAGAGAGTGTGACCGGTGCCAGGGAGCGGACAAGATCTTGAAACCAGTGAGGCCCGCTTTAGGTACGTTTGAGCAGCCCCGCAACCCATGGGAGGACATAGCTGTAGACATCTTAGGACCAGTGCTAGACACCAGAGGAACAGCCAAGTACCTATGTGTCGTCGTAGATAAATATTCCAAGTGGCCAGAGGTGGATGTGCAGGAAGTCATGGACTCAGAAGCAGTGTTGAAATTTTTCACATCGGTGTTTCTACGAGAAGGAATACCGAGGACAATCCTAAGTGACAATGGGCCACAATTTACTTCGGAAAAATGGGCCAGATACATGGAGAGAAACGGAATTAAGTCCAAGCACACCGCAGTGTACCATCCCGTGAGCAACGGACAAGTGGAACGGTTCAACCGTGTCCTGATGGGGTCCATACAAGCTGCAATAATGCAAGGTAAGGATTGGGAGGTGGAGATACAGAGCATGCAGTGGGCCTACAGAATCACCCCGACTGCGATAGGTTACAGCCCATTCCAAATTTTGAGGGGTAGACTGCCCTTTACGAAAGACAACGTTGCCTGGAGAGAGAAGACAATAACGAGCAAGTGGTCCCCAGCCTTTGTACAACATAACCTGGAAAGAGCCCAAAAAGTGTACACCGATCATTACAACCGGCGGCACAATACAAAAGACACAGATCTGGAGAGAGGGGAATGGGTGAGAGTCAAACTCACCACTCTCAGAAAAAAAGGAGAAAGCAAGTACAGCAATCCCCTGCAAGTGGAGGAAGTTTATGGAAGAGCTGCTTTACTTAGTGATGGTAGAGTGTGGTCCAAAGACCGCATGGCGAAAATCAACAGGATCATGCAGTGGCCCACCAGTCAGGAGAAAGATCAAGGAGACCAAGAACAAGCCAGTGGGACAGAAGAGATAATCGCAGGAAGAGGAAGTCAAGAGGAAGGACAATTGCACGTAGAGAAAGGAGAGTCTGAGGAAGTAAGTGTAGAAGAAGGCGCGGCCACAAACAAAACCCCCGCCTTTGAGAATGATGCTGGGACACCGAGGATGGTGAGGAGTCCCGCGCCTGAAGGTAACAGGGAAGAATCCACTCCGGTAAGACGCACCCGTGCTGGGAGGATAGTGGTCCGACCCACTCGATTCAAAGACTTTGAAGTAAATGACTATTGAACTTGGGACTTATAAATGTTTATTGTGTTGTTGGAAAAGAGGAGATATGTAGTGTTGCGCTCTAGCCTCCGACGCTCCCGCGTGATGACGCGGTGCGCCGGAGCAGGAGCGGAACACTTGCGCATGCGCAGTAGATCGCGGCAAAGCGCCCGAACGGCGGTTACAGGATAGGAGCGACCGGAGCCCGTCATGTTAGACGATCGGCGCTCTCTTGCATAGCGAAGTGATGATTCAATAAAGGAACCAGTTAGAAGCATCCAGCAACCTTGTGTCCTCATTTGGGGGTGAAACAACAACATCATAGAGACCTGAATATGATAGCTGATTCATGGAAAAAAAAAGCAACACTTTTTCTTCAACAGCTTTAAAATGAATGTCACGGCAAGCAGCCTAAAGCCTAGTGATCTCAGTTTAGGCCTTGCTGATCAAGTATTATTTATACTTAATAATAACAGACTTACAGCTTTCATCACAGCTTTTGTCCCTACAAAGTGTTTGTCGTACTCGGACTGTTTTGGTCTAACGGTGTTCTAATGTGTGACTTGTACACTTCCACTGCTGATGTAACCTGCTTTTAGGCAACTACTTTTTGTTTTCCTTTAAAGACTTCATAGGACTGCATCCGTTCTCCGACTCTGGCCCCTGTGTGCTGCTTCACCTCTCACTTCCAGTTACTCTCTGTGTTGCTGAACACTCAGCCACTGCTCACCGACCCATCATTTTACCCAACACTTTTCTTTATTTCATTTTTTCCATTAGACCCCCGCCCATCATTTGACCCAAACTTTTCCATTCTACCCCTTTGTTCTCTCCTCTCAGTGGCGTGTACTTATCGTTTGAAGTTCTTCACTAGCACCTGAGGATCTGATCAAAGTAATCCAGTGTTCTTTTTAATTCTAATCACAGTTTGGTTTTTAATGTCGCTACTGGTATTTTATATTTTTGTAAAGATTTTAATTAATCATGTACAAATAAAAATATTACCTTACCTTACCACAATGTTATGCCAGCCCTTTTAATAGGAATAGAGAGGCTATCTTTAAGGCATATTGGTAAGCCTGGGGAATCCCAAATTGGAGCTAAGTCGGAATAGTATTTTATGCCCCATCTTGCCTTCACTCTGGTCTAAACTAAAAAAGCCATTTTCAAAACCTTTAGACGTACCTTTTTATAGAACTTTGGTGCCCCAAACTTATACAAAAAACCAGGCCCTCCCCCTTCCTGACGAGCCATAATCCCCAAAATCTTTCCCCAGTTGGATTCATCAGGGTTAGAGAGGAGACTACGGATATTCTTTAGTTGAAAAGCTAGCGCATACCCCAGGACATCTGGAAGAGCTAGACCTCCCTTTAGCAGTCTTCTTTTCAATTTCTTCCTCCATAGCCTGGAGTTCATATTAGCCCAGATAAAACTTCCAATTTTTCCCTGAATTCTACAAAGCATTTTTTCAGGGAAAGCCAAGGGAATCATATTAAAAAGGTATGTTAACTTGGGCAGTATCACCATTTTAATCAGATTGACTCTGCCGTATATCGTTAAAGGGAGGTTCTGCCATCTCAAAAATAGCTGATCAATATCCTTGGCCACCCTCTTTATGTTTATCTGGGGTATATTGGTTATGTCAGGAGTTATTAGTATGCCCAGATATCTGAACTGACTACTTTGAACTCCGTGCCAGACATTAGTCCCCCAACAAATTGTTTCAGTTTTTAGGGTATTAATAAGGTAGCCTGAGTATTGGCGAAAATCAGACATAATCTCCTCTACTTTGGGGAATACCTCTGCAGGATTGTTTGTATAGATCATCAGATCATCCGGGAACAACGCGAGCTTACAGATGTACTCATCCACTTTGAACGGTGTTATCCGGTCATCCAACCCCAACGCTTGCGCCAGATGCTCAATATAGATGTTGAACAGGAGGGGTTCCCCTACTGATGTTAAAACGAGATGTCAACAGACCGTTCAACAAAATATTAGCCGAGGCACCTTCATAGCAGCCTCTCAATACATGGGGGAAGATTGTCCCAAACCCCATGACATTCAGGACATCCCATAGGTAACCCTTTGACACGGTCGAAGGCCTTCGCGGCATCATATGCAGCCACAGCCAGGGACTCCGACTGTGCCACAGCCAGATCAATACTGCCAATCAGCTGGGAAGTCAACTCATGGATGTGCCTACCAGGCATAAAGCCCTTTTGGTCGGAATTAATGAGTAGGGGAGCCAGTTTGGCCAATCTCCGTGCCAAAATACTAGTAAAGATCTTATAATCAGCATTTAACAGGGAGATTGTCCGAAAAGAATCTGTCTTAAGAGGGTCCTTCCCTGGTTTAAGTATAAGGACAATTGTGGACTCCTTCCAAGAAGATGGTGCCCTACCCTCCGAGCTATACACGTAATTAAAAAGTTCACAGAGTCTTGGGAGTAAAACATGCTGGAGAACTTTATATACATCACCAGGGAGGGCGTCAGGACCAGCTGCTTTGTTATTTTTAATTTTTTTTATGTAAAGACTAACTTCTTCAATCGTAAATGGTCCATTCAAAATCTCGCGCCCTTCATCTGTCAATTTAGGTAGGGCCTTGCTCTCTAACCACCGACGTGTATTTTTAGCACTTGGAGACTGTTCTTCCTTGTATAGTTCAGAGAACATGGTAAGAAGGCATTCCTCCATATCCTCTTGTTTGGAAGACACGGTGCCCTGGTCATCGATAATTAATTTGTTGACGTTATTTCTCACCCGATCTGCCCTTATCTTGCTGGCCAGGGTCGCCCCTGCTTTTTCTCCATACTCATAAAGTTCCATAGAGTCGGCAGCCCACTGTGCCTTGACTTTCTGATCCAACAATGCTCGATATTCAGATCGGAGGCATTCCAGATATACCAGGATCTGTGGTAAGTTATATACATGTGATTTCTGCCTTAAACTCTCTAGATTGGAGATTTTGTCTTCTAAGATTTTAAACTCCAGTTTCTGTTTCCTGTTATTAGAACAGATCAGGCTATGGAACTGACCTCGAATATAGGCCATATGTGTCCCATACTATTTCAGTTGGCGCTGATCCCCAATTATCGGAGAAAAAATTGGTAGTGGATACGGAAACCATAATAACCAAATCTGGGTCTTTCAAGTCTGTACACTTTAAAGTCCACCTGGAAGTGGTTGCTCCGATAAACACCCCTTTTGAAAGAATAAACTTCACAGGGGCATGGTCAGATAATATACTAGGCAATATTTCTACCTCTACCAATGTGTCTAGACATAATCTATCCATAAGAACATAATCAAGTCAAGAGGCATGTCCATGCTTTTTACTAAAATATGTAAAGCCCAGCTCATTTCCCCTCATAGCTCTCCAGGCATTGATTAGACCAAGCTCATGCATCATGACTCGCCGAGATCTCGGAGCTGCAATATGGCGGCTATGGTTGGAACAGTCCTGCTGTGGGTCGAGAAGGACATTAAAGTCCCCTCCTAGAACTCCTAGAACTCCTAGGGGTATTAACCTGAACCAGAGTGGACTGTATGTTTAATATGCTAGAAGGATCATCTATGTTTGGTCCATAGTATGGAATAATAGTTAGTTCCTTTCCACTAAACTCGGCCCCTGCTAGGACCCACCGCCCTGACTGGTCTGTTGAATTGAATTTTAAAGTACCGCCACTACCTACTTTAATCAAAATGGCAACTCCTTTATTAATCGCAGACTGCCCAGAACAACAAAATGACGCTATCCATCTGATTTTTCCAAAAAATTCCCTTGCCTCAGTGATATTCAAGTGAGTCTCTTGGAGAAGAATTATTTTTGCTGGAGACTGCTCCAGATATTTTAAAATTAACTTACGCCTCCGTGGACATCAAAGCCCATTAACATTCCAGGAAATACAGGATATGTTATTATCCGCCATAATCTAGTCTCTCTCCCCCTGGAGCGTGGTGTACCCACTTTTCTGAATAAAGACACCCGCTAACTATTGTGAAATAAGGACATTTTTCAATTTTTTTCCTACCATCACCTACCCTCTCCTCCCCCCACCCTCCCTGGGGAACCCTCCCTTCCTTCATGAGCATTAAGCTCCTTGACGGGACCCTCTCCCTCCCCCTGATCTGTATGGATTAGTAAAAGAAAACGTGCGTATTTTTCTGGAGTGATTTAGCTTAATTTGGTGTATCAACAGTAAATACATTGGAAATGAGAAAAAGAGGTTACAGAAGAAAAAAAAGAAAAAAAAAAAAGAAAATATGAATATAATATTCACACTATCCCTACCGCCTGGCTACAAGCTGCAGTCCCCTCTTTTCCGCCCCCCCTGATTTTTACAATCAGACTATCTGCTTCTTCTACATGACGAATGTTGTGCATGTGATTATTCCACATTACGCGGAGAGAGGCGGGGAATCTAAGCTGGGCACGTGCCCCCAATGAGTTAAATATCGTAAGTCTCTTCCCCATCTCCCATTGTTTTGACGCAGTAATGTGAGAGACATCGGAGCGTATTGTAAAAGAGAAGGGGGTAGAAAAGGATGTTGATCTTATTGAGCCAGCTTTGAGGGCCAAGGAAAGGATCCTCTCTTTGATGGAATATGTCAAAAAGTTGACAAGGATCTTCCTGGGACGCTCCTTCGCGGGGTTCCTTCTGTACGGATCCCGATGAACTCTCTGGATGTCCGTCAATAAATCCTGATCAACATCAGTTGAGTCCTTTAAGATTGTAGTTTTGAGAACAGCAACGATGAACGCCTTTAAATCTGTTCCCTCAAGATCCTCGGGCACATTCAGGAATTTTAGATTGTTCTTCCTTGAATGATTTTCAAGTCTTTCAAGGTCATCCTGCATTTCTCGATTTTGTTGAGCCAATTTAGCATGGCGTCTGAGGAAGCAGCAATTGCTTCTTTGATCTTGGGGAGCTCCGCTTCCAGGGCGTCAGTCTTTAAGGAAACCTCCTCAACTTTTTTGGGCACTGCCTCACACGAGGCCTGAATGGCCATCTGATTCGTCTCTGATATGGAGAAACGCTTCCCTATGTCCTCCTTTAGGCCCAATAGAATAGCTGCCAAAGACCCCGGGGTAAAATCTGTCGGAGGGATTTGACTAGCAGATGGATCACTATTAGTTGTGCCTGTGCTCTCTGCGAAATGATTACTGCCGACCTCCTCTTGGTTAGATGAATCATTCTTGGGATCTCCCGGATCTCTCACAGCTATATCCTGCTCCCCTTGATCATCATGAGCATTGTGGATATCGAGGGTGGAAAAGATGTTGGAAAGTTCAATTGCGGGATGAACAGTGTCCACTAATGGTGATGATGACATCTGTATCGTGCGACTAGACTTAGGTAGCTCGCCCTCAGTGTTTAATGCAGCTGGAGCCGTATCTGCCTGTGTTTTACTCAGAGTATGCGTGACATTATTTACATCAGTTTCGGTTAGAGTAGGTGCGGTATAAATTGCGGCCATTGTTTTTGTTTTTTCAGAGCCAGATGAAGAGAGGATCTTGTAGTAGGATTTCAGCGATGGTGTTACTCTCGCTCAAGTCTGTGGCTGCAGCATCCATTTTGTGATGCTGAGGCTCTTTTAAACTATTACCGGTTAGGTTAATGGGTACATGTCTTCTCCACTTAAGAGTATATGGTCTGGCTGCATCCCAGAACAGCATCAGCAAATTGATTCCAAAAGCTGCAGAGGGGTCCTGCTCATGCATGGGCACCTTCTCACACAAAACCAAGCACTCTGCCTTAGGATTGATAAGGCTTGCCATAAGAGTGTCTTATAGGTTTATATGTGTCAGTGATTAAAGGTAGATATAGGTAAACTATATCTTAGTAAGGGGTGCATGCACCACCTTACCCAGGCTGCAGTAGCAGACCTGTGGTGCCATTTTGGAAGGCTTCCCAGGGGTGGTATAATATTTGCTTCAGCCCCTGGTAGGCCTCTGGGATACCTATGAACTTAGTACCTAAGGTACCATATACTAGGGACTCACAAGAGTAAGCAGCTAGGCTGGGGTCCTGGATAGCACTAAAGTCCAAAAACAGTGAAACACGAGCAAAATGTGGGGATAATCATAGTAAGCAGATCCTACTCACCTTCACAATTTGTGCAGAATTACGACTCGCTAAAGTGAATGTAGAACAGTGTTGCAGACACTGTTTGGAATTCCCAATGGGGTCACAAATTGCATGCCTCATCAATATTCATGAGGGAAGAGCAATATGCAACCCTATTGGGAATGGCTGGCACTCACAGGGATGGTGGCCTGCTGGGGTCAGCAGACCACCATGTCTGTGACTGCTTTTAAAAAAACAAAAACTTTTCAGTTTCATTTTTTAAGGGCAGACAGTGGTCCCAAGGACAACGGTCCATGGGACCACTGTCTGGTCTTAAAAAATATTTTCGCAAACACTCACAAAGGGGAAGGGGTCCCCTGAGGACCCCTTCCCGTTTGTGAGTGGTTTACCACCTACTTGAAGTAGGTGGTAAACTGCAAGTGTTGCGCGACCGCAAATGCAGTTGTAAAACAATGGCTTATGCCAATTGGACTTGCTATTAGGAAGGGACGCCCTTGGCAGGCCCCTTCCTGATAGCGAGTCGCAAACACTATTTTGCAAGTCAGTGACTCGCAAAATAGTGTTTTTTACATACCACCACCATTTTTTGCGGTCGCAAACGGGTTGATTTCTCTTTTGCGACTGCAAAAAACGGTCATACATCAGGCCCTAAGTGTCGCAAACGGGAATTCGTCCCGTTTGTGACGCAAAAAAGGTCAGCTCCTTGTACAAACCATATTTTGTGAGTCGCTAACCTATTAGCGACTCGCAAAATATGGTTTGCAACTCGCTATTAGGAAGGGGCGTGCCAAGGGCGTCCCTTCGCAATAGCGAGTGCAAATGGCATGTACCATATTTTTGCAACCGCATTTGCGGTCGCAAAACACTTGCAGTGTACTACCCTTTTCAAAAGGGTGGTAAGCCACTCGATTTGTGAATGGGTGCAAAAACATTTTTTAGGGGCAGGCAGTCGTCCCAGGGACCACTGCCTGCCCTTAAAAAATGAAACTGAAAAGTTTAATTTTTTCTTTAAATTCGGGATGCATTAAAAAAAACTGCTTTATTGAAAAAGCAGTCACAGACATGGTGGTTTGCTGACCCCAGTAGGCCACCATCCCTGTGAGTGCTAGCCATTCCCAATGGGGTCGCAAAAGGCGCTTGCCGTATGAATATTACAGAGACGTGCAATTTGCAACCCCATTGGAAATCGTAAACAGTGTCTGAGACACTGTTGTACATTCACTCTTGCGAGTCGCAATTCTACGCAATTTGCAACTTGCAAAAGTGAATGGTCGTACATCTGGCCCTAAAAGTGCTCTTCGTTGTCACACTCCACATATAGAAACACTCAAGCACATGAGTGCTTAGAATTACAAGTCAGCTCTTTTTTACAGGGACAGTTTGTCATTAAATCTATAAAACAAGGCTTATTTGATCAAATGGTGACCTTTATTATATTGAATATTGAACAGGAGGGAGTCGGTGGGAGTACAGTAACAATGCAGACATTGTTAGGTTTTTGGTGGACCTCTATTCGTTCATCTGTGCACTTCCCCATGGCCCTGGATTCCTTTTTTCCATATATACCCTTCTCCCCTCGGTCACTACAGTCATTGCATCCTCTGCAGCTTTGACCCACACTGTTTTGATGCTACCTGAGGCCAATGCTGCTTCTGGGCTGCCTCTCCCTCTTTCTATTGCCGCTGTTTTGCTCCTCAGTGGTACCCTGGTTTTGCTTCCTTTCCTGACATTCCTTAAGCTGTGTGTTTTCTCCTTATGTGACCTATTAGCTTGTATGTGTGGTGTGCATGTTTGTTGTATGTTCTGGCAGTGTGTGCTTGTGCGCTTGTTTGCAATTTATCTATGCACCCATATGCAGGGTATCAATGTTATTTTATGTGCAGTTGTACCTGTATGTGCCATATGCTTGTTACTGTGGTGTAGGAGTTGCATTTGTGTATTTAAATCGAGATGCATATCGTCTGTGCCTAATATGAGGCTGTATTGTCGCTTTCGCAATGCTGTGTGTATGCTGTCCTATGTACGTGCACTACAGTAAAGCCTAACCTATGGGCTTTGACAATAGTTGTTTTATTTTACGTTTAGCACTCGAAAGTAGGGTATGTTGCCTTGCTCTCGCCACCCGTTTTTCCTCACTCTGCCCCCTCTTCATCTCCTCCCTCATTCGGACGAGCAGAGCCTAATTGGCTTTAACAGTGCTTGTTTCTTTTGCTATTTAAGTATTTTTTTCTATATTTGCAGTCGTATAACAAACTCATTGGCATCCTCACATCCTTTAAGTCGTTCAGTTACCTTGTCTCAAATTCACTTTTTAGAGCCATAGCATATGGTTGTCCCCTTCTGTAACATTTGCTTTTAATAATCCATGGGAGTCGAGGAGAATGCCTTCCGCTACCCCTGTGGGCTCCAAGGTCCTGCAAAAGTGTAACTTGTTGTTCCAATTGGCCCTACGACTCATTATTGCTTACCTGTCGGCAGCGATAGATCCTGTTTTAGGACACTCCTGCTGGGGTTACGTTTGGAAATTGCAAAAAACACAGTTGATGGACAGAATGTAGAACAATGTCATACATTCACCCCAGTACAAGGATCTGGGCCTAAATCCATCGTTTTTTTGCACTTCAAACCACCCAGGGTTAGACACTGGCTATATGCAAATCAGCTCTGACCCTGTGCCTCATGGGAACAGTCCAGTCCGAACTACCAAGCCATGTCTTTCCCAGACCGGAATCAAGCATCCAAGGACCGGTTTCTGGCTATCAGCCTTCATCAGCCTGGATAGCTTGACTCCAGTGGTGTGGAGAGCCTGGGACTCACGTCTGAGTATACCCAGCACACTCGGGGTGAAAATTGCAAAAAACACAATTGATGGACGGAATGTAGAACAATGTCATACATTCACCCCAGTACAAGGATCTGGGCCTAAATCCATCGTTTTTTGGCACTCCACACCACCCAGGGTTAGACACTGGCTATTTGCAAATCAGCTCTGACCCTGTGCCTCATGGGCACAGTCCAGTCCGAACTACCAAGCCATGTCTTTCCCAGACCGGAATCAAGCATCCAAGGACCGGTTTCTGGCTATCAGCCTTCATCAGCTTGAATAGCTTGACTCCAGTGGTGTGGAGAGCCTGGGACTCACGTCTGAGTATACCCAGCACACTCGGGGTGAAAATTGCAAAAAACACAGTTGATGGACAGAATGTAGAACAATGTCATACATTCACTTCAGTACAAGGATCTGGGCCTAAATCCATCGTTTTTTTGCACGCCACACCACCCAGGGTTAGACACTGGCTATATGCAAATCAGCTCTGACCCTGTGCCTCATGGGAACAGTCCAGTCCGAACTACCAAGCCATGTCTTTCCCAGACCGGAATCAAGCATCCAAGGACCGGTTTCTGGCTATCAGCCTTCATCAGCCTGGATAGCTTGACTCCAGTGGTGTGGAGAGCCTGGGACTCACGTCTGAGTATACCCAGCACACTCGGGGTGAAAATTGCAAAAAACACAGTTGATGGACAGAATGTAGAACAATTTCATACATTCACCCAAGTACAAGGATCTGGGCCTAAATCCATCGTTTTTTTGCACTCCACACCACCCAGGGTTAGACACTGGCTATATGCAAATCAGCTCTGACCCTGTGCCTCATGGGAACAGTCCAGTCCGAACTACCAAGCCATGCCTTTCCCAGACCGGAATCAAGCATCCGAGGACCGGTTTCTGGCTATCAGCCTTCATCAGCCTGGATAGCTTGACTCCAGTGGTGTGGAGAGCCTGGGACTCACGTCTGAGTATACCCAGCACACTCGGGGTGAAAATTGCAAAAAACACAGTTGATGGACAGAATGTAGAACAATGTCATACATTCACCCCAGTACAAGGATCTGGGCCTAAATCCATCGTTTTTTTGCACTCCACACCACCCAGGGTTAGACACTGGCTATATGCAAATCAGCTCTGACCCTGTGCTTCATGGGAACAGTCCAGTCCGAACTACCAAGCCATGTCTTTCCCAGACCTGAATCAAGCATCCAAGGACCGGTTTCTGGCTATCAGCCTTCATCAGCCTGGATAGCTTGACTCCAGTGGTGTGGAGAGCCTGGGACTCACGTCTGAGTATACCCAGCACCCCCGGGGTGAAAATTGCAAAAACCACAGTTGATGGACAGAATGTAGAACAATGTCATACATTCACCCCAGTACAAGGATCTGGGCCTAAGTCCATCGTTTTTTTGCACTCCACACCACCCAGGGTTAGACACTGGCTATATGCAAATCAGCTCTGACCCTGTGCCTCATGGGAACAGTCCAGTCCGAACTACCAAGCCATGTCTTTCCCAGACCGGAATCAAGCATCCAAGGACCGGTTTCTGGCTATCAGCCTTCATCAGCCTGGATAGCTTGACTCCAGTGGTGTGGAGAGCCTGGGACTCACGTCTGAGTATACCCAGCACCCTCGGGGTGAAAATTGCAAAAAACACAGTTGATGGACAGAATGTAGAACAATGTCATACATTCACCCCAGTACAAGGATCTGGGCCTAAATCCATCGTTTATTTTGCACTCCACACCACCCAGGGTTAGACACTGGCTATATGCAAATCAGCTCTGACCCTGTGCCTCATGGGAACAGTCCAGTCCGAACTACCAAGCCATGTCTTTCACAGACCAGAACCAAGCATCCAAGGACCGGTTTCTGGCTACCAGCCTTCATCAGCCTGGATAGCTTGACTCCAGTGGTGTGGAGAGCCTGGGACTCACGTCTGAGTATACCCAGCACCCCCCGGGGTGAAAATTGCAAAAACCACAGTTGATGGACAGAATGTAGAACAATGTCATACATTCACCCCAGTACAAGGATCTGGGCCTAAATCCATCGTTTTTTTGCACTCCACACCACCCAGGGTTAGACACTGGCTATATGCAAATCAGCTCTGACCCTGTGCCTCATGGGAACAGTCCAGTCCGAACTACCAAGCCATGTCTTTCCCAGACCGGAATCAAGCATCCAAGGACCGGTTTCTGGCTATCAGCCTTGATCAGCCTGGATTGCTTGACTCCAGTGGTGTGGAGAGCCTGGGACTCATGTCTGAGTATACCCAGCACCCTCGGGGTGAAAATTGCAAAAAACACAGTTGATGGCCAGAATGTAGAACAATGTCATACATTCACCCCAGTACAAGGATCTGGGCCTAAATCCATCGTTTTTTTGCACTCCACACCACCCAGGGTTAGACACTGGCTATATGCAAATCAGCTCTGACCCTGTGCCTCATGGGAACAGTCCAGTCCGAACTACCAAGCCATGTCTTTCCCAGACCAGAACCAAGCATCCAAGGACCGGTTTCTGGCTATCAGCCTTCATCAGCCTGGATAGCTTGACTCCAGTGGTGTGGAGAGCCTGGGACTCACGTCTGAGTATACCCAGCACACTCGGGGTGAAAATTGCAAAAAACACAGTTGATGGACAGAATGTAGAACAATGTCATACATTCACCCCAGTACAAGGATCTGGGCCTAAATCCATCGTTTTTTTGCACTCCACACCACCCAGGGTTAGACACTGGCTATATGCAAATCAGCTCTGACCCTGTGCCTCATGGGAACAGTCCAGTCCGAACTACCAAGCCATGTCTTTCCCAGACCGGAATCAAGCATCCAAGGACCGGTTTCTGGCTATCAGCCTTCATCAGCCTGGATAGCTTGACTCCAGTGGTGTGGAGAGCCTGGGACTCACGTCTGAGTATACCCAGCACACTCGGGGTGAAAATTGCAAAAAACACAGTTGATGGACAGAATGTAGAACAATGTCATACATTCACCCCAGTACAAGGATCTGGGCCTAAATCCATCGTTTTTTTGCACTCCACACCACCCAGGGTTAGACACTGGCTATATGCAAATCAGCTCTGACCCTGTGCCTCATGGGAACAGTCCAGTCCGAACTACCAAGCCATGTCTTTCCCAGACCGGAATCAAGCATCCAAGGACCGGTTTCTGGCTATCAGCCTTCATCAGCCTGGATAGCTTGACTCCAGTGGTGTGGAGAGCCTGGGACTCACGTCTGAGTATACCCAGCACACTCGGGGTGAAAATTGCAAAAAAACACAGTTGATGGACAGAATGTAGAACAATGTCATACATTCACCCCAGTACAAGGATCTGGGCCTAAATCCATCGTTTTTTTGCACTCCACACCACCCAGGGTTAGACACTGGCTATATGCAAATCAGCTCTGACCCTGTGCCTCATGGGAACCGTCCAGTCCGAACTACCAAGCCATGTCTTTCCCAGACCAGAACCAAGCATCCAAGGACCGGTTTCTGGCTATCAGCCTTCATCAGCCTGGATAGCTTGACTCCAGTGGTGTGGAGAGCCTGGGACTCACGTCTGAGTATACCCAGCACACTCGGGGTGAAAATTGCAAAAAACACAGTTGATGGACAGAATGTAGAACAATGTCATACATTCACCCCAGTACAAGGATCTGGGCCTAAATCCATCGTTTTTTTTGCACTCAACACCACCCAGGGTTAGACACTGGCTATATGCAAATCAGCTCTGACCCTGTGCCTCATGGGAACAGTCCAGTCCGAACTACCAAGCCATGTCTTTCCCAGACCGGAATCAAGCATCCAAGGACCGGTTTCTGGCTATCAGCCTTCATCAGCCTGGATAGCTTGACTCCAGTGGTGTGGAGAGCCTGGGACTCACGTCTGAGTATACCCAGCACCCTCGGGGTGAAAATTGCAAAAAACACAGTTGATGGACAGAATGTAGAACAATGTCATACATTCACCCCAGTACAAGGATCTGGGCCTAAATCCATCGTTTATTTTGCACTCCACACCACCCAGGGTTAGACACTGGCTATATGCAAATCAGCTCTGACCCTGTGCCTCATGGGAACAGTCCAGTCCGAACTACCAAGCCATGTCTTTCCCAGACCGGAATCAAGCATCCGAGGACCGGTTTCTGGCTATCAGCCTTCATCAGCCTGGATAGCTTGACTCCAGTGGTGTGGAGAGCCTGGGACTCACGTCTGAGTATACCCAGCACACTCGGGGTGAAAATTGCAAAAAACACAGTTGATGGACAGAATGTAGAACAATGTCATACATTCACCCCAGTACAAGGATCTGGGCCTAAATCCATCGTTTTTTTGCACTCCACACCACCCAGGGTTAGACACTGGCTATATGCAAATCAGCTCTGACCCTGTGCCTCATGGGAACAGTCCAGTCCGAACTACCAAGCCATGTCTTTCCCAGACCGGAATCAAGCATCCAAGGACCGGTTTCTGGCTATCAGCCTTCATCAGCCTGGATAGCTTGACTCCAGTGGTGTGGAGAGCCTGGGACTCACGTCTGAGTATACCCAGCACCCTCGGGGTGAAAATTGCAAAAAACACAGTTGATGGACAGAATGTAGAACAATGTCATACATTCACCCCAGTACAAGGATCTGGGCCTAAATCCATCGTTTTTTTGCACTCCACTCCACCCAGGGTTAGACACTGGCTATATGCAAATCAGCTCTGACACTGTGCCTCATGGGAACAGTCCAGTCCGAACTACCAAGCCATGTCTTTCCAGACCGGAATCAAGCATCCAAGGACCGGTTTGTGGCTATCAGCCTTCATCAGTCTGGATAGCTTGACTCCAGTGGTGTGGAGAGCCTGGGACTCACGTCTGAGTATACCCAGCACACTCGGGGTGAAAATTGCAAAAAACACAGTTGATGGACAGAATGTAGAACAATGTCATTCATTCACCCCAGTACAAGGATCTGGGCCTAAATCCATCGTTGCAAAAAAACGATGGATTTAGGCCCAGATCATTGTACTGGGGTGAATGTAAGACATTGATCTACATTCTGTCCATCAAATTGTTTTTTTGTAATTTTCTCCCTGAGTGTACTGGGGTAGCTCAGATGTGGTTCCCAGAGCCTCCATACCACTGGAGTCAAGCTAGCCGGGCTGATGAGAGGTGTTACCTCGAAACCGGTCCGGTCCTCGGATGCTTGATTCCGGTCTGGGAAAGATATGGCTGTGTAGTTCGGATTGGACTGTTCCCATGGGGCACAGGGTCAGAGCTGATTTGCATAAAGCCATTATCTAACCCAGGGTGGTGTGGAGTGCAAAAAACGATGGATTTAGGCCCAGATCATTGTACTGGGGTGAATGTAAGACATTGATCTACATTCTGTCCATCAAATTGTTTTTTGTAATTTTCTCCCTGAGTGTACTGGGGTAGCTCAGACGTGGGTCCCAGAGCCTCCACACCACTGGAGTCAAGCTAGCCGGGCTGATGAGAGTTGTTAGCTCGAAACCGGTCCGGTCCTCGGAGGCTTGATTCCGGTCTGGGAAAGATATGGCTGTGTAGTTCGGACTGGACTGTTCCCATGGGGCATAGGGTCAGAGCTGATTTGCATGAAGCCATTATCTAACCCAGGGTGGTGTGGAGTGCAAAAAACGATGGATTTAGGCCCAGATCATTGTACTGGGGTGAATGTAAGACATTGATCTACATTCTGTCCATCAAATTGTTTTTTGTAATTTTCTCCCTGAGTGTACTGGGGTAGCTCAGACGTGGGTCCCAGAGCCTCCACACCACTGGAGTCAAGCTAGCCGGGCTGATGAGAGGTGTTACCTCGAAACCGGTCCGGTCCTTGGATGCTTGATTCCGGTCTGGGAAAGATATGGCTGTGTAGTTCGGACTGGACTGTTCCCATGGGGCACAGGGTCAGAGCTGATTTGCATAAAGCCATTATCTAACCCAGGGTGGTGTGGAGTGCACAAAACGATGGATTTAGGCCCAGATCATTGTACTGGGGTGAATGTAAGACATTGATCTACATTCTGTCCATCAAATTGTTTTTTGTAATTTTCTCCCTGAGTGTACTGGGGTAGCTCAGACGTGGGTCTCAGAGCCTCCACACCACTGGAGTCAAGCTAGCCGGGCTGATGAGAGGTGTTACCTCGAAACCGGTCCGGTCCTCGGATGCTTGATTCTGGTCTGGGAAAGATATGGCTGTGTGGTTCGGACTGGACTGTTCCATGGGGCACAGGGTCAGAGCTGATTTGCATAAAGCCATTATCTAACCCAGGGTGGTGTGGAGTGCAAAAAACAATGGATTTAGGCCCAGATCATTGTACTGGGGTGAATGTAAGACATTGATCTACATTCTGTCCATCAAATTGTTTTTTGTAATTTTCTCCCTGAGTGTACTGGGGTAGCTCAGACGTGGGTCCCAGAGCCTCCACACCACTGGAGTCAAGCTAGCCGGGCTGATGAGAGGTGTTACCTCGAAACCGGTCCGGTCCTCGGATGCTTGATTCGGGTCTGGGAAAGATATGGCTGTGTAGTTCGAACTGGACTGTTCCCATGGGGCACAGGGTCAGAGCTGATTTGCATAAAGCCATTAGCTAACCCAGGGTGGTGTGGAGTGCAAAAAACGATGGATTTAGGCCCAGATCATTGTACTGGGGTGAATGTAAGACATTGATCTACATTCTGTCCATCAAATTGTTTTTTGTAATTTTCTCCCTGAGTGTACTGGGGTAGCTCAGACGTGGGTCCCAGAGCCTCCACACCACTGGAGTCAAGCTAGCCGGGCTGATGAGAGGTGTTACCTCGAAACCGGTCCGGTCCTCGGATGCTTGATTCCGGTCTCGGAAAGATATGGCTGTGTAGTTCGGACTGGACTGTTCCCATGGGGCACAGGGTCAGAGCTGATTTGCATAAAGCCATTATCTAACCCAGGGTGGTGTGGAGTGCAAAAAACGATGGATTTAGGCCCAGATCATTGTACTGGGGTGAATGTAAGACATTGATCTACATTCTGTCCATCAAATTGTTTTTTGTAATTTTCTCCCGGGGTTACGTTTGGAGGCATTTGATTGAACTCACCTAGGTTTGTTGGGAGGGCCGCAGACGCTTCTGGGTGAAAGTGTGGGGCAGCGGGTTGTTGGAGGTGGGGAGATGGTACAGTTAGCCCACTCGGGCACCAGGTTTTTATTTATTGCATTTGTTCAGAACTACCGAGATAAGGTGTCTGTGGCCTAACTACTGCATTTGTTGATTACTACAGAGATAAGGTGTCTGTGGCCTAAGGCATAACTACTGCATTTGTTCAGTACTACAGGGATATGGTGTCTCTGGCCTAAGGCATTACTACTGCATTTGTTGAGTACTACCGAGATAAGGTGTCTGTGGCCTAAGGCATAACTACTGCATTTGTTGAGTACTACCGAGATAAGGTGTCTGTGGCCTAAGGCATAACTACTGCATTCGTTCAGTACTACAGAGATATGGTGTCTGTGGCCTAATGCATAACTACTGTATTTGTTCAGTACTACCGAGATTAGGTGTCTGTGGCCTAAGGAATAACTACTGCATTTGTTGATTACTACCGAGATAAGGTGTCTGTGGCCTAAGGCATAACTACTGCATTTGTTCAGTACTACAGGGATATGGTGTCTTTGGGCTAAAGCATAACTACTGCATGTGTTCAGTACAACCGAGATAAGGTGTCTGTGGACTAAGGCATAACTACTGTATTTGTTGAGTACTACCGAGATAAGGTGTCTGTGGCCTAAGGCATAACTACGAAAAAGAGTTTCCTTTCTGTGTAATATAGTTTTTAAAGCGATAATGTAGCTTGTAAACATTGACATTTGTTTTGATTAATTCTACCCCGACTCATTATACATTACATTCAAATCATAACAAAACATTGAATGTATCTATACAATTTTTATTAAAAAAAGTTATTTTCATAAACTTAATATAAACACTTTATCACAAATAAAAATGAAGTTCATATGGTATTTTTCAGAACAACAGTATTCATATATTTACTAAACATAATACATGATTCATAATACATAGAAATTCATCAATTAAAAACAGTTTATCGACGCGTTTCGGTGCTTCGATGTTTGGGACACCTTCCTCAGGACTAAATTAAAATATCTTCTTTATTTATTGCAATTTTACTTTGCGGTACCAGTTTTAATCCGGCGGTTGAAGTGATGGTAACTACTCCCCTTCCACTCAGCTTTATCGGTAGAGGATTTAGTAGTTTGTGCAGGACCATCCGAATCACTACATGCAGTTCATTCGGCTTTGTACTTGTTGTTTCCGTTTTTCAATTTGGTCCGTCCTAGTCCTTTTTGTTCCTTAAGGACTTGTGTGGTGATCTTCCCTCTTCATTAATTTGGGGTGATCAGCAACGTCTTTCAAAAGACTAACGCTATGCCTGTCCGGTCTCCCTGGTTGCCTGTGTAAGGCATAACTACTGCATTTGTTGAGTACTACCGAGATAAGGTGTCTGTGGCCTAAGGCATAACTACTGCATTTGTTGATTACTACTGAGATAAGCTGTCTGTGACCTAAGGCATAACTACTGCATTTGTTGAGTACTACCGAGATAAGGTGTCTGTGGCCTAAGGCATAACTACTGCATTTGTTCAGTACTACCGAGATAAGGTGTCTGTGGCCTAAGGCATAACTACTGCATTTGTTCAGTACTACAGAGATAAGGTGTCTGTGGCCTAAGGCATAGCTACTGCATTTGTTGAGTGCTACCAGAACGCAAATGCTCCCTGGGAGAACCCACCTCATCACTTGTTGTGGATCTCCATATGCCAGAGCTGAGACCAAGCGATTGGGAAGTGCTAGAGCACCCCATTGAGCAAGAGTAAATCAGGATTGCTCTTGCAGACATGATTTCCGGCAAAACACTGGGCCCAGACGGCTATCATGTGGAGTACTATCATCAATTCTCGTTTACCCTCCCCTCACACTTCTCGGCATTCATCAGGAGGTGACAACAAGGGTGAATTTGCCCCAGAACTCATCGTAGTCACTATTGTAGTACCACACAAATAGGGTACCCCACCCACCCGCCGATTGCTATACATCTTATTGATCCAATAATTCTCATTAACACTGAACTCAAAATATATACTAACGTTCTGGCCAATAGACTCCTGGGGCTGCTTCTACAGCTGGTCCACCCAGGTTTGAGTGGGTTATGCCGCACCGAAACATTCGCAGGGTCCACGTGGTGTTAGCACTTTTCTGAATTGAAGAACCCTGCGGCACTGATGTTTATTGATTTTGAGAAGGCCTTTGACTCAGTTGATTAGACCTTTATGGAGGAAACTCTGATGAAACTGAGGCTCGTACTCTGTTTCTGTTTATATATCTGAATTTTGTATGTGCATCTGCGGACACAGGTCCGGGTCAATGGGACCCTTTTGTGCCTACTGACAGAAGCATCCAATGAGGGTGCCCGCTAACACCCTTCCTGTTCCACCTGCCCATAGAGCCACTAGGTGATTGGGTTAGATACGACGCGCAGGTTTGGTTGTTTGACTAGGGACTAGTAACAGATGATTCTTTAGCTCTGCCCGCGGATGATGTCCTCCTGTTTCTTTCCCACCCCTCTCTCACGAGCCCCTGCTTATTTCAGATGCCGAATCCCTATTGGGAGGTGTCTGACCTCAAGATCAACTGGTCCAAATCCCTCCTGCTCCTCGTGCCGGTTGATAGCAGCATTGTGAACTGGCAATTCTGGTAGCCAGTCTGGAGACTTAGCTTCACCAAGCTAGGGATACACATAACTCTAGAACTCAACCTAACATCACTTGGCCAAACTCCCCTTCAATATGATGGGCAGGGTTGCGTTGTTGAAAATGGTAATGCTATACCGAATATTCTATGCCACCTGAAACTCTCCTGTTGATACCCTGGTGGTGGTTCGAGACAATGTTCACTAAAATCCATGCCTATCTATGGCTCAACTAAGCATCCAAAATGGCTTTTGGCAAACGTGTCCGATCACCTTATGATGGCGAAATGGGCATGGCTGACATTCTTCTGTATTATTGGGCCTCGTAGATTCTGGTGGTTAACGACTGGTAGGGTGCTGGACGACATGACCCTGTATTGCTCTTGGAGATAGCACCGGTAGGACACAGCAACATCCTAGGGCTGTTGTAGGAAACTGGGTTTTTATTGCAGTATACCCATCTACTTTTTGCCTGTTATCTGGTGCAACTTTGACTGAAAGTGTGCTGAGTTCGTGCTATTCCGGTCCCCAGCACCAGTGTCCTTTCCTGAAACTGTATGATTGTTCCACAATTGGCAATCCTTTAAGATCCATTCACGCCCCTAGTAATTGGTACCCCTGGTACCCAGGGCATTGGAACTAAAGAAAATCCCTAAATGCTGTGGCACAAATTGTGCCACCCTAAGGGACCCCTCGCCAAGCTCTTGCTCTAGAGGAAACCGAAGAGTCGTCATGGCACACATCCCCGTTGCCAGCACTACATGTGTTATAGGTTAGTCACCCCACACGGCAGGCCATAGAGCCCTAAGGCAGGGTGCACTATACCCATGTGAAGGCATGCCTGCGAGAGCTGATGTCTCCCAGTGATTTCTAAGTTCACTTTTAGACATGGGCTGGACACTCGTCATTACGAGTTTCCCATCTACATGATGGCTTCCCTGTACCCCAAGGTGTTTAGTGTGAGAAGATGGCCTGGCATATGATGTCCACTATTCTAGTGGGCACCTTGCACCAGTCCAAACGACCCTTATTGATGGTATGTTTGAAGTCAACCTTATAGAAACCTATCCTAATGGTAGCTGTGGAGAGCAGCCTTCAGGCTAAGACTTAGAGGCGAGTTAAGCAAGTTGTTTTACCAGTCTATAATCTCTTGAATGATCAAATGAAAGCACACCACATAAGTTATATATCAAATATATATATGTATTTATTCTAAACAAAACCCCTCTGGTCTCTTTATGAGGCTAGAGGTGAAAGCACAATACAAGGAACGTAATTAGCATACTATAAGTTGCATAGTATACATTATGCCCTAGGGGCCTCACAAACCATATACTAAAATAGTGGTATAAGAACCACGTGAGGGATAGAAGTCAGGCCTAGGGCTTGTAGAACCGCTGGGGCAACCAGGAACCACCCAACGCAGGAGACCTACAGGGGATGCATGCAGTGTCTAAACACAGCCGCGAATCACCATTGACTTTCTATGGAAAACGAACAAGTTACAATTTTAAAGATTAAGGGCACTTAGAGGTGAACAACGATGTAACCCTTTTAGACTGGGACACTTTGAGGGTCAAGACCCACAGGAGCACCGGAGTACTCGTGTTACTTCAACCAGGGAAGCCGGGTGCATAGGTGTCTTATGGTGTCGGGTTTCGTCGTCGATTTCAATGGAGAGCTGCGAAGAAATGCTGCAGGCGACCAGAGTGTAGGAAGGTGGATATCTGACTATGGTTGCCCCCAACTTTTTGCCTGGTGTTTTGCTGGTTTTTCGACTTAGTTGACCTGGGGCCCTGCTATTCAGGACCCCAGGCCCACTGCTCTCTCTCTAAATTGACAAGCATGTACCTTAGGTGCATTTACCAATTGGTTCTGGGCCACCTTATCATTCCCTGTACAGCATACCTTAGGTATCCAGGGCATAGGTGTACCCAGGGCCTACCAGGGGCTGAAGCATGTATTATGCCACCCCTGGCTGGCCATCTAAACAGACACAACTGGCTGCACGACAGCTGGGGCAAGGTGGTGTAATCACCCTTTGCTTTAGATATAGTATCCCTATATCTAACCCTAAAATGGACACATATATTCCTATCAGCCACTCCTATGGCAGGCCTTATCAATCCTGAAGGCAGAGTGCTTGGAATTATGTGAGATGGTGCTCTGGCATGAGCTGAGCCCGTTTGCAGCTTGCAGAACCAAGTCCTAATAGCTGTTCCATGATAACGCTATACCATATACTCTTAAGTGCATTATGAACCTCGCGGTCAAATGCTAACTTTGGTATAGCATTATCAAAACATGTCCAGTAAGGTGTCATACGAATTGGAATACTACCCCCTCGCCATTTCTGGCGATGGGGGTAGCATTCCACCCTTCTAGAGGGACACGACATGTATGTAACTGTGAACCCCGGTTAAAGTTAACTCGAGCCTCAGCATCACAAAATGGATGCTGCCACCACAGACACAAGTCTGACCTCCTGCTGCTGGGAGTCCTTCCAGCGAGGGAGGCTCGACCAAGGGTTTTCTGCCTTGGGAGGTGCTATCACCACCCCAGACAGGATTTTGTGTATTAGGTAGGACAGGGCTGAAAGGAATGAGACATGCCTGGGGCACACAAGGTGTCCCTGTGCATATGCCGGTCTAAACCAGTTCCTGGGGCACTCCAGCCCCAGAGCTGGCGCAAGATCGTACAAAGGAAAGGGGGTGTAACCACCCCCCTTCCTGGTCCCACCCAGAGGAGGGACCTAGTCGTAGTCCAGCCCCCTTTAGCAGAATAAAGGTAGGAGCTGGTCCCATTCCAAATTAGATTATGCTGATCAACTTCATAAGAAGAAACTCTGGACCTCGATGTTCTGCTCCACAGAAGACAGAAGGAATCTCCCTTGTGGGCAAGGAGTGTCCACCCTGCATCTGCAGGCACCATCAGCGTACCGCGACTTCCCTTTGTCGTCTTCCTGCAAAGGATCCAGGCTTCAGAGCCCGACGAGACCCGGATTCCCAGACCTCTCCGACCTCAACCCACATCTGCAGCAGAGCTGAAACCCGTGGGTGCGACGAGACACGTGGGACCGGCCATCTTGAAAGAAGCAGCACTTCGCTCCAGCACGACTCCTGAGGTATCCTCATCCAAGTGCTTTGGGGACTGAGAAGCCCCGACCCCGAGCAGCTCCTGCATCGAAGATCAGCCCTCCAGCATCCACGAGATCTGCGTGGGGCCCTTCTGCCTGTTTGCTGCTCGACACGTTGTCTGGTCACTTGCCGGCTGGCTTGTGGCCTCCTAGACGACGAACTCCGACAACTTTGCTGCTGGTCTGGTTTCTCCAGACTGGCCCTTGCTCCCTTCCAAAAGAGGAGCACCTCGGACCCTCCTGGTCCACTCCAGACGCCGTTACCACTCACCGCCTGGGTTGCCTTTGCCAAGGCCTGTTGAACCCGAATCCGGAGACGACACCGCCGACAGCGAGAGCCTGCGTGGGACAGCTCGTGCCTCCATCCTGGTCATCGAAGACACCACCTGGTCCACGTGGCTGCAGAGACAAGCGTCCACCTTCACCTGATGGCGACAACCACATCTGGTTCCACTCCTGGTTCCACTCCAGTCACTGGCTAGTGACTTTGAACATTGTCCCCTCTGCTTTCAGGTTCTTCTCTTCACCAATCCACCCTTGGATTGCACCGGACATCTTCCTCCTGGTCGCCTGCAGCATCTTTCTTCAAGGCTCCATAGACTTCGACGCAGAAACCCGACACAACTTCGCACCTATGCACCCGCAGCCTGTGGGTGAGGTAACACGAGCATTTCGGTGCTCAGGGGTAGCTTCACTATCCTAGTGTCCAGTTCCATTGTCGTTTCAGTCCTATCTAGTCAGGAACGTCCGTACTCACCTTTTCTTTAAACTGTACTATCCATAGACGTTTGTATGCATCTCGCGTGTGAGTTCACACTCTGCACACGTGCTCCGTGGGCCTCCTATTACTTACCTCAAGTTGGTATAGCGTGGTCCCAGCGATCCTACAGCCTCTGGATAGCTCCATTCCTTTAATTGACTTTCGCATTCCATTTATCTAGTATATGGTTTGTCGTGCCCCTAGGGCACCATTGTAAATCGTGCAACTTGAACGTATTTTTCCTAAGAGTTTGTCATGTGCGTAGCCCTCTGACCTCATAAAGAGAACAGAGGTGTATGTTAGTTAATAAATATCTGTTTATTTTCATAACTACCTGTGTGGTGTCCTTTTCATTTGGTATTCAAAGGTTATATGTGGGAAAACAGCTGGCTTCAAATGCCATAAAGAGTTTAGCCTAAAGACTGCTTTTGTCCACGCTACTAGGGTAGCTGGTCTATAAGGTTGACTTACAACCAATCACCATCAGGGTTGTTTGGACTGATACAAGGTGGTCACTAGAACTAGTGAACATCATATATCAGGCCAACTTCTCACAAAGATAATGTGAATTAACTCACCGAAGTGCAAGGGCAAATCAGTATTTAATAATGCATGCACTTCTGTGCGGGTGTTAGACACGTGAAGGACAAATGTTTCACGAGCAGATGTGAGGGCAACTTCAATAGAGCTCTTATGCGACTCATCTTATTGAACTCTGCTTTCAAGGTCGGAATCTTAGGCCAGATGGAAACATCAAGTTTCCAATGCGGGGGTGGATACATGGCATTCTTGCAACAAACTACACGTTCACTGACTGTAACTACATAAGCAATCCCTTTTATTAACCCACAACAATCTTCATTGTTCAAAAGTAAATAACTCCCGTTAGCCAGCAATGTGAATGTGTGAACTATTGCAGGCACGGGTGTACCTTTCAAAACACAGGCTAAATTAAGCTTGTTTTGGTTGCAAGAGCCATGTAATTGGATATGTTGACACATTAAGGAATGATCCGGTGTTTCAGTGCATTCTTCACCATTCAAATAAACTTCTCTACCCTCCCTAAGGCATCTATATGTAAAAGGAAGCGACCAGGCTTCATGGAGATAAGAACTTCCAAGAGGCTCGTATCTGCCAATGGCAAAGTACTTCACACAATTTTTAAATTCAAATAAAGAAAACGGCAGAGTTATTAAACCGCTTCTGCCACAGAAAACGGTAAAGGCTCTAACCTCTCAATGTGTAACATGGAAAAAGAAGCATCCTTCATTGATAGTAAGTGTTGCTTGTCAGTCAAATTAAAAGGGGCAAATAAGGATGACGTATTCATGTAATGCCACAGCACTTTTCCCGCCTTAAGGGTCTGCAATGTCCATGCAAATTGCATAATGGAACTCAACTGATTCTGACCATGGTACAAAGCAGACACTTCATCTTGCACAATATCTACAACAGACGATACAATATTATCTAACGTGTAAATGCGTGAAGAGAGCGTGTTAATGCTGTTATCTACAACCGCTAGCATTTTTTCTAAATTAGCTTGATCTATAGCCCTAAGGCGGGTAGCCGCCTCAACCTGGGAAGCTTTCCAGAATTTGTTATAAACAGCATATATCCATCTTTTAGATCTACCTTTAGCCGGGCCTTTAATAAAATCATTCAGATCAACATCATCAGTCAGTTTAGATAAATGCAGTTTAACTGACACCAAGGTAGAATGTTTGAGCCAGTTCTGACACAATTTGCCTACAGAATAGGTAGTCACAGAATGGCCACTTTCAAAACGGGGATCTACCCTGACCAGTGTAAAGCCTTGAGGTAAACCCAGAAAACTATGCGGGCATGAATCAGCACTTCTGTGCCAGAGCAACCAGCCCTCGGGATCCAAACTGGATATGTTAAAGGAGGAATTCAAACATTGAGTTAGTAACTCTCTCATGGAAAATTTAGTAAAATTACCCCAACCGGAATATTCCTCTAAATCAGGAAAAGAAGGAGCATTTAATCTTTTAGGAGTAGCCAATCCAAAGCATGTTGACTGTGAAATTGTAGAATTCAAAAACAACATATGGTTTGGCATGGAGCATGCACAGTGCAAAGCCTCAGTGCCTTGCATTTGCCTGCTTTTAGAACCCCAAACTGATTTATGGTCAATTGTATCCTTCCACAACCCGTAGCCCACAACGGCCAAGTGGTCTAGAAAGGACTTCGAATACAATAATTTAGTATCAGTAAGTCTAACTTTGGAAATGTTTTTTTCAGCCATTTTAAAATAAAAGGCATTAGGATTAGATCGATTAAAATCTGAAAACTAAGTGAACCTTTTCAAAAAGGTAGCAGAACTGCCTTGTATAGGAGCAGGACAGTGTTCCTACTGGATGTAATTTACAGTGAGCCCCCTGTTATTAGCTTTATGTAGGCAATGATTGCCAAAATGTTGATAACAATACAAATCACCGTAATTAGCAGACTCCAAGTACAAATCTTCAGCATCAAAGGCACCATAATATTTCAAATAAAAAACAATGATTCAACGGCCTGAACATCCCAATCATCAGAACGTATATTTTGTTTAACTACATCCCCCATAGACACTCTAAGCACATTAGGGACCTTTATAACCTCAGTGAGCCCATGAATTTGAAATCGAACAGCATCCCATACAATCCCATCTAAGACAGGCCAAGCAGTGATGTTAACTAAAGCCAGGTATCTTTGCACTCTGTGTGATGAGGAATGGGGAGCCAAAGTTCCATTGAGATGTCGAATGCTAGTTCTCTCCTCGACATAGTGTCCATTGACGAGACGGAAAAATAAAACACAAAACCAATTGACATAAAAAGGTAAATCGAAAAAAGCACCATCCAAATATAAGTCCAAGGGGGAATCAAAAAATGTTTTTAAACAGTCTTGCCAAAACAGAAATCTTCGAGGGCTTTCTAGATGTGTGCGAAACAGTGTCCAATAAAAATCTGGATTCCGTAGCCAAGCGAGTTTGCAAATCAGGCATCGATAAGTCAGTTGGGTAAGTATAGTCAGTGTCATCATGTTGAGTACCAGGCAGTATACTCAGTAAAGGACTGGAAATTGCAGGCAACTCGAAAGCAACATCAGGCACAGGATTGGAAACCGGGGCCAAAACAGAATTTCTCAAAATCGAAGGACATGAGACTGCCGGTGTCATACTAAGAAGAATCGGCCACTCTGTGTATCTCAACATTTTCAATGGAGATATACCTGTTCTCCTTACGACCCGGAAGTGGTGGTAAAATGACTGTTCTTGTGCCCTTCACTCCAAGCACTGGAACCGGAGCTCGATAAGATGGACCAAATTCCTTCTTGTTATCGATCTTCTCATGAACTAGTTCGCCAACTTGGGGTAGCCAGCCAACTACCGGGATCTGCAACGCATCATCCGAGGTGGAGGGCAAATGTTCCTTTGCAAGACTGTCTCTTGTCTTTTGGAGATCCTGTAAAACATTGCAATGTTCATCTACGTTAAAGGAGGCAGCTTGAACCACCGAGTCTAGACCGTCCAGGTCCGGTACAAATATCTTGATAGCAAAGAGCATTTTGTATTGGGTCCGCCCACCCAGAAACCTTCCAGGGAGATTAATAAGAGCACGCTGCACGCCATTGAGATGGGCTAGCCAGTTCCTGCCAGTGCCTATACCTCGAGCTGTCAAAGACTGCTTTAAATCTTGGTTCATTCGTTCCACAACACTATTACCCTCAGGTCTGTATGGAGACGAAAACTTGGCTTGGACCCCCAACGAAGTCATGGCATCCTTATACGCCTTAGAGTAGAGGAAGTGTTGAGTATTGTCAGCAGCGCAAGAATAAGTAAATCGCCACTAACCTTTTCTCTTGTGACCAGCAGAGACGATGCCTGATGAGAATTCCCCCCAATTCCCCTGAACACAATCCCCATACAGAGGAAAACTACCAATCTGCATGAAACTGTGCCCGAGGGGAAAAGGGAAGTGGATAAAATAATAAATAGCTGTCTTCACTGTTTTCTCTTCGTGGTCTTGTCTAATACACTGCTATGGGGCCTTGGTAATTTGGATGTACTCTCCAAGGCAGAGAATACATTTTTGAAGGACCTCCTGGCTATCCCGATGAGCACTCCAACAGTTCCCGTGCTTTTGGATGCGGGTTGTAAAGCAGTCAAAGATCAGGCTCGCCTCCGGCCACTCCTCTTATGGGCTCGTCTGTGGAGAGTTCCCGAACTGAAAACATATGCGGATGGGCTGTCAGAGGTGATGGGAATGGGTGGTTGGAATAAGATTAAGTGGCTCAGGGACATTAAAAACCTACTGGGAGACCAAGGCTTGGGGTCTTGCTGGACTACTCAATCTGCCCCACCGAAGGCGACCCTGAAAAAACTATATTGGGAGTGGGTCTCTGCCCAGCTCATCAGCAACCCACGTCACTGCAATTCCACCGCAGCCTACTTGAAAATAAAATACGTTGTTGCCTTTGAGCCTTACTTGGACCTAATTACAATTCCTCCTGACCGGTCACTCTATATTAAACTTAGAGTAGGCACCTTACCCTTAGGAGACTTGCTTTCAAGATGGAATACACCCGCCCAGGCATCACCATACTGTTCACAATGCACAACTAGGCCAGAAACTGTGGCTCATTTCTTCTTTAAGTGCCTTGATTACACTCGCCCAAGAAGAACTTGGCCTAAACCTCTCTGCAAACAACTGGGAACTCGCCACTATATGGTGGCTTTACGGATTTTATTAACCGACACATCCTCCCCCATAGTCTGTGGTGTGTCCAAATTCTTAAAATGGGCATGTTTGATCCACTTAAAAAGACTGTCTATATCAATTTAATTCTTTCTTAAATAATTTATTGTTGTACAATTCAAAAACTTTTTATCCGATTCAATTTTAACTTGTACAGTTTTTTACGATGTGCTATTTTATATATTTCTGTAATACTTTTATGATATCTGCATATCAAAATAAAGCTACCAACCAACCAACCAATACACTGCACAGCCTCAGTAAGAATGATCTCGCACTGCAGAAGTGGAAGACAAGACAACAGATTGTAGTAGATGCCAAGGTATAGCGTTTTACAACCAGTAACAGGGCTTCCTAGAACTCACCAGAATCATAGGCAGCTATGACAGTAATATGGAGCATACGCCAGGTCTTTCCAATACGGTGGCACTGCAATGACCAGTATCGTAAAAGAGCAAAACAGTTTGTATACTCCCAAGAAGCAGTCACACAACCAAACTTGAAATGTTATTCTTACACCCCCTGGGTGGAACTGACTGCAATAACGATTTTCCAATTGAAAATAATAAATCATGCACTTCTTTAAATTCAGAAATGACAGTCACGGGACTGGGCTGAATCCAATCAATAATGTACTGCCCATTAAGTTCCTGGCTCCAAACACTAAGGAAATGAAAAGAAATTAAATGGCAACAAGATCAGCGCTGAATGCGTCTTGGAAGAGCAGGCGCAAACCGCTAAGGATTTCCTGCCTACAGAGTCGCGTAAACATGTAAACGCGCACTGCGCGTTTCAAGTTTATCACGGCTCACCTAAAACGCAGGAGAAAAACAATGAAATAATGTATTGAGTGGTGGAGACGGTCCTTACTCCGACCGAAATACCTGACAGGCAGAACACGCTCCAAAGTCATGGAAGGTCATAGGTACAACAACGTGGTGAAATCAGGCACAGAACACCACTCAGGAATTACGGCTACTTCTCGCTGGAATCTGGCGGGGAACACCATCCCCCATTCCTCGCACAGGGAAGATTGTCCAGCATCGTTTCACTGGGAGGAGGGCTTATATAAAGACCGCCCCATTTCTCTCTCTGGTTTGCCCCTTAGCCTTCTGGTAGTTGTAGTTTCTAGGGCCCTTCCGTTTAGTAAAGTGGGAATGCACAGTTGAGAAGGTGTGACATGGTGACATGGATTTGACCCCTGAATTGGAGATCGCTACAGGAAGGTACCACAGGCAAAAATCCCTACAAAGATACGCAAGTCTCTTATGACAGTCCATGAATCAGCGCTGCGGTGAGACCAGACCCACACAAAGCGTGTGCATAAATCAACTGCTACTAAGATGTACTTATACGCAGTATCAGAAGAAAAGGGACCGCAGTGATCTAAATAAACACACCCAAGGGGTTTATTAGAAATGTACAACTGTGTCTGGGGCGGACGCGCAGCAGTTGAAGGATTAATCTGCTGGCAAATGTCACATTGAAGGACATAATCATGAGTCTGTTTGTACAGCCCCCACCACCAGAAACGTTGTTGTAACTGAGCTACAGTAGCCGAAGCACCCGCATGCGCAGACGCAACATCTTCATGAGCTGCGGTAATCAGAGTAGGCCTGCGGTCCGCGTTGTGAAGTAACCTCTCACCAACATCAGGAATTTTCACATAAGGAACTTTATCAGTACTTAAGTGGTATGAATACTTTGAAGGGAATCTTTTTGGATATTTACCTCCCTTCTCAGTTGCAGCAACAGCTGCCAAGATATCATCATCAATCTTACTTTTGGAATGTGTAACCGCTGCAACCAAATATGTCGAAACCGCTGATTTTGCTGCCTCATCGGCAAGCGAATTGCCAACAGCGTTGAATCCCACGCGCTGATGGCTGATAGTATGAAACAAAACACGAGGGGCAACTGCTCTTTAAGCTCAGCCACTCGGACCCAGATCATTTTATGTTTTATTGTGCTACCCTTGGAATCACGAAAACCATTCTGAATGCAAAAGAACAAGTTCTCATTGTAAGACTGGACACAGTAGTAAGAATCACTCACAATAAGAGTTGTCACACCAGGATCAGCATACTCCAATGCAAGCATCAGAGCCCGAAGCTCTGCCAATTGTGCGGCGCAGTCCCCAAGAGTCTGAGTGTGCACGACTCTGGACTTAAACTCATCATTCACCATGGCACCTACCACAATAGTGCAAGCGGAAACGTATGCGTGTTTAGAAACCATGCGCAACCTGCGCCGAACCATCAGTGTATATGATGCAATGGGAGTCCTCCAAAGACCGCATAGCCAAAGGGGCAGGATGAACAAATTCATACTGCAAAAACTCCTGCAACTGTAAGGAGGCATCAAAAATAAACGTAACATCCGGAGACGTCAATGATGCTGCCCATTGTATCCAACGAGGGTGCAAATCTATAGAATTTGGCACACTGGCTTTCGTCACTGCCTCTAATGCAGGAAACGGGGTTACAACCAACATGCGTTTTCCCTGTGACAGCGCAAGTTCCTTGAGAATCGCCATTTGCACGGCTGTCAAAACTTTTTCCACAGAGGAAAACCGTATTTCAGCCGAAGTGTACAAGTGTGACTTGTAAGCAATAGGTACTGTGTCTCTGTTATGTTGTGTAATACTTGTATGTTGCTTTAACTATGTTCATTCCACATTCTACTTAGAGTGTTTCTATGAGTTCTATTCTAATGTGTTCAGTTACTCCTGACTGCTAACCTGTCTGGCTGTGTACCTGCTCTGCTATTGCATTAAATCCACTTTTCTACTTAATTGATGTGTGCTTCATCAATTTAACAACTGGCGACGATCGGGATGATTTTTTGAAGCCTGTGTACCGCTTTTATATCAAATTCTGACCTTCCTTGTGGTTGAGACGACGAATGGAGCAGAGACGACGTTACGATATTTATACAACGCACTGAGGACACTAATCGCTTTAGCGCAACTAAGTCTGGTGAGCGACGCTTTATTTCTACTGAGACTTTATTTTTTATCCTTACTTTGGATGTTTTCTATGCGCTTTGACATCTGCGCTCGAGCGCTCACCGTTGCTGTTTAAAACGCGCATCGAATGCGCGTGTCCTCTAGCTTGGAGGTTCTCTCTACGACTCGCGTTGCTTGCTGGTAACGTCATACGTTCGCTGAGAACGTGACGCATCACACGGTGCGTGGCAGCCATCTTGGATTGGGCAGGCCTACTCGTTACGAAAAAAAAAACGGAAGACGTTTTTTTTGTTTGATTGCCAATTTCGACACCCACAAGTCGGATTTTCATCGCGGTCACAGGTAATCGTTGTTTAACGCTTCGAGCCAAGCTGCTTATCTCAGTTTTGACATTTTCAAGAATTTCAAGAATTTCCAACCTATTGGTGGTGAAGCTTGGACAGTGTAAAGAAGGGACGTATATTATCACTCACTGAACAATTCCACCATAAACAACAGTATACCTTACTGATAATTTACTTCTGCTATCATCCATTATTTTATTAACTCATTTTTTTTTATTTCACATCAACATGAGTCAACAAACATTTTCTTTAAGTAATCCTCAGGAATTCTGGTGCAAAGGTTCTGAACCAACGTTAAAATGGCTGGAGTGGAAAGACTATTTTCTCAATTATATTGACACTGTGGATTCCGATGGTAAAATGTCTGCTGATCAAAAGAAACGTATTCTTTTACATTCATTGGGTCCAAAAGGACTGAAATGTTATAACCAAATGAACAAGCCCATTGTAGGGGGAGGGGATAGTAATGTTTTCACTGTAGCTCTATCCAATTTAGACAAATATTTCTCCCCGAAGGTATGTATGGGCATTACGCGTTACAAATTTTACCAGAGAAAACAATCTAAAAATGAATCTGTGGATGACTATGTTGGTGAGTTGAGAAAAATGGGTGATGATTGCGCTTTTGGTGGTTTACTGGAAGACTTAATTCGCGACCAGGTTGTAATGCATGCTAATAATCCTGCAATTCAGGAACGTCTTTGGATGAATGGTGATGCTTGTTTAGAAGACATCCTAGCTTTAGTTCGTAAAGCTGAGTCATCTAGTAGATGTGCGAGTGCTCTAAAATCAGAAAGTGTCAGCAAAGATGTTGTGGCTAAAATAGATGCAAATTCAAAAAGAAGCGGTAATTTTAAACAAAAAAGTGAAACATGGGCAAAGCCTAAGTACAGTAATGAACCTCCCAAATGTTATAGGTGTGGTAGTTTAGAACATTTGGCGTTTGCCAAGTCTTGTCCTGCTAAAAAGAGTAAATGCGGTGCTTGTGGACTCTATGGTCATTACACCAAAGCATGTAGAAGAAGGACAAAGACTGTCAAGTGCATTCAAGAGGACCTTGCCTCTGATGAAAACACTTCTAGTGATGAGGACCAAGCATCAGACTGTGCTGTAGTCTTGAAAAAGAAATTACTCCTCAACATTAGGGATGGCTGTTTGCTTGTAGATAACAAACCTGAATGTTGGATACATATAGGAGGGGTGCGCATTAAGGTCTATGCTGATTCTGGTTCGCCTTATACGATCATAAACGAAGATATATGGCGTAACACATTTGTCGACAAAGTTGGTCCAAAATTGTCTCCTCCTGATATTGACCCTGAAGGTTATGATGGTGGCAAGATTGATATTGTTGGTTTTCGTTGGCTTAAATTTGAGTTCAAGAACCGTAAATCATATGGCAAGTTGTATGTATCAAAAAAAGGTCCGTCTGTTTTAGGGTGGAAAGACCAAGGGGATTTACACATTATTCTTGACCCCAACTCTGTGGAAAAAGTTTTAGTGATGGATGAGGGCACCAAAACTGGTGAGGATCTGTTAAAAAGATTCCCTGCAGTCTTTTCAAAGACAATTGGCAAGTTGAAAGACTTTGAACACAAAATAATTTTGAAGGATTCTGCCGTACCTAAGATTCATAAGGTTAGGAGTGTGCCAATCGCCTTGAGAAAAGACGTAGCTACGGAACTTGAGAGATTGGTCTCATCTAACATAATTGAACCGATTGAAGCGTCTGCTTGGGTTTCCCCTTTGGTGGTCGTGAAACGATCCAATGGTAAATTAAGATTATGTGTGGACCTTCGCCACTTAAACGATAATATTGTGGTAGATCAATTCCCTCTGCCAAAGATCAATGAGATGTTAGCTTTGCTTGACGGGGCTAAATGGTTCACTACAATCGACTTATCATCTGCGTACCATCAGATCCCTCTGTTTAGAGACAGCAGAAAGTACACTGCTTCCATAACCCCACAGGGCTGTTACCAATTTAAAAGGATGCCTTTTGGTTTGGCTTCGGCCGCAGCTGTTTTCCAGCGTTTAATGCACAGGTTGTTTTCCACAGTTAAAAACACAAAGTTTTTTCAAGATGACATTCTCATCTTTGGAAAGGAAAGGGCAGATCATGACAACACTTTAAATGAAGTTTTAAGCATCCTTAATGACAAAGGTTTAACTGTTGAATACACCAAATGCACTTTTACCAGCGATCATGTTACTTACCTAGGGCATGTTATAGATTGTGATGGGATTAAACCAAAACCCAACTTAGTTGATGCTATCAGATGTGCTCCTTCCCCCAAGGGAAAAGATGATGTCAGATCCTTTATTGGCTTAGCCGAATTTTGTTCAAAATACATTCCAAACTTTGCGACCAGAACATATAATATAAGACAGCTGTTAAAGAACAAGACAAAGTTTGCTTGGTCAGTTGAATGTGAACAAGATTTTGAAGGCATCAAAAGTTGTATTGCCAATATTGCTTCTTTAAAAAGTTTTAATCCTGATGCCCAATCTATTATCACCACAGATGCCAGCATTAAAGGTTTGGGTTCGGTTTTATCCCAAGTAGGTGTGAATGGTAAGGAACAAATTGTTGCTTATGCTTCCAGGTCACTCTCACGTACAGAGGAAAAATACTCCACTATCGAAAAAGAAACCTTGGCATGTGTATGGGCTGTTAATCACTTTAGAGCTTTTGTATGGGGCACTAAGTTTATTTTGCGCTGTGATCACAAGCCATTACTCAGAGTCCTGACTACTGAAGGTACCGTTAACACTTCAGCGAGAGTTGCCAGACTTGCTATTAAATTGCAAGATTATTGTTATAATGTGGAATTTGTTCCTGGCAAAGAGAATTGTATAGCCGATTTTCTTTCTAGAATGCCTAAGCAACTCGATGAATGTGAGGATGAATTGTGGAATTCCTTTCAGGTAGCCTATGTACAAGATATGGAAGGTGCAGGCATTTTAAAGCAACAGTGGCTTGATGAGTATATGAAAGATGAAGAGTTATCCTTAGTAAAATCCCATCTAGCTGGGTCCTGGCCGAGGAAAGTTGATAGTAAGCATCCTCTGAAGCCCTTTTGGGAAGTCAGATTAGATATAAGTGTTCTAGATGGCAGCATCTGGTTTGGTGAGAGAGTCATACCTCCGAAGACTTTGCGGTCGTCCATCATGGCCTTATGCCATGAGGGGCATTTTGGCATAGTCCGTTCTAAACGCACTGTTAAAACCTCTTTTTGGTGGCCAGGTATGGACGCTGAAATCGACAGGTTTGTAAGGAACTGTAAGTTGTGTCAAACAGCTGACAAATCTTTAGTTGTCTGTAAGCCTCCTATGGGCAACATGACTGCACCTAGTTCTCCTTGGGAACATTTAGCCATTGATATCATGGGTCCAGTTGGCAGTGAGCAAAAATACATTTTGGTCTTAATGGACTTATTTTCTAGGTGGCCTTTTGTAAAAGTTGTGAGCAAAGCTGATACTGCGACTGTTTTAAAATTCTTAGATACATGCTTCACGTTGGAAGTTATTCCTTCAGTTTTACTTAGTGACAATGGTGTCCAATTTACCTCTAATAAGGCAAAAGAGTATTTTGATACTTTAGGTATCAAGCACAAGACCACTGCTCTTTACAATCCAAACAGTAATGGAATGGTTGAGTGTTTTAACCGTGTCATTAAAAGTACAATTCAAATGTCTGGTAAGAGCAAGGAGTGGGAAGTTCAAGTTTTAAAGATGGTTTGGTCTTACAGAACCTCAATATGTGAGGCTACTGGTTTTCCTCCTTTTGTACTTATGCATGGCAGGAATCCACGTACCAAGTTTACTCCAGGATGGTTGTTTAAGTCCAATGTGGTCAATTGGTCTGAAGATGTTGTTAAGGAAAGGAACCAAGCTTCCCATCTTAAAAGCAAAATGTTGTATGACACAAAGCATAAGGTGAAAGATGTTAGCTTAGTTATTGGTCAATGGGTAAGGGTCAAGAAACCTGGTAAGCCTTCCAAGGAGGAAAGTAGTTTTTATGAACCTATGCAAATTGTTGAAGTTTTAAACAATTCTGTTCGTCTTTCTGATGGACGTGTTTGGAACCTCAAAAGGATTGCCAGATGTCCTCCTCCTCAGGTTGTTCCTTCTTGTCAAGCTTCTTCTCAGGGGTCTTCTGATTTGTTTGACCTGGAGGATTTGTTTTGTCCCAAGTCTTCTGATGCTTTCCAGACGTCTAACACTCCCTGTTGTCCAGTTTCAGACATTTCTGGCCAGATTTCGTCTGATTTGGGTGCTTCTTCTGCTTCCTCTTCTGCATGTGATGGTGAGGTACATGTTTTCAGAAACCCTAGGCGTGAGAAAAAGCCTCCTGTGTGGTTAGCAGATTACATTTCTGAGAATTTTCCTTTGTAATGCCTTTTTTTGTTTGTTGTTGTTTTGATGGGGGGTGGTGTTGGGCACGTGTTATAACTTTATTTTCTTTAATGTTCAAAGGGGGATGTGTTATGTTGTGTAATACTTGTATGTTGCTTTAACTATGTTCATTCCACATTCTACTTAGAGTGTTTCTATGAGTTCTATTCTAATGTGTTCAGTTACTCCTGACTGCTAACCTGTCTGGCTGTGTACCTGCTCTGCTATTGCATTAAATCCACTTTTCTACTTAATTGATGTGTGCTTCATCAATTTAACAGTCTCCTTCGTCAAAATTAAGGTACGTGAAACCCACAGCCCCAGGGATGATTCCTATCACCAGGTTGGTGTGGTTATCACGGGTCAGTAAGAATTTAGATTCTAGAAGATCAACCTGCAAAGATTGCAAAATAGCTGAATGTTCTGGGCATTTCTCCAACAAGTGAGGAGCTAATTCACTACCTTCATTGTTTAGCTCGTAGCCCAGGAACAACACTGTATACTCTGCAATGTGGGACTTTGCAAAGTTGAATTTGTAACCGAAGTCCGCAAAGTTACAAATTATGCGGTCAACGCGACACAGATGCGCCCAAAGCTTGTCATCTGTGAGATATATGTCATCTGTGAGAAGGTGGCCTGATATGCAGTGCTCACTATTCTAGTGAACACTATGTATCAGTCCAGCAACCCTTATTGATGATTGGTTGTAAGTCAACCTTATAGACCAGCTATCCTAGTAGCATGGATACGAGCAGTCTAAGGCTAAAGACTCGAGAGGGCGTGTTAAGCCAGCTGTTTACCACACATATACCCCTTGAATACCCAGTGAAAGGACACCACACAAGTGTTATGAAAATAAACAGATATTTATTAAGAATCACAACAGCCCTGTACTCTTTATGAGGACAGGGTACTAAGCACAAACCAAAACTCTTACAAAAATACTTAAGTTAGCACAGTATATACAAATGCCCGAGGGGCACGGAAAACCATATACTCTGAAAGTGGAATGCGAAATTACTAGCAGGTAAGTACAGTACTAATAGGCTTTGGAATCGCTAGGACTTGACTATAGAATCGTTAGATTACTTCTAGGAGACCCAGGGGACTCGGGTGCAGTGTGTGCACTCTCACGCGAGATGCGGGACAAAGTCTATGGTAGCTAGAAATTGCAAAGTTAGTGTTCTCGGGCGAACCCGACCTGGTAGGGAGAAAACGAAAATGGATTCTGACCCTTGGATAGTGAGGCTATGCTGGGGCACTGAAATGCCGAAGTTACCTAGCCCAGGGGCTGCAGCTGCATAGGACTCAAAAGACGTCGGGAATCCTCGTAGACGGACCAGGAGCCTGGAAGAAAGAAGTTGCTGGCAGGCGACCAGTGAAGAAAGTTTGGTGGATCCAAGCCTGGATCGATGGAAGATGACACCTGAAAGCAGAGGGGACCAAGTTCGAGACTACTAGCCAGTAGTCAGTGGGCACCAGGAGGGCACCGGATGGTAGCCACCTCGACAAGGTGAGTGGGTGACGCTGTGCTCGAAGATCTCACGGACCAGGAGGCGTTGTCGGCGACCAGGAAGGAGGAGCGAGCTGTCCCACGAAGATTGAAGCTGTCGGCGTCGCTGGACCCAGGATTGGGCAACAAAGCCTTGGCAAATTCAAGCCCACGCGGTGGACCTAAAATGGCGTCTGGAGTGGACCAGGAGGATCCGGGGTGCCTCTCTTGAAGAAGGAAGCAAGGGCCAGTCTGGAGCAACCAGACCAGCAGCAGTGATGTCGTCGGGTGTCGTGTAGAAGGCCACAAGCCAGCCGGCTAGTAGCCACACAGCGCGGTGAGCACGCAAAAGCAGAAGGGCCCCACGCAGATCGTGGAGATGCTGGAGGGCTGATCTTCGGTGCTGGAGCTGCTCAGGGTTGGGGCTTCTCAGACCCCAAAGCACTCACCAGTGGAAGACTCGGTGGGCTTGTTACAAAGAAGTTGTGCAGTCTTGGCGATCGTCGGTCCCTCGAGGTCTCGTCGCACTCACGGTTCTCAGCTTTGCTGTAGAGGTGAGTAGAGGTCAGAGGTGCCAGGGAAGCCGGGTCTCGTCGAGCTGGGTCGTCGGATTCGTGAAGAAGGACTTGCAGCAGACCGCAGTGTTCTTAGGATGGTGCCCGCTTGATGCAGGGTGACTACTCCTTAGCCACAAGGGAGAATCTTGAAGAAGAAATCTTGAGGTCCTTTCGAAGAAAGTTGTGTCTTGATTCCAAAGATGATCTAATTTTAACAGGGGGCCCGCTCCCATCTTTATACTAAAAAAGGGGGCTGACCCGGTGACTAGGTCCTGCCTATGGGTGGGACTAGGAGGGGGGTGGTTACACCCCTCTGCCATGCCGGACTTTCCCCAGGCCAGGGGCTGGTGTGCCCCTGGAACTGGTTCTGACCGGCCTATGCGTAGTGAGCACCGGGGTGCCACTCAGCAGTCACCTTCCTGAAAAGCCCTGCCTACCCAGGATACACAAAACCATGTCTGGGACGGTGCTAGCACCGCCCCGGACAGGAAACCCTTTGTCCAGGCCTCCCTCGCTGGAAGGACTCCCAGCAGCAGGAGGTCAGACTCGTGTCTGTGGTGGCAGCATCCATTTTGTGGAGCTGAGGCTTCAGATAACTTTAACCGGGGTTCACAGTTACATACATGTCGTGTCCCTCTAGAAGGGTGGAATGCTAACCCCGTCACCAGAATTGGCGAGGGGTTAGTATTCCAATTCGTATGACACCTTACTCGACATGTTTTGATAAAGCAATACCAAAGTTAGCATTTAACCGCGAGGATTATAATGCACTTAAGAGTATATGGTATGCGATATCATGGAACAGCTATTAGGACTTGGTTCCGCAAGCTGCAGACAGGCTCAGCTCATGCCAGAGCACCATCTCACACGATTCCAAGCACTCTGCCTTCAGGATTGTCAAGGCCTGCCATAGGAGTGACTGATAGGAATCTGTGTGTCCATTTTAGGGTTAGGTATAGGTATACTACACCTACAGCAAAGGGTGATTACACGACTTTGCCCCAGCTGTCATGCAGCCAGTTGTGTCAAATTTAGGAGGCCAGCCAGGGGTGGCATAATACATGCTGCAGCCCCTGGCAGCTCTGGGTACACCTATGCCCTGAGTTACAGGGTCTGATAAGGTGGCCCAGTACCAATTGGTAAATGCACCTAGGGTACATGTTGTAATTTAGAAAGAGAACAGCCAGGCTGTGGGTCTGATTGGCAGGCCCACAGCCAGAGAAAGTCGTAAACCAGTGAAACAAAAGCAAAAAATCTGGGTGATCATAGGATTGCAGACCCTACTCTCCTACATCATCCACATACAAACACGCATCAGTGTCTATCCTCTCTAAAAGAGAGACTATACGGGCAGCAAACACGCCTGGACTATTCTAAATGCCCATAGGTAAACGAGTATAGTGGCGTTGTCTGACGCCACAGGTAAAACTGGTCCACTGGGAACTCAGTCCGTCCAAATTGTGGGCAAAAAAAAACTTTGGATATGTCAAGTGTGGTTTTAAAACATTTACGCACAAGACCATCCACAAGAGCAGAGCAGTGAGTATTCTGTACTGCTCAGGTACGGCAATGCGAGTTCAAATGCCGGTAATCCAATATCAACCGGTACGAGCCTTCAATCTTGGTCACAGTAAAAAGAGGGTTATTCATCAGTGACACACAAGTTTCAATCACACCTTGATATTCCAATTGTTCAAGGATTTCCGCAACGGAAGCCTTAGCTTCACGTCGGATCGGATATTGAGGTTGAGGCTGTGGCATAGACCGTAAAGGTATTTCGTGGTGTGGGGAAAATTTATCCCAACCACACTGTGTACAGTACATAGCCGGCGCAAGAGCCTTAGCCCACTTTTCTGCAAAATTCAGCGCATGCTCTTTCAAGACCGTGTGCGTAAAACTAGGGAGGATCACCTCCTCCCCCCTCGGAGCTGCGAGCACAAAAGGTGGGGGCCAGTCAGCCTCCGCTAACAAAATGTCATATGTAGTCGTAAGATTCTCCCAAAACACCTCTTTGATTGTACGTTGTATGTCACCTTCAATTAAAAGGACTATTTCATAAAGTCTATCAGGGTGAGCTACTCTAGTATCAGCTGTCTCCACAACAACATATCGATCAGTCGCTGTCTCCTTCAGTAGCGGACGCAGGGCCTCTCGCACTATGGTAATCTCTGCCGCGCTGTCCAGCAAGGTCAGACCCCATGTCAGATTACGAAGCTGCGTTCTCACTATCTGTGGCATGTTTCGCTGTTAAAGCGGCAACTTTCTTTTTGTGAAACTGGGGGTCTCTTCGGTGTTGAATCTTCCTGCTTGCCTATACCGTCTTTCGGGCGGGGCTGTTCGCGTCCCTGCTGGCCACCCCAACCTCTGCCGCCACCTCCTCCACCGGTCGATGAGGCCGATGAGTCCTGAAAAGAAGGAGGAGAGCGTTGTTCAGAAACCTGTAAATGATCAGGTGATTTTATCGTCGCGCAAGTCATAAATACGTTCTGTAGGCGCAGGCACTGGTGATGCAGGACGAGACTCCTGTTTTTGCTGTTGTTGTTTACCCTGTTTTGGTTTTTTCTGCCAATTTTGTTTTTTGGTTTTGGGCTGTTCGTCATTCTCTGACTTCGGCCCTTGGGGTTGCTTTTTCTCCTTAGAAGAAAATGGCCTGACTCCCACGCTATTGCGGCCCACGGTTTTATAAGCCGCCACAATAATCCTCGGTAACTGTTGGGGTTTGTCGGCATCGGGAACCGCCTGCAAATCATTGGACACCTGAAAGTTCACTGCATCTCCCTTGACATTTGCAAGGATGAGATCTGAAACTATGTCAAAGGAGCCGCATAGGCGCATACCCAATTCAACCGCCGCCTCAGGTCTGTGCTCATCCTGAACACGTTTAATACCCATTGGAAGGCCAGTCATGGACGGAGTGCTGAAGCACCTCACATAAACTGCCGCAAAGATCTTTCCCCAAGACTCACAGTCACCAATTTCTGGGGTCAAGTCCCTGGGCATGCTAATTGACAGAATCCTGTGTTTTTCACCAGGAGTCGTGTTAGGAAATACTGCTTCCAGCTGGTCAAACTTCTCGGCAAGCCAGAAAAGAAATTCATCATTATCCTGCCCATCACAGCGTTGACCATTACAGGACTAAGTTTCATACCGCCCTGTCCAGCTGGAAGCGTTGCACCTCCTGTGACCCCGCCCGGGAGATTGCGGGTAATGTATTGCACTAACGACCTAATCACGCTAACCGCCACTACATGTAGTCATCTTAAATCAGCAACGGAACACGCTCTGTGCTGAGGATGAGGTGTAAATCCAGCCAAAACAGGCCAAGTCGCGCCTGGAATAGACAAAGGACCTAACCTCGGAGCTGTTAAAGAGTGGGGTAGGACGCCATTAAACCAAACTCGGTGCTGCCAAGCATCAATCAGAACTTCCTGTGTGCTATATGGAGCATAGTCCTGCGGCACAGCAGTGGGAGTGTACGTGTCGAACACTTTGGTATTTGCGTTCACAGCCGGGAAGGTCACCCATGAGTAAAAAACCATGTATGGGTAAGCCACCTCTGCACTCACCACCATAATCACGGCCATGCCATCCACGGGGACACGATAATTCTGCAAGTGATTGCGCACCGCAATGCGACTATGTTGCGGAATGTCCACCGCGGCCATAGTGACACAGAAAGAAAAAGGGACAATGAAAAGTACGTAGCACAACTGGGTAGTAATTCAAGGAAACCGTTCTGAAAGAATCAAGCTTGAAAAGACCTATATAAATATAGGCAGGTTGTCCGACACCACTGTTTTCCAGATACAGTAGCGAATGATGTCAAGGACCGATATAAGCACTACTCATGTGTCATGTAATAAGACCACCAACGATCAGGCGCCATGTAGCAGGGATTTCTGCTCATATACAGAACTGTGCATAGACACTTGGAACCTCAGTGAATTAGGGTGTGCCAAAACTCACCACAGCATCCAAAATCCCCTACCAGACTAGCTATCAGTCTTTCATTGGTACTTACAAAACGCCAACCCAGAACATTGACTTAGAACACCTCTGGTAATGTGGAACACATGAACACTCTTTCGTTATACTAACATATCAATCCAGAACGAGGAGTCAATGAGGACACGTGAGAGTTTGAAATGTTTATTTCTAATGCAGTGTTCTCAAACGCAGTATCTTAGCTAGTACCAGCAAACATATTATAAGGAACAAGGTTAACAGCATGGTTACTACTCCATAAAATACAAAGGGTGAAAGCATGTTAAAAATCCTAAAGGAAACATGTCTAAATAGAACCTCGGGTTACCCTCCCTAGCTAGTATATTATATTATATCTACAGAAGGTCTCTTTGGGTTTATAAGGGCGGGCCCATACCTTTGGGTTCAGTAGAAATGGATCACATCATCTCCTACACCAACTCTCTGCATACGGATATTCATCAAGTGTGTGTCTCCTGCCTTGCCCAATGCATTATTAATCGCGCCTAAACCCAGAGTTGGCCACAGCTGCATCCATATTATGTCTACTCTGTGCGCTGATCAATCCAAACAATAAGCGCTGTGTTGAAATAACCTTGAAGACCTCAGCACTCACTGTACAGACATAGCTTACCTAGCGAAGCTGATATTATAAGCAAACATGTTATTCTTGTGTAAAGCAAAATACCTAACTAGGCGAAAAGCTGTAATAACAAAATGTGTTGTGTGCAGAGGCAGCAGAAAAGGAAAAATGGCATTTAAACCTCTAACCAGCCCATGCTAACTTAACACAGTGCAAAGGTAAAACAAATCCTAGGGTGAGTTTCTGTAGGGATATGCAGGGTATCCCAGTCCACAAAAGATCTTTTTGTGTGGCCTCAATGGCAGCAAAATATTTTTGCGGAACTAAGTCCGGGTAGTTTTGGAGGTCGTAGAGAAACCGTGGTTGCGCCATCATTTTAAAGAGCGCTGCCCGGCCCAGTAGGGACAGCAGGAGTTTCTGCCAAATAGCGGTGTCTCTTTTAAGCCGTTGCAGAGGCTGCAGGAGATTCTTCTCATATATAATGGCCTTCTCCTTGGAGATAAAGATTCCCAGGTACATGAACCCATCCGCGGCCACCTTAATTGGATAGTCGTGCCGGATTGTTGGGGGGGCCCCATGAAGGACATAAAGGAGTGACTTTCCCCAATTAATGCTGTATCCTGAATTCTCCCCGAAGCTGGTAAAGATGTCTAAGGCTACTGTAAGGGACTCACAAGGGTTTGTGAGGTACAAAAGGATGTCATACGCATAAAGCGAAATCCTGTCCTACCATCCGTCGTCCCATCTGAGCCCTTTCAGGGATAGATCTTGTCGTATCCAGGCAGCCAGTGGTTCCAGGGAGAGGGCGAAAAGCAAAGGTAAGAAGGGACACCCCTGTCGTGTCCCTCTTCCTAGGGTGAAAACCTACCTGTTGTTTACAACCGCATGAGCCAAAGGTTCGGTATAGAGGAGACGCACCCAGCCAATAAAGTTCGGAGCAAAGCCCAGCTTCTGAAGAACTGCCATCATGTAGGGCCACTCAAGCATGTCGAAAGCCATTGCGGCGTCCAATGACACCACAACTGCATCTTCTTGAATCGTGTGGCAGCGTCCCAATACTCTGTGGAGACGGCGCAGGTTAAGCGCTGTGTTGTGGTGAGGCATAAAGCCCGACTGGTCCAGATGGACCAGCGTATTGAGAACCGGCTTGAGCCTATTGGCTAGCACCTTGGCCAGGATTTTTGGCTCGGCATTCAATAGCGATATTGGTCTGTAGGAGGCACTTAGTTCTATTTGGTTTCCGCTCCTTAGGGATGGCCACAATTGTGGCTATACGTTGGTCCCTTGGCAGTATGCCTCGCTCGCTACTTTCTTCAAAGACGTGTTTGAGGTGCAGGCTCAGGCTATCAGGCTTTAGCTTGTAGAGCTCAATAGGAAAAACATTGGGCCCAAGGGCCTTCCCAGGTCGTAGGTCACGGATGGCCCTGATCTGTTCCTCCATAGTAAGTGACGCCTTCAGAGTCTCCCGTTCGTCATCCGCGAGGGTAGGTAGCATTATATCGGCCAGTAGGGCAGTTGAATCCTTTTCTGGCCGATCGGACCCCCTGCTGTACACTTTCTGAAAGTGCTCTGCGAACTCCCTAACAATCTCCCGGGGTTCTGTAATGACGGCCCCCCCGACTTGGCCCTGAGCTCGGCCACCACTTTCTGCACCTGCTTCTTTTTGTCCAGCCAGGCTATGAATTTGCCCGCTTTGTCCCCTTGATCATATAGCCGGCCCTAGCTAGCTAGCCTTAGCGGCCCGGCCTGCTAAGGCCCTAGCTAGGGTCTTAGCAGCGTCAATAGCCAAAGCACTGTATTCTGCCGCTTTAAGTTGCAGCTGGTGCAGGATTTCTGGACTACTGTCGCTCTGTGCTGTGTTTTCTAGAGCGTGAGATCGCTTTCCATGGTTATCATCTGCGCTTCTCGCTCCTTACGGCGTTTGGCGGTCGCGGATAGAGCTTTTCCCCTCAGCACCATCTTAAAAGCTTCCCATAAGACTACTGATGACTCCACGGTCCCCACATTTTCCCCAAAGTACTGATCAATTGAGAGGCTACGTTTCTTTTTCGTCTCCTCACTACGGAGGTGCCAGGCATTGATCGGCGCAACACATCCCTCTCTTCGATCTCCAATTGTAAGGTGGGCCCATAGTGGGGAATGGTCCGATATACCCCTCGCTAGGTGTGTGACATCGCAAATTGTAGTGTCCTGGCGCATTGGTGCTAGGAGGTGATCTATGCGTGAGAACGTGCGATGCGGCCTGAAAAGAAAGTGTACTGTTTTTGTGTCGGATGTCGCAGACGGCATAGATCAAGTAGCCCGAACGCCTCAAGGAGATTGGAGAGCCACATGTGTCCCGCCACTATGTCATTAGGTGGGTGTCTATCTAAATCCCCTAACACCACAGCGTTAAAGTCCCCACCCATTAGGAGTTGCCCCTCTGGAAGGGAAAGGAGAAGCCTGCCCAAGTCTAGATACGACTGAGTTTGGAGTCCCGGTGGGATACAGGTCGTTACCGGGTTAAGCCTGCGCCCCTCCCATTTTCCCGAGATAGCAGCAAAGCGCCACAGGGGATCTGTGTCTGTGTGATCGATGACAAGGTGGAAAGTAACGGTGCAGAAGGATCCCCACCCCTTGGGACCCCGAAGTAAAGCCGGCATGTATCACCAGTGAGTAACCCGATCTGTTTAATGCGTGGCACGTGTTCCCCATCAGATGGGTTTTTTGCAGGAGGACCACATCCGGGAGGTGTTGTTTATCAAATTGAAACACTATACTTCTTTTGAGCTTGTCCCCTAACCCATTGACATTCCATCTAAGTACCTTAAGGCTTTTATCCCACTTCATAGCCAGCAGCGCGTGTAGGTGTAGCTGTCTTCCTGTGTTTCCTGATACGTCTTGCTAGCACATCTGCACAATCCCTGTGTGACCATACCAAACTCCGATCCCTCCCCCCAACCGTGCCTAACTCCAATCCGCAACCCTGAAATTGATCTCTCCCCCCCTCCCTCCCTCCCTGCTTCCCTGCCACGTAGGTTTCGAACTACCCACATCCCCAACTAGCAGAGCGCTTTTCGCCCAACCCAACCCAGGAGTGAGGAAACCTTCCCCTCCCGAAGAACCTACTTAAAGAGGAAGATACGCCGGCCCCAGCTCCAGCCGCTAAGTGCCCTCCCCACGAATAGAATACCTTGTTAAACATGCATGCACTCCTTCATGTTCAGATCTATGGCACGTGAAATTCGTTCCCCCTACAGGCAAATTAATGCTCCGTCCATTCCTTAGACAGTCTTGAGCCGCCAGTTCGTAAGGGGGAGATAGTTAAGGTCTCATCCTGGCTCTATCTCAGTTACTCCGTCATTGGGGTCCGAATAACCATCCCTCCACACACCAAATTTCCCCCCAGTAGAAAGTAACCCCAACATCGTGCACATAGAATATACATTACATTACAGCTCGTCTGGGTCCATGTTGGCAGTCCCTCCTCTGCTAGTGGCCACTGGCGTCCAGAGAGTCCCCCCATTTGGGGCTAGCAGATCTCGACCGCCAGGAGCGCTGACTTGCTCTGTCCACCTCCGATCTACCATCCAGAGATCCCGGTGAGGCGGCCCGGTTGTCTCTCCAATCGCCACCTCCTGCCAGGCCAGAGGACCACGACGACCCTCTGTCAAGCCAATTTTGGACTTCCGATGGCGCAGTGAAACATTATCAATTTTGACTGCAAGGCTGGAGAGGCATTGGAAGGTAAGATCATTGACATCCGAATTAGGGTATAACATTGAAGTGATACCATAGCAGAATCGCAAAGATTGTCAAGGTCAGTGTTTTTGGTGTTACGGAACCAGGTATTAGTCCTTTTAGGTTGGCCAAGAGTTACAGAATGGGATAGGTGAAGAGAGAAGGGGATGAGGAAGGGGTCGGACCATAGGTTGGCCAAGAGTTACAGAGTGGGATAGGTGAAGAGAGAAGGGGATGAGGAAGTGGTCGGACCAGTCAACTTGAATAGGGACAGCACTAGTTAGCATATCTGCTTTGGATGTAACAAGGTCAAGAATAGAGCCCTTAGAGTTTGTGTGTTCCGTGCAGTGTTGGATAAGATCATTTACTGAGAGAAGGTGAGTGCAGATAAGTGAAATAATACTTTGCATAATCTTATGCAGTGATTTACAGTTGAATGCAGATTCAAATGTAGTTGGTTGAATTACAGGTAAGTCAACAATTTGAAATGACTTTTCAGTTATTTTACTGATTTCTGTGCATGTTACTTTTTAGATTACTTTTGCTAATCAGTGTGATATGCCTAGATATCACACTGAGACATTTCTTAGACAAAAGGTAAGTAACTCGCATTTAGTACATTTGCTGTTATTCAATGTTTCATACAAACCAACTCCACACAAAATCATTTTTACGGAAAAACAGTCAATGCAATCCTATGGAAGGAAATTAAGTTAACGGTTTGCTGGTAAGTACTTATTTGTGGGAGTTGATATTCTGGGGTTAGAACCAGAGTTCTTGGAGGTTTGAGAATGCACTCATAGACCACCCCCAGTGGCACTATGGCGGCCGGGTGCAGAGTGCTGAAGCCCAATGTTATCCAATGGAGTATAGGAGATCTCCTGTTGGTGGCTGTTGGTGGCTGCTCACGAGTATGCCACAACACGGGTAAGTCAAGCCTCTCCTCAAGAAACCTTCTGCAGATCCGACAGACCTGAAAAACTACCCACCCATCTCTCTCCTTCCCTTCGAGACCAAAGTCATACAGAAGATCATCAACACCCAGCTGACAAACTTCATTGAGGAAAACGCCACCCTCGACCCTTGCCAATCTGGATTCCGCAGCAATCACAGCACCTTGCCACCCTCCTCACCACCACAGACATCTGCATGCTCCTTGACCAAGGCCACACCCCGGCCCTCAACCTACTAGACCCCTCTGCAGACTTCGACACCGTTTCCCACGAAGTCTCAAAGCCAGACTTCACAACGCCGGCATACAGGTAACTGCCCTCGACAGGCTCCGCTCCTTCCTCGACTGCAGAATCCAAAGGATCAGCTTGGGACAACACCTGGTGGCCCACTGCCCTCGGCAACCCCCCCAAAGTCCATCCCTGGAACCTCGACATCATACCCGACTCATCCCTCATCATGACCCGCCAAATCAATGCCCTCACCTCCACCTGCTTCAACACCCTCCGCATCCTTCGCAAAACCTTTAAATGGATCTCCCCCCCGAATCCAGAAAGACCGACACCCGCTCACTCATAACAATCAGACTGGACTACGGAAATGCCCTCTATGCTGGAATCAACAAATCCCTGCTATGCAAACTCCAGACCATCCAGAACACCGCAGCCAGACTCGTCCGTGGCATCCAACGACATGAACACATCACCCAACACCTGCGAGACCTCCAGTGGCTCTGTGTCGAGAAGAGAGTATCTTTCAAGCTACTCACCCATGCCTACAAATCCCTCCACAATATCGGTTCTCCAGATCAACATCAGACGCTCCCCCACTATGCACACCTTCAGAAAGAGCCTCAAGTCCTGGCTCTTCGGCTGACCTGAAGTTGCACCCCCCCACCCACTACCCCTAGCACCTTGAGACCCTCAGGGGTGAGAAGCGAGCTTCACAATTCCCTGATTGAAGCTTGTGGTATCAAAGCTCCTGGACTTAAGCTCAGGGCAAAGGGGTATCCGAATTAGCACACATGGTGCACCCGCAGCGGCGGCAGGGTGCAGGTTGCTGTTTTGGCATTGGGTGCCCTGGTATTTTCAATGGGGATTGCCAGATTTGTTTGTTAGCTACAGGCTCGGTCCAGGAAGTCTTCCAGGAGAAACCAACAGCTGGGCAGGTAAGTTGGAGGGCTGAGGGACGTAGGTGCACCTCAGGTTCTCTTCTCCAGGGCACAGGGCAGCTGGATGCAGGGATGTCTTTTGAGGTTGGATTTCACCTTACTGGGCCACTCGCATTGCGTAGGTCTCCGTGCAGAGGCTGCAGGCAATGTTGGGGAGTCCTGGAGGGGTCAACCCACGGTGGACTCGGTCTCTGAAGCACTGGGGGACCTCACTGGGACAGGTGGGCCATCCGGATTCTGGCCGTAGGCGTCGGGGTGCAGTTCCAGGCGTCAGGTTTCTTTGTCCTCAGCAGGTTCAGTTGGGAGTTTCATTTGAACAGAGCTACTGTTCACAGAAGATCCTGTCTTTGTTGAAGACAGTCAGTCCTCCCAGGGGTTCTGGAGGTCGCTGGCTGCAGGACAAGGTGACTTTTCCTGCAGGATCTCTGGATACTGCAGACAGGCTGGTAGGGCTGTGGCCAAGTCAGGTCTTCTCTGCAGTTTCTTCTGCTGGGTGTCTTCTTTCGTTCTTCTTCTTCATAGGTTGTGTGAATCTGTCTTCTTTGTTCAGGGCTGTCCCCTAAATACTGTATTTAGAGTGCATTTTATGGGTCTAGGTCAGTAGCCAATGGGCTACAGACCTAAGGGTAACTACACGCTTGGTGTGCTCACTCTACGTGGGGGAGTGGGCACAACCCCTAATCCTGATTGGAGAGTGCCTGCCATCTGCAAGATGGCGGAGCTGCACCTCACCTTCCACACCTGAGGGGTGGGGTTGGCAGAGGTGGGCACACCTTCTGGGCTGCACTAAATGTTCCTGCCTGGGTTCCTGCCAAAAAGGAGGGGAGACAGGAAAGGGGCCTTCTACTAATAGCAGGAGAGGCTGGGGCTCACATTACAAAGGTGGCGAGGCCTTTGTAATGCGACCCCCAGCAAACCCCTGCTACAGATGGCTCTTCCTGACCAGGGAAGGTGTGGCTATCCCCCCCCCCCAGGAAAGGATTTGTTTCTGGGCTCAGGGAGCGATGGCTGTCACCCAGGGGTCCAGAAACATGTCTTGTGATGGCAAGATGGTGTGTACCAGTCAGGGAACCCACAAGTGGCTGATCGCTTTTCAGGGGCATCTCCAGGATTCCCTCTGAGTGCATTTTTCATTAAATCCCACACTGGCATCAGTGTGGGTTTAATATGCTGAGAAGTTTGATACTAAACTTCCCAGTTTTCAGTAAAGTCATTATAGTGCTGTGGAGGACGTAATGACAAACTCCCTGCACCATATACTCTTAATGGCATTACTGCACTTACAATGTATAAGAATTGGTCTAGGCACTGTAGGGGTACAAGCTCATGTACCTGTACCTTCACCAGTGGTATAGTGCACCCAGCTAGAGGGGCGGCTGACATATGCCAGGGCAGTGGGTTGTAGGCATGGCACACAGGGATGTGTGCCATGTCGACTCTTCACTGTGTTCTGAACCAAAACACGCAGCCTGCACTGGCTGTATGTGTGAGTAAAGGGGCAGGGCCTCTATGGGTGGCACAATAAGTGCTATAGCCCTTAGAGGCCTTCCCTGGCAACAGTGCCCCTAGTGCCCATGGTACCTTTTACAAGGTACTGACATGTGACCAGAGAGGTGCCAATTGGGGTTACAATGTACAGTTTTGAGGAAAGAACACAGGCCCTGGGAACCTGTTTGGCAGGGACCCAGGGCAATCAATTTAAAGTACATCAGTAGTCTGGCAAAAAGTGGGGGTTACTGCAACAGAAACCCAGCTTCCTACAGCATATGAGAAATGTCTTGCACTGGTCAATTTTGAGGCAGATAAACGTATTGGCCCATTTGGGCAACAGCCAGGGTCGGGGTGCCCAAGGCCCCAACTTGGCTATTGTTCAGTGCCGGAAGCAGTGGAGGGTAGCAGCTGTTCAGGGAGGGGCTGCTTGGTTTTGGAGGAAAACACGTTTTGGCAACGTCTGTGTCGTGGCAGCACGGAGGAGCCTTCCTGGCATGTCAGAGGAATGTGGGTTGGAATAGGGTACTGGGTGGGGCAGTTGCTTCATGCGGTGGCATCGACGGGGTTTGTGGTGGTTCGCTGGTGGATGTTTTACCTCCATTCCATGGGAGGAAGGCAGTGAAGGATGTGCGGTTAGCAGGTGTGGGGATGGCCAGCGGCACAGAGCTGGGCATGTCATGGGGTCCTCATGGGGCCCACCTCCATTTACACAATTCCTTGCACAGCACGCCTTCACCGGCGGCTTTGCAGGGGAGGATGAAGAGCAGAGCAGTTCTCACTTTGGGTGGCGTGGATGCCTGTTGTCTCCTGAGTGTGTGACAGGCAGGGGTTGGTAGTGAGGTGAAAGGTTCATGACTGGGGAATAGGGAGTGCGAGTGTCCACATTGTGGCTACTTTGGCCAAGGGAATGCCAGGAGTCGAGTTACAGATTGAATGGGGGAATGGGTATCCCTATGGGGCTGTAAGTTGGGTAGAGCAGGATGGGGCCTCTCAGGGTCCCTTAGCATTTCTGCACATCTGGGGATGAGAGGTAGGGAGAGTTGGGGGGGGGGGGGTGCGGTGCATGTCACTAGTGGGTGCTACATCCATGGATGATGGAGGTGTCGTAGGTAGCGGTGGGTGTGGACACCCACGCACACGCACATGCAGCCTCCACTAGTTGCTTTTGTTTTCAACTTGGGACTGAATGACCATATCCCTCACCGAACTGCAGCATTCACCAGTTGAGTGGTGACCAGTTACTCCATATACTTGTTGGTGAATAGGCAGCACAGTTTGCCAAGTACGGCTTCTCTGTTGTCAATTTTAACACTGTCGGGGATGGGGGATATACAATGGCCGTGGGATTGCTGACAGTTGCAAGTCAGTTTGATGTAGCTGGGGGAGAGTTATGAAAGGATGTGGCATCATGGCAGGGCAGACAACTTTACAACAGAGGAACAGGGTTTTCGAGTTTCGTCGTTGGCTTAACATCCTGTGATTCTAGGCAAATGACTTCATATCCTGTCCTCGAATGCACAGTGAAGGCATCTGCAGGTTGAGGGAGCCAGGACGGTTGGGGGGTGGTTTTAGTTGCACGATGGAGCACATGCTCATATGTCTTCGGAACGTGGATTATTAGTAGGGGTAGGTTGTTATGGACCTACCACTGATAACAAGTCCACCGGCACAATCGAAGGCCCATTCAAGGTCTAAATAATGTATTCCTTTGCACAACACTTGGTATCTGGCTGCAAACTGGCAGACTTAACTTAGGAGAAAGGTGTGTAAAGCATTTAAAATCCCAATACATTAAATAAGTAAGACACAATAAACATACAAAACACATTTATAAAATATGAAATATTTTAGGAGCAAAAGGTACTGAAAGGACAAAAATTAAAATATACAGAACAGGAGATACGAGTTTTAAGGATTAAATACTTGTAGTTCCTAAACAAAAAGTGCCAGCATGGGACATCTGATTGTGCTTGTGGGAACAAAGTCAAACTTGGAGGCCAACTGCAATTCATGAAAGAGTAAAAAGAAGGATATGCAGAGGGGGGATATGTGGATAGGAAAGACGTATCTGTTTCATATAGAGTGAACATGATGGAGTGATTGTGACAATGTGAAACCGCTACCATTTCCACAGGTCTCAAGAAGGTCGGGTTCACACTGACAATTGCAGAGTGACAGCATTTTGGACCAAGCGGATAAAAGGAGCAGATTGAGTATCATGGGCTTGGGTCGCTAACAAAACTTGCATGGGGGTGGGGGAGCTAGGTGGGCTTGGTAAAAAAAACAACAACAAAAACAAACACACACTTGTTTGGCTTTGGTGTGGAGTGTCCTATGGCCTTCTTCCGACTGATGTGGGTGTGCAAGGCACCTCTCCAGGGTGGGGGATGGAGGGATACTAAATACTCAGCGCGACCACACCAGTGCAACTCGTGTCCACAGGAGTGAGGTGTGTGATATACTATGGAAGCTATCTTGGAATGGTGGAAAAGATTGGGGGTTTGTGCAAGAAAAAAGCATTTTCACACCCAGGCACGGGAAGGAGTCACGAGGTTGCGTAACAGGCACTAAAAACATTTTTTATATTGGGGTTTCAAAACTGTAGTACCAGTATTGAAATGGAGAGGGACTGAGTTATCTCCTAGGCACCCTTAGGTTAACAAGGTTATTCTAAGATTAGGGGTTAACACCATAGCCAATTAAACGTTAGCAGAAGTTGTATCCAAAGATGTTTCACTGATTGGATGTTAGGAAATTGTATATATGTATACAAGATGGAGGGGTACAGCCCTTATTGCCCAATTATGCTCCGGCAGGGTACATAAGGGAGCGGGCAAAGGTCGCTGGTGAGGCATACCCCCTACTCACAAATATGGGACGCTGGTGACAATATATCAGTTTAAAAGGGCTCCAAAGGCATCACTTTATCACAGAATGTTTTCGCACTGTGGCACCCACAACAGCCTTCCAGGAAGGACTGTCTGCAATGGCAACAAAGACAATAGGAGATGGGGTTCAGATAGGTTCTGGGTTTATATACACCCTAACAACTGTCACGGAATGGGCAGCTAAGTGAGAGGTTCAGGAGGAACTTTATGTCGACATCGGCACAAGGAAGCATGGAAAAATGTAATGCTTGATCAGTATAATAAAGTCATTACTAAGAGCTTTTTGAACACCAATTTTGTGTTCTACTTCACAGAGTGCAGAACAGTGTGGGTCATCGGACACTGTTACGTGTGTAGCGCAGTGGGGAGAGCTGACAACAATGGGGTAATTCACCATTGCTGTTTTAACGTACAAGGGTGCACTGCTTTGGAAAGCAGGGGTTACAGTGGAGAGAAATGGAAAGTGTCATTAAAGCGAGGCAAACCAGTTCAAGAAACACTGACGTTTTGATCATCCTCTTGGGGGGTATAGAACTTTGCAACTATAGGAAGGGGCGACTTGTTTCAGATTAGGAAGAGAGACCTCACACTTGGCCAGGAGCATGGATGCCATGGAAGTGGTATAGTCAAGACATTATTCCCAGAAGGTCCTGGGCAAAGGGCCCTATCCCAAGGAGGTACAGAGTTGTCAGATAAGTGAATAAACAGCCTCATGTTCAACTTCCTCTTGGGGCCGGCTTAGGTGGGATTAAGCATACTTTAATTAACTTGCATCAACAACAGTATTAAAGTCAGGGTGGGATGCACCTGTTATACATTGGGAAGGCTGTACTTCTATAGAACATATCGGTGACATTGAATCCAAGGGGTTGTTGGTAGAGAGGAAGAATTTAGGTGTCGCTACGGCAGCGAAAGCTGCCAGCAAGACTTGGTGTACTTACAAAGCAATCCTACATGAAAATAGCATTTTCTGAAGGGGAACAGGCCACAAACAGCCCTTACAGGTCCCAGGGGGTACTGTCAGGCTACTGCAATTGCCCTGGAGCTGGAACCAGAAGAAAACAGTCAAAGGCAGAACATGTAGCCCAGAAGAAGTTGGGAGATGTAATGACACAAAAGGTGAACAGTCACTCAGTCAAGTTGGAAGCAGATGCTTATCCGTAAGGAAGGGTGTGGTGGTTCCAGAAATGAAAGGTCACCTGGTCGGGTTGGAAGAAGATGCTTACGCGGAATGGTATGGTTGGTTGCACCAGAAGTGAGTAGTCACCCGGTCAGGTTTGAAGCAGACGCTTACCCGTAACGAAAGGTTTGTTATGTAAGAAAGTGCCCTCTTTTTGCATGGTTGCCACCACTTTTTGCTAAACTGCTGTTGTACTTTGACTGAATGTGCCCTGGGTTCCTGCCAAACAGGTACCCAGGGCCTATGTTCCTTCCCTAAAGCTGCATTAAGACAAAACCCAATTGGCACTCTTTAGCCACAGGTCAGTCCCTTGTAAATGGTACCACAGGTCCCAAAGGCGCTGTGGCGAGGTAAGGCCTCTAGGGCTGCAGCACCTAATTTGCCACCCTTAGAGGCCCTATACCTTTAGACACACACACACTACATTTTCAGGCTGCATGTTTTGGTACAGAACAAATTGAAGAGTCAACATGGCACACATCCCTGTCATGCATCTGCCACTCATCTAGCTGGGTGCACTATACCAGTGGTGAGAGTATAGGTGCATGAGCCCTGTATCCCTACAGTATATAGGCCTTTTCTTAGACATTGTAAATGCAATAATGCCATTAAGAGCAGGGCCGTTTCTAGGTGTTTTGCCGCCCTAGGCGAGAACTGAAAAATGCCGCCCCCTCCCTTTTTCTACCATCACTCTCTCCCCCGTCATCCTGGCTAGAAGAATAAATGCATTAGATATAAAATAACTTGTATTCAACATTAAACAATAAAACACATCAAACATTAAATAACTAAATAAACACCGTTCATGATATTTGAAGGGGTGTCATTTCTGTAATTTATATTTTTTTCTTGTTTTCATTGCTAGACTTTGCTCGTGAAAAAGTGTCACTCATATTCGTTGAAATGCCACTCATAATTACAATGAATTCAAGAAAATGTCACACATAGCATCCAATCTGAAACCTTGGCAGCTATTCCTCACATGCAGGGAGATTCCATCACCTCACCTCAGTCACAGGCCGGTGGGAGGCCTGGACAACATGGGGCTGCCACCGCCCACCGCCATCTTATGATCTTTAGCCACATCTCCCCCTGGCTGCCTCCCTTGGACAACAGAATTTAAATATTGGGAAACCCCAAGTTTGAAATTTGGGGTCCGTTGATATGCGTGCAGAGCAGCATGTTTCATAGCTCAACAGTTCAGGCAACATTTCTAAAATCATAGCTAAATGGCCCGTGTTCTGGGAAAAAACACAAAAAAACAAAAGCGCGCTCCGTGAAATCAGGTTAGGTATTTAATTGTTCTGTCACCCTTCTCCCAAATGTTGACTAATGTAACTTTGTGAAACTTTTACAAAGTACATTTGGCATTCACGTTCCCTTATCTCACAAACAGAACCCTCGGTACACAGAAGGTTATATCTAATAAGGATAATTTTGACCAGTGACACAGTCTCGTACTTAAAAATTAACACTGGCAACTGGTGCTCCAAAACATTTCTTCAAGAGAACCATAGCCAGCCTGCCTGGCCTGCTGCACCTGGCAACAAACAGACCCGCCCCGCCCACCCCACCATCCAACCCTCACTCAGACACCCGTCACCTCACCCCTCACAGTGCGGCTACCCAGCTCTCACTCAGTGTTTTTCGCCAGTCCGGCTGTGACCGTGAGGACGAGCTCGGAGTCTCGGAGATAATGATTCACTCACAGGCCGCCGCCTCATTTTCATTTAACATTAGGAGGCCTGAGTAAACAACATAATTACATTTAGATTGCATCCGATCCATCCGAAAAATATATTTATATTTATTTTCGCAGCCAGCGGCCTTCGCTGACTGCGCTGACTCACCGGTGCACTGCTCAAGTCACGTACATCCCCACGACCACCACAACTGTGCTGTTTGCAGGCTCGTGGTGCTGGAGTCGGAGACAGTAAAAGAAGAGGGCTGGGAGTCGGGACTGGACAACAAGACTGGTTGGCACTGGTGGCAGCTGCAGTATTAGTAATTATTTAATTCAGGTTAATTCACGGCCATCACACAGGGGCCAGCCAGGGGGCACGGGCACCAGAGCAGCGCGCCAGCCACCCCTGCGCGCGCCGAGAGATATCGAAGGTGGCACTGGTGGTGCGCGTCACGCGTCACCGTCACTGGCTGCCCTCCCTGGCTGAAGCACTGCTCACGGATTGGCCAAAAATGTTGCCCAGGGCCGTCATTGGTAGCTCTATCCAGCGCTACAAGATTGACGCCCTGGGGACCCACACTTAGCACTAGTGTGTCCGTCCCACTCCACACACGCCACTAATCTAGGGTGCGCGCTGCCCCCGCCACTAATCTAGGGTGTGCCGTGTGCGCTTGGCTCTAAAGTTTAAACTGCGCAACATGTCACATGCAGCAGGTGCGCTTGCACTGTGCTGTCTACTGCATGATCTTTTTTGCCACAACACAATGCCTCCCTAGGCGGCCGCCTAGTCCTGCCTAATGGCAGAAATGGCCCTGATTAAGAGTATATGGTACTGGGAGTGTGTCATTATGAACTCCACAGCACCATAATGGCTTTATTGAAAACTGGGAAGTGTGGTATCAAATTTTACAGCACATTGAACCCACACTGATGCCAGTGTGGGATTTCATGAAAAATGCACAGAGGGCATCTTAGAGATACCCCCAGAAAAACGACCTTACACTAGTGTCCAGTCTGAGTGGCTGCTCGCCAGCTGCCACCACGAGCCATGTTTCTGGACCCCTGGGTCAAGAGCCTGCTGCTCTTGGGGGGTCTGAAAAAATGCACATCCAGGGACAAAGTATTAAGCCTCCCCCCAGGATAGGCAGGGTCCATGAAGAGGAACCTTCAAAAGCTTGCCTCTTTTGTGAGCTTCAACAAGCTTATTGCGGCTTTACAGAAACTGCCCCCCAACGGTTCTTACTCCCACTTTGGGCAGGAGAATCAGCGGGAAAACTCCACCCCTCAGGTAGGGGAGGCGAGGTGAGCACAACTCTCAGTCCCTGCCATCTTAAAGATGGGGGAGCCAGCCAACCAGAGTGAGGCATAAGCCCCCACCCCCACTGGAGGGTGGCATAATAGCGGGTGTACCCACCCCAAGGAAGGGACCTATTGGTCCCAACCTTTACTTACCTGTAACGCCCCAAAATCTAGTATTATGGGGCACCCCTGAACCTTGCCTCCTCAGACAAGAACAGACCAAGAAGAAGAAGAGAAGACGACGGACCGAAGAGCTGTGCCGAAACTAAGAAGAGGAGGACGCCCACTGACTTGGACCAATCCCTACCGGCATGTCCCACCTCAAACCTGTTCCAGCGAAATCCCAGTGTGTCCTGTAGCCAGCAGCCTCAAGAACCCAACAACCTACCCTGCCTTCCACAAGAAAGACTCTGTCTCCAGAGAGCACCGGATTTGCTCACCCACAGATTCTGGCTCTGGCCAAATCCGCAAGTCTACTCCACTCTTCAACCGGCACCCACGGCCTGAGTTGCCCAACACCACGAGGAGGTCTCCCCAGTGATCCTAACCTGAGATCTGGAGATCTCAGACCTGCCTTGAATCTCCAAGCGAAGCCTGCTGGAGGATCCCCCAACCGCGACAGGAGTTAGTAAGAAAACCCGATTCCTAAAGACACCCCTGCACCCAACGCCCCACGGCCTTGGGTGACCCTACCGACAGTGTCTAGGCATCGCCAGGCATCCCAACTTACCTCTCTAACCGGTGGTCACCTCCAGAAGATCGCCGTCCCACAGCCTGCAGTCTTAGTTGCAACCAGAGAATCCCCATTGAAAACAACAGGGCACCTGCTGCGGGCATACTTTGGCTGCTAACTGGGATCCGCCTTTGACCTAAACCTAACACCGATAGCTTTGCTCCCCAACCCTATGGCCTGCTCTTGAGCAGCCACCAACCGAAGGGCCCCTATCCTTGTTGGATAACACTGGGCCTCAGCACTCTGCACCAGGCCGCCTAAGTGCTGAGGGTATTTTGAGAGTGCATGCTTGACCCTGGGAGAACCCTGGTTCTAACCCCAGAATACCAACTCCCACAACAAAGTACTTACCTGTTAACCGATAATTTCCTTTCTCTCCATAGGAATATATTGACTGTTTTTCCTTGAAAACATTTCTAAGTGTGAAGTTGTATAAAAACCTGAAAAACTACAACTGTATAAAAACTAATTTACTTACCTTTTCTATGGAAATGTCCCAGTGGGCTATCTAGGCATATCACACTGAGTAGAAAAGTAACTTAAAAAGCAATCTGAAAAGTAATGTACAAAGTAACCAGTAAAATAACTAAAAAGTAATTTTGACATTTGTACTTACCTGTAGTTCAATCAACTGCATTTGAACCTGCATTCAATTGTAAAACACTGCATAAGATTTTGCTAAGTATTTATTCCACTTACCTGTGCCAGGCTTGGCTCTGTTCTAAAAATAAAATAAATAAATAATATGTTTATACAAAACAAATTGGTCTGAGTTCAGTCCTTGAGTGTGTGACATCATCTGCTGGATTGAGTTGGGGTTTTGATTCCTTTTAAAGCTGTACTGCTCGCCCACACTAGCACAAATAGAGAGTAAGCTGCTATCTACTTTTACCTCTGCCTACCTTTGGGGTTCCACTGGACCCTGTATACACTATACCTCATTTTGGTTTAGTATATACAGAGCCAGCTTCCTAAATGTTTGCACTGGAAGTGAAATGTCACCCGGTTGGGGCTCCAAGCAGATGCTTGCTCAGAGTGGAAGTGAATGACAGCAGGCACTGAATATAGGGCACAGTGCTTCTGGCTAAGGTACGGAGGTCACAGGCTTGCTGAATAAATAAAGAAATAGGTGTGCAAGGATTGATTGTGAGTTTAAAACGGCCTAATAAACTGCGGTCTCAATTCTGCCATAATGTGAAATTGATGTGGTCTGAGTTTCTGGGATCTGGGTGGGGCGATCAGGTGGGGAGTTCCTCCGCTAGGCCCCTTGGTTCTGCCCCCTGCTCCCTGAAGGGAGGCGGGATGGTGCTGGACTGGGGGCCTTAGTGGAGGCCAATCTCTGGGAGCCGAACCGGACAGGACTGGGCAGATTTAAGGGGAGCGAAGGCAGGGATATTACTGGGCAGCAGATTATGACACTGGGTTTAGCCCAACCATAAAGTTAAGCATAGGGATTTGGCCTGGGGGTGGGACGGTATTTAACCACATGCGTGTGACATGGGAGCCTCTTTCTCCTGGGAATTTTACAGAGGAGACCCACCAGCCCTCTGAAAAACGAAAAAGTTGAGAGTGGGGCACACTAGGGAACCTCAGTTGCAGAGGAGACTAACAGGCGGGCCTGTTGATAGCAGAGGAGAGCAATCCTACATCAAAATAGCATTTGCAAAGGGGAACAGGCCACAAACAGCTGAGAGATGGGACCCAGGGGGGAGGGGGGTACTGGCAGGGTGCCGCAATGTTCTTGGAGGTTGAACAGGAAAAAAACAGTCAAGGGCAGGGCCTGTGGCCCGGAAGAAGTTGGGAGGTGTAATGGCACTGGAAGTGAAAGGTCACCCGGTCGGGTGGAAAGCAGATGCCTACCCGGAAGGAAAGGTGTGGTGGTACCGGAAGTGAAAGGTCACCTGTTGGGTATAAAGCAGACTCTTACCTGGAATGAAAGGTATGGTTGCACCGGAAGTGAAAGGTCACCCAGTCAGTTGAAAGCAGGCGCTTACCCGGAATGGAGTGGCTGGTTGCACCAGAAGTGACAGATCATCCTGTCAGTTTGGAAACAGATGTTGAACCAGAAGTGGAAGGTCACCATGTTGGGGTTAAAAGCAGACTCTTGCCCAGAGTGGATGTGAATAACGGCACCAGAAGGCAAAGGTCACCCGGTTGGAGCTGGAAACAGATGCCTGACCAGAGTGGAAGTCAATGGCGGCAAGCACTGAATGTAGGGCACTGTGCTTCTGGCTATGGTACGGAGGTCACAGGCTTCCTGAATAAATAAAGTAATGGGTGTTGAAGGATCCCTTGTAAGTTGAAAACTGCCTAATAAACCGAGGCCTCAATTCTGCCACAACTTGAAATTGGTGTGGTCTGAGTTTGTGGGATCTGGGTGGGGGGACCAAATGTGGGGTGCCTCTGCTGAAATGCAGGCTTGTGAAATCCTTTCTCCAATATTTCCAAGATGTGTCTGTCACGGAAGATGCAAGCTAAACAGCGCTGCACTGCGTGACAGGCACAGTTAATTTTAAAATGCCCACCATAACGTCAAGAGGCGTGATGACGTGTGTCTGCATGGCATGGAAAACAAACCGGCACCTGGTTCACTCATCAGAGCCCTTCGTTTATAGAAGATCTCACTGACTTCATTAGCGACCAATACTCACAAAGTGACAATCAGACCTTCGTGGGTGACTTCAATCTCCACTGGGGCGTACCACAAGACTCCTCTGCGAACTCACTGGCCACCTTCCTCTCTGCAAACGATCTTATCTAACACTGCACTGAATCAACCCACTCTAAGGGCGCAATCCTGGACCTTGTTATTTCTAAAGCAGGCATGCTTTCTACCACTACCCCAATTCAGGTAGATTGGTCTGACCACCACCTCATCCCATTCTCTCTTCAACTTTCACACTCCATAACTCTTGGCCAACCCAAGAGGGCCATCTCCTGGTTCCGTGATGCCAAATATATTGATGTCGGTCCCATCTGTGAATCAGCTTTGCTATCACTTCCAAGGCTAGACCCGAACATTGCTGTTGACGACCTCACCTCCCAATGCCTCACAGATCTTGCAGCTGAAATTAATAACGTCGCTCCACTCAAAAGCAAAAGGATAAGGCCCACTCCCTCAGCACCTTGGTTCAACAAATCCCTTTATGAGGAAAGGAAGCAGCTAAGATTCCTGGAGAAGCAATGGAGGCAAGTGCCCTCCACTGACAATTTAGCCATGCTTCGCACAGCAAGATCCAAGTACCACAAGCACATCTTCCTTGAGAAAGCGGCGCACTTCAAAACCCTCCTTGACTCCGCCAAAAATAGACCCAAAAAACTATTCGATCTCATCAAGATTCCGAGCTGCTCTCCCCCAACCTCCAAGGTGGAGGATTCTACAAAGAGAGCAGCGGATTTCGCTATCTTCTTCGATGAAAAAGTGAAATTACTTGTGGATCAGGTCGCTCATCCTACACCTCCAGAGGAGCGCAAATCCTTAGCCATTTGGCAGAGCTTTGACCCCATATCTGAAGATGCCCTTCTCAAGTGCATACGCGAAACAAAGCCCTCCAACCATTCTCTCGACCCTATCCCTAGTGCCATTGCCTTTGACTTCTATACCCATTCCCTTTCCTATTGGACCACTCTGATCAACCTCTCCCTCTGGCAAGGCTCCCTTCCTGTCTCCTTCAAAACTGGGCAGGTCAACCCTCTGCTTAAGAAGCCCACTGCTGATGCGAATGACCTCAACAACTTCCGCCCCATTACTAACCTTCCCTTTCTTGCGAAGATTACAGAAAGATGTGTAGCAAAACAACTCTCTCGTCATATCAAGGACAATGATCTTCTTGACAATTGTCAGTCCGGCTTCATCCAAAACTGCAGCACTGAAACAGCCCTGCTGCAAGTGGTTGATGATGCGCTGAGGATACTCGACTCAGGGGGGTCCTGTTGTAGGAGAGTAGGGTCTGCAATCCTATGATCACCCCAGATGTTTGCTTTTTGCTTCACTGGTTTACGACTTCTCTGGCTGTGGGCCTGCTAATCAGACCCACAGCCTTGCTGTTCTCTCACTAAATTGACACGTGTACCTTAGGTGCATTTACCAATTGGTACTGGGCCACCTTATCAGACCCTGTAACTCAGGGCATAGGTGTACCCAGGGCCTACCAGGGGCTGCAGCATGTATTATGCCACCCCTGGCTGGCCATCTAAATCTGACACAACTGGCTGCACGACAGCTGGGGCAAAGTGGTGCAATCACCCTTTGCTGTATATATAGTATACCTATATCTAACCCTAAAATGGACACATAGATTCCTATCAGTCACTCCTATGGCAGGCCTTAACAATCCTGAAGGCAGAGTGCGTGGAATCATGTGAGATGGTGCTCTGGCATGAGCTGAGCCCGTCTGCAGCTTGCGGAACCAAGTCCTAATAACTGTTCTATGATAACGAGTACCATATACTCTTAAGTGCATTATAATCCTCGCGGTTATATGCCAACTCTGGTATCGCTTTATCAAAACATGTCTAGTAAGGTGTCATACGAATTGGAATACTAACCCCTCGCCAATTCTGGCGACGGGGTTAGCATTCCACCCTTCTAGAGGGACACAACATGTATGTAACTGTGAACCCCGGTTAAAGTTAACTCGAGCCTCAGCATCACAAAATGGATGCTGCCACCACAGACACAAGTCTGACCTCCTGCTGCTGGGAGTCCTTCCAGCGAGGGAGGCTTGGACAAAGGGTTTCCTGTCAGGGGCGGTGCTAGCACCATCCCAGACAGGGTTTTGTGTATCCTGGGTAGGCAGGGCTTTAGAGGAAGGTGACTGCAAGTGGCACCCCGGTGCTCACTATGCATCTGCCGGCTAGAACCAGTTCCAGGGGCACACCAGCCCCTGAGCTGGGGAAAGTCTGGCATGGGAGAGGGGTGTAACCACCCCCCTTCCTGGTCCCACCCATGGGCAGGACCTAGTTGCGTGCCAGCCCCTTTTCCTAGTATAAAGATAGGAGCGGGCCCCCTTCCAAATTAGATAATTCTGAATCTTGATGACTTTCCACGAAAGAACTCTTGAACCTTTCAGAAGACTCTCCCTTGTGGCTAAGGAGTAGCCACCCTGCACCCGCAGGCACCATCCAAGCATTGCGGTTTGCTGCAAGTCTCTCCTCCGGATCAAGACTGCCCAGCTCGACGAGAACCGGCTTCCCTGGCACCTCTGACCTCTACCTGCATCATCAGCCCAGCTGAGATTCGTGGGTGTGACGAGACCTCGAGGGACCGGCCATCTTCAGGACTGCACGACGCTTGCCCAGCACGACCGCCGAGGGATCCTCGAGTGAGTGCTTTGGGGTGTGAGAAGCCCCAACCCTGAGCAGCTCCAGCACCGAAGTTCAGCCTCCCAGCATCCACGAGATCTGCGTGGGGCCCTTCTACTCTTTGCTGCTCACCGCGTTGTCTGGCTACTAGCCTGCTGGCTTGTGGCCTTCCCGACGACGAACGACGACATCAACAATGCTGGTCTGGTTGCTCCAGACTGGCCCTTGCTCCCCTCCAACAGAGGAGCACCCCGGACCCTCCTGGTCCACTCTAGACGCCATTTTAAGTCCACCGCGTGGGCTTGCATTTGCCAAGACTTGTTGCCCCAATCCTGGGTCCAGCGACGTCGACAGCAGATACCCTCGTGGGACAGCTCGCACCTCCATCCTGGTCGCCGACAACGCCTCCTGGTCCGTGAGACTGCAGAGCCCAGCGTCGCCCACTCACCTGGTCGAGGTGACTTCAGCCGGTGCCATCCTGGTGCCCATCTAATCACTGGCTAGTGATTCAGAACTTGGTCCCCTCTGCTTACAGGTGTCTTCCATCTTCGATCCAGGCTTGGATCACTTCGAACTTCAACACTGGTCGCCTGCAAGCAACTTCTTCTTTCAGACTCCATAGACTGCAACGAGGATTCCCGACGTCTTTCCAGACCTATACATCCGCAGCCCTTGGGCTAGGTAAACTCAGCATTTCGGTGCTCCAGCATAGCTTTGCTATCCAAAGGTCCAGATCCTTTTTCGTTTCAGCTCTACCTAGTCGGATTCGTCCGATAACACTAACTTTACGAAATCTAGCATCCATATACTTTGTCCCGCATCCCGCGTGAGAGTGCACACACTGCACCCGATCTCCCTAGGCCTCCTGCTAGTAATCTGAAGGTTCAGTAGTCAAATCCTAGCGATCCCAAAGCCTATTAGAGTAATACTTACCTGCTAGTAATTTCGCATTCCACTTTTAGAGTATATGGTTTTTCGTGCCCCTCGGGCATTTGTGTAAATTGTGCGACTTTGGATATTTTCCTAAGAGCTTTGTTTTGTGCTTAGCGCCCTGTCCTCATAAAGAGTCCAGGGCTGTTGTGTTCTAAATAAATATACTTTATTTTTATAACAACTTGTGTGGTGTCCTTTCACTTGGTGTTCAAGGGGTATATGTGATGGTATAACAGCTGGCTTAACACACCCTCTAGAGTTTAGCCTAAAGACTGCTCTTGTCCATGCTACTAGGATAGCTGGTCTAACGGTTGACTTACAACCAATCATCAATAAGGGTCGTTTGGAATGATACACAGTGATCACTAGAATAGTGAGCACTACATATCAGCCCAACTTCTCACATTGGTGAGCAGCGGTTGGGATTTAAGCTTGCTGTTGTTTTACCACACGTATCCTAAGAATATCATTGTGAAAGATCACATTAGTACCCAGGTACATATAACTTAGCTTAGAATACTCTGAGTTCTACTGAACCAGCTGTTGTAGTTCAACAAAGCCTAGCACACCCTGACTACAACTCTTAGCAAGAGATCAGTAGGCAAACAAACAGTGTAGGTAGGTGCATCACTTACACCACACTAGAAGCATGTCGGACAAAGGAGGAAACTCAGAAGCCCCCCTTGTGTCAGTGGACCCTCCACAGGTCACTTCACGATATGCTGCTCTTAGCTTCCAGGAGATGAGACAAATCTGTACATCCAGGAAGCTAAAACAGGGTTCTAACCCTACCATTCCCTTTCTGATTGGTCTCTTAGAGACTTATGATGCCAGGAGGACTGCCAACACAGATCCTTCTCATCCAGATGGGAATATGCCCCCCTTAGAGGGAACCCTTGGGGACCCTGACCTCCAAAACAATGGAACAGTGAGTGAAGGTGAGGAGGAGGATCAGGAGTTGTCAGAGGATGAGGCAGACAAGGGTCAGGTAGAAGTCAGTAGACTCACCAGGACCAACTTAAGTAGGCATGAGAATGGACTTGGGGGACCCCCAGGGCCACTCTCAGGCGGACGTAACATTGGGAATGGACGAGTTAGGTCTCTATCCAGAGGCTCTAACAGATCCATTCGAACCAATGGCTCTCAGACCTCTTCTCATAGAGGGATGTCATCCCCTAAGAGGAGAGAGCATGAAGCAAAGATGAGGGAAGCCAATCTGAGGATTGAAAGGGAAGAACTTGCCCTGGCCAAAGAGAGGCTTGCCTTTGCTAGAGAGCAAAAGTTAAGTGGGCTAGATCCCACTGGTGGCAGCATTTTACCTAGAGAAAAGGACAGGAGTTTAGACACTAGACACCTGAGTAAGATAGTGCCCCCCTTTAAACAAGGGGATGATATCCACAAATGGATAACTGCTTTGGAGAGGGCCTGCACTGTCCAGTGCGTCCCCCAGAGTCAGTGGGCAGCTGTCTTCTGGCTCTCCTTTGAGGGCAAAGGTAGAGATAAGCTCCTCACTACTAGAGCTGAGGATGCTAACAATTACCAAGTCCTAAGAAGTACACTGAGAGATGGGTTTGGCCTAACCACTGAGCAGTACAGGTTGCTGTTCAGGGATACCCAGAAAACTTAGTCTCAGGATTGGTCTGATTTTGTGGATTGTGCCACTAAGGCTTTGGAGGGCTGGTTGCTGGGCAGTAAGGTTACTGATTATACAGGATTGTACAATCTGATCATGAGGGAACAGATTTTAAACAATTGTCAGAACCAGCTGTTGCATCAGCACCTTGTTGACTCAGATCTGACCTCTCCCCAAGAATTGGGAAAGAAGGCAGACAGATGGGTCAGAACAAGGGTTAAGCAGAACCAGGGCCAGAACCAGGGTGGTCAGAAGAAAGCAGACCAAAAGGGTAATAATACCAAAGGGGAACAAAATGACCAAAAGTCTTCGACAGGCCCCCAACAAACCAAAGAAGGTGGGGGTCAGGCTTCCCAGAAGAAGAAGATTCAAGAAGGCCAGTCTAAAAGGTGGTGCCAGTACTGTAAAAGTAAAACTCACTGGTTTAGTGAGTGCACCAAGAAAGGAGGGCAAACTCCTACCACTGCAGCCCCTAAGGCACCTGCACCCCCTAGTACAGTCAGCAGTGGTAGTGCACCTCCCAAGGGATTAGTTGGGTTAACCTTGGGTTCTGAGAAGTATGACAACTTAGTTGGCACACTCACTCAGGCTGTCCTTGTCTGTACAGGGGATGTGGGTATATCCCCTGATGCCAGTCCCAATACTTTGGGCAAATACAGACAGACACCTTTATCAATGGCAAGATGGCTCAGGCCTACAGGGACACTTGTGCCAGTGTCACAATGGTGACACCTAACTTTGTGGACCCTGGACAGATCATGCTAGGACCAGAGTACCTAGTGAACAATGCCAGCAATGTCACTACCCACCATAGTATGGCAATTGTTGATTTCTCCTGGGTAGGGTTAGGTGGCCAAAAGAAGGTTGTTGTTAGTTCAGACCTCCCTGTTGAATGTTTGTTGGGAAATGATTTGGAGTCATCCCTATGGTCAGAAGTGGAGCAGAGGACTCACATGGAAATGTTAGGCTTGCCAGCACATGTGCTTGCTGTGACTAGGTCACAGGCCAGAAGATGCCCCACTGAACAGGTGCTGGATCCTGGAACAATGGACCAGACACCTTCCAAGAAGAAGAGCAGTAGGGTTAAGGCTTTGCCTTCCCCCTTGCCCCAGTAAGTGGATCAAGTCTCAGAGGAGGCTGACCTCAAAGAGCTGAGGGAAACTGAGCCTAAAGAACTTGAACCTGATCAGGTTGAGTTTCTGGGTTCAGGGGGACCCTCCAGAGAAGACCTGGGGAAGGAACAGTTAGCCTGCCCTTCTCTTGAACCCCTCAGACAACAGCTGCTGCTGAGGCTGCAGGGAACGCCACAGGTGCCCACAAGGTATACTGGGAAGATGGACTCCTGTACTCTGAGTCAAGAGACCCCAAGCCTGGTGCAACCAGGAGGCTGGTCATCCCCTTGTCTCTGAGAGGTTTCCTTCTCACCTTGGCCCATGAGATTCCCCTTGCAGGACACTTAGGCCAGAATAAGACTTGGGACAGGATTGTCTTACACTTTCACTGGCCTCACATGAATGAAGATACCAAGGAGTTTTGTCGCTCCTGTCACTTGCCTAGCCAGTGGTAAGTCAGGTGGCACAACAAAGGCCCCCCTTATACCAATGCCTGTGGTGGGGGTGCCCTTTGAAAGAGTGGGGATTGACATTGTTGGTCCAATGGAACCCCAGACAGCATCAGAGCACAAGTTTATACTGGTGGTGGTGGACCATGCCACCAGGTATCCTGAAGCTATTCCCCTTAGGACCACTACAGCACCTGTTGTGGCAAGAGCCCTAGTTGGAGTGTTCTCCAGAGTGGGCTTCCCTAAGGAGGTTGTCTCTGACAGAGGTGCAAACTTCATGTCAGGATATTTGACTGCTATGTGGAAGGAATGTGGTGTCAACTACAAGTTCACTACACCCTATCATCCACAATGCAATGGGCTTGTTGAAAGGTTCAACAGGACCCTAAAAGGGATGATTCATGGACTACCTGAAAAGCTCAAGCATAAATGGGATGTCCTGATACCCTGCCTTTTGTTTGCTTACAGAGAGGTCCCACAGAAGGGGGTTGGCTTCAGCCCTTTTGAACTTCTGTATGGGCCTCCTGTGAGAGGACCCCTATGTTTGGTGAAGGAAGGATGGGAGAGACCTCTCAAAAAGCCTGCAACCAACATAGTGGACTATGTACTTGGTCTTCGCTCCAGGATGGCTGAGTATATAGAAAAGGCTTCTAAAAACCTTGAGGCAAGCCAAGAACTCCAAAAAGCTTGGCATGACCAAAAGGCTGTCCTGACTGTGTACAAGCCTGGACAGAAGGTGTGGGTGTTGGAGCCAGTGGCCCCAGCAGCACTCAAAGGCAAATGGTCTGGGCCACACACAATCCTTGAGCAAAAGGGAGAGGTCACCTACCTGGTGGACCTTGGAACTCCCAGGAGCCCCCACAGGGTGCTCCATGTGAACAGGCTCAAAGCATATGTTGACAGGAAGGACATGAGCTTGCTCATGGCCACAGATGAGGGACAGGAGGAGGAGAGTGACCCTCTCCCAGACCTGCTTACTCAGAATCCTGATGATGGATCAGTAGATGGTGTTGTCATTTCATTTTTCATTTCATTTAAGAAGTCTTTATTCGATTGTTTCATCATAAAAGACATACATACAGTATATACATAGTAAAAAGAATATATAATTTTAAAAACATTATACGTATTAAATCAGTTGAACAGACATTCTTATAATGGGTACAAGAGTTTTAAACAAAAACACAAGCTAAAACCTGGAAGACCATAGAAATGTAACAACTAATCGCATATGAGTGAACATAACTCAAACATTACAAGGACTGGTTATTTGCTTTTGTTAAACCTAGTTCTAATTATTTGCTTTTAAAAAACCTAGTTCTAATCAACCACGCCCAGCCAAGGTATTTTGCCACACCAACTACAATAAGTGGAGTTAGGTTGGTTCTTAGGATTCTACTAGCCTCAATAGCTGAGCGAGTACCCAGGTTTCTGCAGACCGGGCTAAGCCATTTAGACCTAGGGGCAGCGTACAAAGGGCATACAAACAAAAAGTGATTTAAACTTTCACTCTGGCCATGACAATGTGGACAGCACCCTGACCCACCCAAGCACCATTTTTTGGTAAACTCCCTTAATGGAAGCGTACCACATCTGAACTGGCGGAACAATTTACGATCCACTGGTTTAGTAATCAAGTCCCAATATTTTTCGAGCTTGGGGGCATCTTTAAAGTCAATAAATGTACTAGTAAGATTGTTTGCAGGCAATCTCCGATGTCGGTTTGAGGTCACCCAGTCCCAATATAGCACTTTTAAAGTTTTCTTTGAGGGAAAAGCTGCTGATTCTGGAGCTAACCACAATTCGCTTAACCCTAGAGCATAGAGGGATGATCTTAAATCCCTAAACCAGCTTATGTTCGATGAGCCAGAAAGGTCTCTGACATCTAAGCATGCCCTAGCATACAGGTTGAGTTCCGGCGTCGTCCATAGGCGCCTCCAAAATGCCAATGGGCGAAACCTAGCCTGATCCTCAACCGGTAGACACCCAAGATCATACATAAGCGGGATCCTTGGGGTAGACTGCGGCAAACCGGTAGCCACCCTGAGGAATTTGTTTTGGGCTAATCTCAAAGGGTCCAAATTACTAAAGCCCCATAGTTCCGCCCCGTAAAGAATGGAGGGAAGAACCTTGGAACCATAAATCTTAATTAAGGGTGAAATAGGCCGAGTAAAAGAGCCTTTATGCTCTTTGATCAGCGCACCACCTATCTGCAAATGTTTCAAGGCCATAAGCTCAACCTGGGGGGTCCAACTTAAGGTCTCACTAAATGTAACTCCTAAGTATGTGAACAGCTTCATTTGTTCCAGGGGCATACCCCCCATAGTGACCCTTGCGCTGATCTGGTTGTGGCATCCTAGGACCATAAACTTAGTCTTGGAAACATTTACCTCAAGCTCCTGTTCGTGACAAAATAACCCAAACCTAGACAGGGCCTGCTGGAGACCCTGTCTGGTTTTAGATATCAGAAGAGTATCGTCAGCGAACATGAGTAGAGGAATTTTCATTCCTGCTAATTAAGGGGCGTCTGGGGGGTGATTAGCAAAATAATTAACAACCCTGTTAATATATAAAGAAAAAAGGGTAGGGGCTAAAACACAGCCTTGTCTAACACCTTTGGCCACAGCAAACCTGTCTGTCACCTCCCCTGGTTTGCCCCAGCGTACTTGGGCAAAGGTATTCCTGTGTAGGCTAATTAGCAGGCTCACGAGGGGGGCTGGCATGCCCATATCTAATAAGCACTTCCATAACCAGCCCTCGGCACAAGGTCAAAAGCAGACCTAAGATCTACGAAGGCTGCATATAGATTGCCCTTACCTAAAAAAACCGTCTTCCAGAAAAGAAGCATAAAACAATAGGCCTGATCTAAGGTGCTCACATCAGACCTGAATCCAGCCTGTAGTGGTGTTAAGATATTATATGCATCTATCCCTTTGTGAATCCTGGCAAGGACAAGACGGGCTATGATTTTTTGTACCGCGTCTATAAGGCTGATCGGCCGGTAGTTAGAGGGAACCGACGATCACCTTTCTTATATATGGGCAAGGTTTCAGCCCCGGCCCAGGATTCAGGGACTCTGGCACCAGTGGCCAAGGCATTAATCAACTGAACCAGATATGGAACCCAAAGGTCTTGGTCTTGATGAAATAAATCAGCTGGAATGCAATCTGGACCAGGTGCCTTCCCTCTTGGAATAGATTGCAGGACAGATTTTACTTCAGTACATGTAAACACTAGGGGATCAACCGATAGTGGCCGGCAGATGTTCTCCTGTGTACTAACTGGACCCTTAAATTGGTTCTCAAAGTAGCTGACCCATTGTTGTTGACCTACCTATGAGGGGCTTGGCCGGTCATCCTGGGACAGGCCCAATTTAAGTAAGTGCCAGAACTGCTGAAAGTTCTTGGAGCTACATGCGTCTGCTAGTGTTATCCACCTGTCTTCATCCCAGTTCACCCTAGCTCTATGTTTGGCAACATTAAATGCCTTCCTACAAGCCCTTATTAAACACAGATCTTTAAGTTTAAGGGCCTTAAACAATTCTGTATGAGTCCGATGGCACTCATCATCGAACCAGTTTAGCCTTTTCTTGTTCCCCCTACCACCCCTTTTAGAGAGGGATTTAATAAAAAGTTTCTTTAAAGACCTAAACAAGGAGGTGTGAGTATCGGTGATCATTGAATTAATCGCCTCCTGAGACTCACATTTGGTAATAACAGCGAGGGAATCGGAAACCAAAGATCTGATAGTTTTACAAGCTTCAGGATCGACACAGATTTTTGGCCAGCGTACTCTCCTCGTATCATTAGTGAGTATTACTTCATCCTGTACTATGTTAGGCCCACAGTTGTCTGGGCCTGTAAAGCTTGAATCCCTTAGTTCCACCACCAGGGGGTCGTGATCGCTTTCTGGGCGTGATGTTACCTCCATATCCACCACCACGGGCCACAATTTAACATCCAGTAGTACATAATCAATTCTGCTGCTATATCTACCATTACTAAAGGTGTCTTTGCCAAGCCTATCAGAGCGTGTTCTACCATTAAGGGCACGCAGGCCCTGGTCCAAACACATACCTTTGATAAAAATAGCCGCCTGGGTCCATTTTTTAATAGGAGCTAAATCAAGCTGAGGGATCCCCCATGCCATATCTTCAGTCTCAGTTAGAGAACCCTCATCCTAACTCAGTGGTTCAAAACAAAAATTTAAATCACCCATCACCACCTTTTGCCCGGCTGCCGGAGCTTCGCTTAAAAAGTCATCCAGGCGGATAAGGGATGGGGAAACCCTGCCGCCCTGAATGCCCCTGGCATATATATTAATCACCAAAATATCCAGGCCGCTGGTAGATTTAATGCTAACCAGCAGTATGTCAGGGCTATCGATAAAAACTTCTTCTACTGTCACACCCTCGTGTTGCCGAACCCACACTGTCAAACCCCCCATGGCACGACCTCTATGTCCCCTAACGGCCAATTTACTAAAAGACAGGTAGCCAGTGAGAAACAATGGTTGAAAAGCCCAGGTTTCCTGAAAGGACCATACGTCACCTCTAAGTATAAAATTAACCCAATCCGGAATAAACATCCTTGACTCAAGACCAGCAATAATCCAGATTCCCAAGATGATACCATGTCTGCCTGATAGAGCACTAGAAATACCTTGGTCAGGTATACGCTCATCATGATTTGGTAGGGCAGCATCTACTTGCGAAGGGACAACTCCTGGTTTAGAGACACTGTCCACCATACCAGCTGCAAAACAGGAACCAGTAAGCTCACCCAGAATACCTGAAGTTAGAAAAATAGTCTCAGTAGTTGCATCAGCTGATAACACTGGTTCGGGCACCGAGAGAGTTTCCCCAGACCCGCACAATGGGACAAAACCATCTATAACATTTTGAGCAGGTTGACCCAATGGGTCTAAAGCCTTACAAGAAGTATTCAATGGAGTATCAACAACCCCCGAACAGTCCAAACTACCCACACCTGCCCTAGTTGGGGAAGTTGGTCAATCATTGAGGTTCAACCCTGATAAGGGCTCATACAAATTCCTCAATGGGATATTCCAGTACTCATTGGGCTGGATGTGTTTACCGGGGTTATTAGGATTGGGAAAGAAGCTTTGATGTTGACGAAAGTTTGGGTGAACGTGTGTTGCAGGATAGCCCGAGAACTGGGAGTTGGAGTTGGAATTAACCAAGGACGGTGTAAAAATAGAGCTATTGTAGGCAGATTGTGAATAAGATTGATACATGGCCTCAGGATTTATTGGTGGCCCATGGAATCTAGGGGTAAAGTTGGTCCATTTAAGAGGATGAAGATTACTTTTCGGACGTTGGTGACCTTGTGGTTTAACCAGAGACTCCGGGTAAAAGTAACTTAAATTCCGCGTGGAAATTCCCCCCTCGTAATTTCCCACATACCAGTCGGTAAGATGGGAAACTACTCTGTGATCCCTGAAATTAATGATCACACTATCGCCCTCAATATCCTTTGGGCGGGGACCCACCCACTTGCATCTACGAACAGAAATAATATCCCCGTTAAGATGAGCAGGGAGGGGTCTATTGGTTTTCAGCCAAAAGATGACCTTATTCTTTAGATTAGCGTTACTTTCCCTGTTTCCATTAGAGATTGGAGGCACACCCGTCAGAATGATAACAAAGTTAGCAGACTCGGGTGGAAGTTCTACAATATTCCTGCGGTTTAAGATTGGTCTATAAGTGGAATTGACAGACTTAACTACCCCTTGATTGGGAGTTGACTTGTTTCCCTCAGTCGTTGACTTATTACATGGCAATCGCGGCTTTTCTTTAACAGTATTGGAGGCACTTAGGGGTTTAAGTGTCAAATCCTGAGCCTTTGATTTGCTGTTGGCTTTGGTGTTACTATTATTTCCGGGGTGAGTATTAGGAAGAGCAACAGTGACGCTAGGCTTAGATGGAGGGACAGACTGACTAACCTAGCTCGTGGGATGAGATGTGACCCCTGGAGGCAAGAGGCGATCCATTTTTTCGCCTAGTAACCTTACTCGCTCCAAAAGAGGTAACATGTATGATTTCAGGAGTTTCTCAAAAATATCGTAACACTCCTTGTTAAACCCAGTAGAGATATCCACAGAGGGCGTTGGTAAGTGGGGAGTCCCAGAGGGAACCTCAATCACAGGAAGTACCGTAAGGTCAGTTAGCTGGGTGAGTGGGGTGGAAGGAAGAGTTTGTTGGCCAATACCTTTTCACGCCACCCTTTTTCCTTTTCTTCCTAGGGGGAGAGCAGACAGCTCGTATATTTTTAGACGATTTTGGTTCAGGGACATTATTAGTTTGGGCCAGAGAGTTCTCTCCCTGACCAACACTCAAACAGGATTGGTTAGTAAAGGTTGAGTGTAACTCGGAGGCAGCAATCTGATCAACATGGTTAATAAGATCATTGGGGCTAATCGGGGCAGGGGTGGGACTATTAGTTTGACCCAAGAACAAACAGGGGAACCGTCAGGTGCTCGGAAAATACTAGGAATTTGGTCAGTGCTTGTCGAGTCCAATTCAATAATCGTTCTCCCTTGCACTGCCAGTTCCTGAGAGTTATTTAATCCAGGCTGAGTGGTCAACAGAGTTTGTTTGAGGAGTTCAATAGAACGACGACGCTCAGCGCGCCTTTCTGCGAGAAGAAGTTCTTTATCGATCTCCTTACTTGCCTTTTCAAAATATCTGTCAAGGGGCCCATGAAATGAAACACCCACACTTGGAGGGAGAGAACTAGACATATCTGCAATTTAACAAAGTATAACCACTATAAACTGGACCCACAGTCAGCATACACCAGAGCTTTATAGCAAAGGTAATAAAAACACAGTATTACAGGTTAGAGACCTGGCCCAGCCCGGCCTCCCTCGGCCCCTGACGGCCACAGACGGTCCCGCCCTTGTCCCGGGCTTCTCCCGGTCGCTCCCGCGCAGCGGGACTCGCCAGCCGTAAATGAACTAACTAGGATGTAGAGGGAGGAGCCTGCATGGAGAGCGTCCCAGCTGGTGACAATTGGGGGTTGCGGGCGCTCCTGGGACTTGTAGTTCTGCGCCCGCAACACGCTCGCAGCCCTGCACGACCAAGCTCCCACGGCAATGTTCCAGTGAAGTCCTGCAAAGTCAGCCCCACACGAAGCGGGACCCGCGCAGCGGGTTCCGCAAGCAGTTATTTAAAAATGCAGGGAAAAGTTCAGAGGCACGGCAGACCCAGCGTTGACACAGCAGCAAGGTGGAAAAATCCGCAAGTGAACCTGAGGCGGCGACCTTTACCTCAATGTTGAGCGAGGGAGGAGCCTGCAGGGAGAGCGTCCCAGCTGGTGACAATTGGGGGTTGCGGGCACTCCTGGGACTTGTAGTCCTGCGCCCGCAACACGCTCGCAGCCCTGCACGACCAAACTCCCACGGCAATGTTCCAGTGAAGTCCTGCAAAGTCAGCCCCACACGAAGCGGGACCCGCGCAGCAGGTTCCGCGAGCAGTTATTTAAAAATGTAGGGAAAAGTTCAGAGGCACGGCAGACCCAGCGTTGACACAGCAGCAAGGTGGAGAAATCCGCAAGTGAACCTGAGGCGGCGACTTTTACCTCGATGTTGAGCGAGGGAGGAGCCTGCAGGGAGAGCGTCCCAGCTGGTGACAATTGGGGGTTGCGGGCGCTCCTGGGACTTGTAGTCCTGCGCCCGCAACACGCTGAAGGACTGGGTTATTCTAAGACCCAGCGGTGCCAGGGGACAACACCTGAAACCTTCGTGGGTAACCTGTTCCGGCGTACAAATGACAGAGACACGGGACACTTCCTTCGGCGTCAAAGATTCGAGGTTTATTACTGCAGGGAACACAGAAGTCACGAGAAGTACATCACATGTAGGTTCACGGAGCCTGATTCGAATTGCTACTGTGGGTCGCTCCTTTTATACATATTTCTCTCATAGGTTAACTTGATACACAAAGGTTTACAACTTGGTTCCCATCGTAAACACCAGAAGGGGTTGCTTTCATGTATTCAGGGCCCGGAACATAAGTACAGAAACATTCGGTGGTTCCCAACTGTAAAAACCCATCTTCCCACCATTAGTACATTCCAATTGGCAGTAAACAGATCGAAGAAGGAACAGAAACAGGTGCAGAGGAAGGCAGAAACAGTGGGGAGATCGGAAAGGATGTAAAAGGGGGGTGGTATCGAGAAACACGAGCTGCAGGAATCAAAGGGACGTGCCTAATGAGATGCACGGCTAAGACAATAGACCGGCACGGCAAGATGAGCCTCGAGCGGGGCCATCTGCCTTACAGTGTCATCCCCCTCATCATAAAGACACTTTCAAAGGAAACGTGTCTTCCGCAAAAGTCTCGGGAATCCCAGGGTCGCGAAGCGGACAGCGTCCGTTCGCTGGCTACTTGAGGGCAAGAAACAAAATGGATGCCGTATCTAAGATGGAACCCGTGGGTACAGATAGATAAACCCACGAAACAGACGAACGGTTTAGGCTAGTACAGCGAAACTGGGTACACCCACTAAACTCGTCATTTGCGGTTCATAGATACCAGACTCGACCGTATTCGTGTGAGTCGAAAACACCACTTACGATCGTCACGGAACCTCAGACGCTCCTTTTGACCTCATGTAGGCAAGCACTAGTCCGGATCATATTCGATATTCATCAGACCATCTAGATGTTGCTGCAACATAATTCTATCCATCAGAGCTCCTTTGGTAACAGGCGGCTGTCTTATACACGTTGTAGCACAGAGGCCACATAAGGCAGGACCACACTGCACACAAAGGCAACACGAGAACAGAAACGCTACAACGACTCCGATGATCATCAGAATTTTCCAACCCCAAGTCGACATTAGGCCCCAAAACCACCCAACTAGCGTCCAATCCCCTACGTCCACGTGTATGGACTCAGAGATCTTATGCAACTTTGAGATGGCTTGATAGACAGTCGGAGCGTTATCTGGAATGAAAATACAGCAGCTCGAATGGATCACTTTACATACTCCACCTCGATCTGCTAAAACAACGTCTAAAACCATACGGTTTTGTAACGTCATGAGCCTATCCGCCTGAAGTTCTGCGGTGATATTACCAAGGGCACTGGCAGTGATATTAGCTGTCGATTCCACCACTCGAGTCAACTGTCTCAGGTTCCTACTATTGACCATAGGCCCCCAAAACGGAAAGAAACCCTTGAAAAAGTCTCCTGCCTCTTGACCGGTAGTGTCCTCTTCGCTAATCACGCCCCTCACAATTCTAGTCTTGTGGTAATCTGCATCAACGGTAAACGTCGGAGGCAACAAATTTGCAATATAACATGTGCCCGCAAAGTCGGAGGGCAACCACGTATACGCACGATCATGACAGACGAAGTATGTACCCTTGGCAGTCAGAAACACAGGGGAAGAGAGCATCGGTAAGACATTCGTCTCGGAGCAAGCACTCTCTCCAAGATGAGCTCTCGGGCTTCGGCCACGACCTTTTAGACAGAAATTACCAAGGTGGGGTACGATCCATATTGGAGACGAGCTTTTAAGCTGTCTTTCACCCACGAGCGCACTATACTCAGCCTCACTCAGATCCCTATAGGCTCGCACCTCCTCCTCTGGGATGAGCGACGGCTCATAGATATCCCTATCTAAATCGGCAATCGCTATAGCCAAAGGCTTGTGGTACGGACCGGGACCAAAGTGCCGAGGACGTGGCTCTCGATTGGGGTAGGAATCTAGTGCACTACGAAACATTGTTTGCAATGCTCGAGCTGAACCCTGGGAACTATAAGGAAGGACCAGATATGGAATTCCCTTGTCCGTGGTATGTGGCATTAACCCACACACCCAACAATTAGTAGTATTAACCACTAACTGATGCTGATGAAGGAGCTGAATGAAGGAATTATTTCTGAATTCCGCACGTCTAGCCTGCTCGTGTTGGGGTAAGATATGGAAGGAATGAGGGGACACAGTGGCGATAGATGTAGGTTCAGAAGTAGGAGTAGGTATGGCAGAAGGTAGGAAGTACTGTATCATATAATACATCCCACCCGCCAGTAACGAGGAAACAATTAGAAACAGAAGGAACACCTGAAATATAAAGCATTTGGTACGAGTAATTTGTTGGAGTTTGAATCTTTGCGCCTGAGCTTTTTCCAAGTCCATCAGCTTTGAAAACGTCATCCTCTAAGACCGTCCGCAACGTTTCTTGACGCACTTCATTCTGTGTAGCAGTAGTCAATCCCCAGGAGTTCCCGGGAACCGACGGCCTTCGACCTAATGTCAAGACCTACTAACCAGAAGGAAGTACACGCGCGGCCCTACGGTACACCTGGATGCAAAGTATCTTAATTCACAAATATGTACAAAGTCTCTCAGCTGTGGAAGCAAGAACACAGATGTGGAAAAAAAACTCAATATTTACAAAATCACAGTTGTACGAGTGTTACTGATCGTGGCAATGGGGTAACGTAGATGTCGAGGGACAAAAACAAAACTTTTATTTGTCCTTGGTATTAGATCGCAAAAAGTATCGGCTCCTTCCAGGACGTGTCTGTTCGTCAAACAATGGATCCGATGAGGGAACAGAGTTCTGTTGATCAGTCAATTGTTCAGATCTTGAATCTTGTAGTGACAAGTGGTCAACAATATCGTTCTGCTGCACTGAGGATTCTCCGACAGGCTGAGCGTCGCTAAAAGGTATGAAGGTCTGCAATCTTTCAGTTTCAGATGAAACAATGCCCTTCCTCACCCACGAGTCCGCTGATAAAGGTATAGGTACCTTTTTGGTATGGGTGGCATGCACCCAGTGCTTTCGACCTTCCAAACGAACAGCAGTCCTCGTGGCGAGAAGAACTTGATAGGGTCCAGTAAAGCGGGGCTCAAGATTTCGTTTGCATCCGAAGTTCCGCGTCACTACCCAGTCTCCAGGCTGGAGCTGGTGGCCTGGACCCTCCGTCTGCGTCGGCAGTGCTTCAAAGACCTGTTGGTGAATTAACCTCAGTTTAGCAGTCAGATCATGTAGATAATCAATCAACATTGGGTATTCAAGATCAGAAAACACACTCGGTCTAGGAACCCCCCAAACATTCGCAGGGCGGCCGAACACAATCTCGTAGGGACTAAGCCCTACTCGGGAGTGCACAGTCGCCCTAGTGGACAGAAGGGCTAGAGGTAAAGCGTCGGGCCACGAGAGACCAGTCGTAGCCTGAATCTTCGCTAGTTTGAGTTTAAGGGTGCCATTATACCCTTCAACCAAACCTGCTGACTGGGGATGATTGGCGCTATGGAATTTTTGAGTAATTCCAAGGCCCTTACACACACTCTTCATCACACTCCCCACAAACTCACTTCCGTTATCAGACCATACAATCCGTGGCATTCCATACCGAGGAAAGTATTCCTTCAGTAGGATTTTCGCAGTGGACAGAGCCGTGTTATCTTTGAGAGGGTAGGCTTCAATCCATCGGGAGAATGCGCAATGCATCGCTCCATATGGATGAAGTCTAGCTGGATCACTTCAAAGGGACATGAAGGGGGAGCAAAATGGCCAGGAGGTGTAGGGGTTCCCTTTCCAGGATTGTACATCATGCATATCATACAATTCTTCACCAATCTCTCAGCACACTTCGTGATACCATCATTCTTCCACACAGGAGACAACAACTTACAAATACCTTTCGCGCTAACATGTGCTAACCCGTGTGCCATCGTCACAACAGCTAGTACATACGCATCCGGCAACATCCATCTCTTATGCTCCGACAAATCAATCCAACAACCATTCGCATCCAACTTTCCTGTACTCTCTTCCCACTTCGTCTTTTCAGTCTCAGTGGCCTCATTCTGTATCGCTTTCACACTCTCGATGGTATCCACGCACATACTAGTCTCTGTAGGCCACCTAACCGAACTCGTCACATACATTCTAGTGCTAAGGTTCCGGGCAGTCTCCTTAGCAGTCTCATCCGCAAACGCATTACCACGACCCACATCATCCGTCACCTTACGATGCGCGCTACATTTAACAATCGCCACCTGCTTAGGCAATGTAAGTGCATCCAAAAGATCATTCACAAGCTGTCCATGCTGAATCTTAGTACCATGCGATGTCATAAAACCTCTCTCTCTCCACAATCGTTCAAAGCTATGGGCGACGCCAAAAGCATATTGGCTGTCGGTAAACACATTCACACGTTTCCCTTTCGACAACACACACGCTCTAGTCAAAGCAATCAGCTCTGCAGCTTGGGCAGAATTCTGATTCAATCTCGCAGTTTCCACAACAGTATTCAAAGTTACCACAGCATACGCAGTCGTCACATCACCATTCGGCAATTTAAAACATGAACCATCCACATACAAGGTCCCATCGGGATCTTCCAAAGGGGGTTTTTAAGGTTCACACAACCTTTTGTTTCCTCCTCAGTCCGTAAGTAGCAATCATGGGGTGCCACTTCATCTGATTCCATACTAATTGGCAATAAAGTCGCCGGGTTCAGGACATTACAACGTTTTATCTGAATATGACTTGCCAACAGCGTCAACTCGTACCCAGACATCCTCGCACTCGTCAAGTGCTGAGTTTTCGTACGATTCAAAAGAGTGTCAACTGCATGCGGAACCATCACCGTAAGCATATTATCCATGACCAATCCTGCGGATTGTCGGATGGACACCGCAGCTGCCGCTGTTGCTCTCAAACAACTCGGCAATGCTCTAGCTACCGGGTCCAAGGTGGAGGAAAAATATGCACATGGACGCTGCTTATCACCAAAAGGTTGCGTCAAAACACTCAACGCACAACCTTCTCTCTCGTGAACGTATAGTGTAAACGGCTTACTGTAGTCAGGGGTACCTAACACAGGAGCCGAACACAACGCGTCACGCAGTTCAGAAAAACTTTTCTGACATTCTTCCGTCCATGGTAAAGGAGTTGGAACATCCTTACACGTAAGAGCCACCAATGGTTTCGCTAGCAATGAAAAATTTGGAATCTAATGCCTGCAGTATGACGTGATACCTAAAAAGGCACGCACATCTCTCTGAGTCGTTGGCGCAGTCATTCGCGCAATCGCTGCAATTCTTTCTGGGGTCAACCTTCTTCCCTCCTTTGACAATAAGTGACCTAGATAGGTTACTTCTTGACAACAATACTGTAGTTTAGAAGGTGACACCTTATGATGTAAGTCACAGAAATGTTGAAACAACGACACTGTAGCGGTTTTGCAAATGTCCTGAGTATCTGCAGCCACCAATAAGTCGTCGACGTATTGGATCAAGGCTGCACCAGCCGGTAACACAAATGCATCAAGTTGGCCCTTCAAGGCTTGACTGTATATCGATGGACTCTCACAGTAGCCCTGAGGAGCACGTTTAAACCGGAAGCTGCGGCCACCAAGAGAGAAACCGAACAGGTCTCTACTCTCTTCAGCAATCGGAATGCTGGAGAACGCATTCTTCAGATCGATCACTGAAAACCAAGATGCAGAAGCTGGAATCAGAGTCAGTAGAGCCGTAATGTCAGGCACCACAGGGAACTGAGGAATCACAATTTTATTTACCTCCCGTAAATCGATAACAAAACGATAAACAGGTGGTTTTGAAGGATCAGTACGTTTCAGAATGGGCAGTACAGGGCTGTTGCACACGTTTCCCAGAGTCTCCTCAATGACATCTTTCTCGATCAGGTCATAGATGATCGCTAACAATGCTCGTTCGCCATCAAGGGAGATAAGATACTGGGGAATACGTGGCAATCGCACATTAGATTTTAAGTGAACAACATAAGGGGAGATGTCAAGCAGGCCCACGTCATTGGGACCTGTCGCCCACAAAGATGCAGGAAGAGAACTCAATTCCGGTGGAAGTTTATCGAGAGACAAGTACATGGGAGAGACAACTCTCTCACCCAAAGTAAGCTTCACTCCCGCAGGAGAACAATACAAAGTCGCATACAGACGTTTTAGCAAATCCAGGCCCAAGAGATTTTCACCACAACCAGTGGTCAAAATCAACGGAGCTTTCAGCTCACGAGGCCCAATGGTAAGAGGCAAAGGGCACGAAACCGGATTGCTAACAGGAGCGCCAGAGAATCCGACGGAAACATTTGTTAAGCCAGACAAAGGTGCGCCAGGGAGTTTCGAATGCATTATGGAACTTTTCGCTGCACCAGTGTCCAACAGAAAAGGCTCAACGACGCCCGAGGTGGTAACTGCGACGTAAGGCCCTCTCTGATCAACCGGAACTGATACTACTCCCTCTCCTTGTCTATGGCTGTCCTAGTAATTACCGTCGTCAGTTCTCTGCTCGACGTAATAATCATCCACATTGTACTGCGCAGATCTCCCTTGTGATGATCCACGTTGATCAAAACAATTATTAGAATCAGAAGTATTAGTGGAACGATCGTTTTGAGCACCGCGACCTCTACCACGTGATGTCTGTTGAGAACCACCACGACCCCCTCTAGACGAATTACCACTATTACGCTCATTGAGAACTGGACAATCGAATTTTAAATGACCCTCAGTCCTACAATAGCAAAAACAACAAGTGATGGACCGAATGTGGATCAATGTCACACATGGACTGGACTGTTCCCATGGGGCACAGGGTCAGAGCTGATTTGCATAAAGCCATTATCTGACCCAGGGTGGTGTGGAGTGCAAAAAACGATGGATTTAGGCCCAGATCCTTGTACTGGGGTGAATGTAAGACATTGATCTACATTCTGTCCATCAAATTGTTTTTTGAAATTTTTCATTCCTACAATAGGCACACTGATTGTACCCTAGCGAAGAGCTCTGCGAAGAGGAATAATTTCGTGATTGTGACCTATTTGACTGAGATTGAGATCTGTTCCGCTGTTGCGAGTCATTCTGATTCGAACGCGGAGGATACGCCTGCTGCAACAACACTTTAGTTTTGAGTTCTTTTGTTTTCTTGTCAGCACGATCATTCTCCTCTTTCTCCCTATTCTCATAATACTGTGCCGTAGCCAATATTTGAGCAGACGTAGAGACAGCCCACGCACTCTCAGAATTTCTCAATTTGTTGCTCAAGTCAGGCAACAAGTTAGAAACAAATTTGTCCACGAACAACCTCTGACCACCCTCGGTACCCATGTCCTGACCACTATGGTCGATGAATGCCTCCTCAAATCTCATAAAGAAATCAGAGACACTCTCGTCCTTCTTCTGTTTGCAAGCGGACAACTTGTCCCAATTTACCTTCATAGCTGGCATAAGCGTTTTCATAAGTGTAATAATTCTCTGAGGGAGATCGGTTATGAGCTGTTCAGGTTTAGCCCCACCAATTTTTCGTGTATCTGCCGCAATAAGAGTAGCCCAATTACCACCTAATTCTGTTGCATGGTTTTCTTGACGAATTTTCGCCCAAACCGGTTGCGGAACTACGTTACCAAACAGCATATCGATGTCAGCGAGATTCATTATCGTAGCATCTACAAGCTGCGACAATTCCTTATAATACCCTACAGGATTTTTACGAGGGTCAGGCAAAGATTGCTTTACCTGCAAAACTTCCGATCGTTTCCATGGAAGATGGATCCACACTCTTTGGAAGTGCGGCAAGACTGCAGGATTTTGAGTAGCATCACCTGGCATCCACACTGGTGGAACTTCGCGCATGGGATACTGACCAGGCGCTTCTAATGGTCCCTCAATGTCTTCCACGAACAATGCTCGAGGCATTATAGAGGGACGAAAAGATAACAACTGCTCAACAGCGCGTCGAACATTAGAATCTACTATCATTCCGCTCGAAAACTGGAGCTGCAGATTAGTCAAAGCAGTCAATACATCGTCAGATGCATCGGCCGATATTTGATCACGTAAAACCTTACACATTTCTTCAAAGACGTATCTTTGTGTCGGTATATTGAATTGACAAAACGTATTCAGCACTGAACGTGGAGGATTCCTAATGGGGTATTTCATCCAAGCCATCGCCATATTATACAACGCGGCACGTTCCCGATTACCGGGAAGCTGACTACGTCTTTGAGGACCGTCCGAACCAGCGGACTCAGAGATAGGTCCAAGAGAATTGAAAAAGTTAGCAGCAACTAAAGGAGTACGATGTCGGGTAGATGGAGAAGTATAACATAGGGGACTAACAAGAGAATAATCGGGAACAGAAGAAACAGCAGGAGTAAGTAGAACAGGAGTAGCAGCGGGAGCAGGAGTATGAGGAAGTACAAGCGGTGGAGCAGTAGGAACAGAAGTAGGCAAGGGAGCAGGAACAGTCGGAAGAACGGGCACAGGTTGAGGAACAGGTTGAGGAACAGGTACAGGAGCAGGTACAGGGGGAACCACAGGAACTGTGGTACCCTGTGCGTACGGAGGTGGTGACTTCAGAAGATAGGACAGTAAAGGGTCCTCAACTGATTCCTCTTTCTTATCCGACTCCGTTGGCAAAGCGGGGTAACATTTGTCTATAGACATACGCTGAAGCCTATCGAAAACTTCCTTTTCCTTTTCCTCCTTATCTCGCTGAAACTGGTCTGCTTTCCTTAACGTGGTAGCAACTCCATCTCTCTGATTACGTTTTATTTGTCTGATTTCTTTCTGTCTGGCTTCTTTGTGCCACAACCGAAAGGCATAAAACATGGCCGGCCTTGATTTTTTCTTAAACAATTTAGCTTCTAAATTATCTAAAATCGGGGTCTCGAAACTACCATGAGGTGGCCAACTAAGGACACCATCCTTTTTAGTATAGCGAATCCAATATTCATTAAAGGTAATCGGACCTAGCCCGTGTTTGCTATATAGCTCATAAGTTGGAGTTCCAACCGGAGGTATCGGACACGAATCCTCCAGTCGGGAATCTGCACCACAACTTCTGAAACAACTAAACAAAGTACTACGGCCAGGCATCGTGCACACTAACCGAGTTTCACAAACTTCAAGGGTTATGGGATTTACCAAGTCCCTGCAAAGAGCAAAAACCCCTGGTTTTTGGCGACTGCAGACGTCAAATATCACAACAAAGGACCAAGTACTAAGAACCACAAATGCAATGGAACCATGCAACAACTAAGCACCCACAACTAAGGACTCTGGGAGCGACCCACAAATACTTAACTCAAAGATCGATGGCGTCACCAGGAAGGCCCGTCAATCGTCTCGCTGTACCAAGGTCTACGCCAGGCGCCAAAACAGGTCTACCGTCAGGGCAGCAGTCCGTCGCAGCCGTCAGGAGGCGGGGATCTTCGCGGGAAAAGTCGTCGAGCCACTTGTTTCGACAACAGGATCGATGAAGCGGGGTGCACCTTCCCTCGGAGATTTCACACGAAGTTCCTCACGATCGTCGGGCTTGGACCGGTACCACTGATGCAGCCACACGTTGGGCGCCAACTGAAGGACTGGGTTATTCTAAGACCCAGCGGTGCCAGGGGACAACACCTGAAACCTTCGTGGGTAACCTGTTCCGGCGTACAAATGACAGAGACACGGGACACTTCCTTCGGCGTCAAAGATTTGAGGTTTATTACTGCAGGGAACACAGAAGTCACGAGAAGTACATCACATGTAGGTTCACGGAGCCTGATTCGAATTGCTACTGTGGGTCGCTCCTTTTATACATATTTCTCTCATAGGTTAACATGATACACAAAGGTTTACAACTTGGTTCCCATCGTAAACACCAGAAGGGGTTGCTTTCATGTATTCAGGGCCCGGAACATAAGTACAGAAACATTCGGTGGTTCCCAACTGTAAAAACCCATCTTCCCACCATTAGTACATTCCAATTGGCAGTAAACAGATCTAAGAAGGAACAGAAACAGGTGCAGAGGAAGGCAGAAACAGTGGGGAGATCGGAAAGGGTGTAAAAGGGGGGTGGTATCGAGAAACACGAGCTGTAGGAATCAAAGGGACGTGCCTAATGAGATGCACGGCTAAGACAATAGACCGGCACGGCAAGATGAGCCTCGAGCGGGGCCATCTGCCTTACAGTGTCATCCCCCTCATCATAAAGACACTTTCAAAGGAAACGTGTCTTCCGCAAAAGTCTCGGGAATCCCAGGGTCGCGAAGCGGACAGCGTCCGTTCGCTGGCTACTTGAGGGCAAGAAACAAAATGGATGCCGTATCTAAGATGGAACCTGTGGGTACAGATAGATAAACCCACGAAACAGACGAACGGTTTAGGCTAGTACAGCGAAACTGCGTACACCCATTAAACTCGTCATTTGCGGTTCATAGATACCAGACTCGACCATATTCGTGTGAGTCGAAAACACCACTTACGATCGTCACGGAACCTCAACGCTCGCAGCCCTGCACGACCAAGCTCCCACGGCAATGTTCCAGTGAAGTCCTGCAAAGTCAGCCCCACACGAAGCGGGACCCGCGCAGCGGGTTCCGCAAGCAGTTATTTAAAAATGCAGGGAAAAGTTCAGAGGCACGGCAGACCCAGCGTTGACACAGCAGCAAGGTGGAGAAATCCGCAAGTGAACCTGAGGCGGCGACTTTTACCTCGATGTTGAGCGAGGGAGGAGCCTGCAGGGAGAGCGTCCCAGCTGGTGACGATTGGGGGTTGCGGGCGCTCCTGGGACTTGTAGTCCTGCGCCCGCAACACGCTCGCAGCCCTGCACGACCAAGCTCCAACGGCAATGTTCCAGTGAAGTCCTGCAAAGTCAGCCCCACAAGAAGCGGGACCCGCGCAGCGGGTTCCGCGAGCAGTTATTTCAAAATGCAGGGAAAAGTTCAGAGGCACGGCAGACCCAGCGTTAACACAGCAGCAAGGTGGAGAAATCCCTCTCAAAAAGCCTGCAACCAACATAGTGGACTATGTACTTGGTCTCTGCTCCAGGAAGGCTGAGTATATGGAAAAGGCTTCTAAAAACCTTGAGGCAAGCCAAGAACTCCAAAAAGCTTGGCATGACCAAAAGGGTGTCCTGACTGTGTACAAGCCTGGACAGAAGGTGTGGGTGTTGGAGCCAGTGGCCCCAGCAGCACTCAAAGACAAATGGTCCGGGCCCCACACAATCCTTGAGCAAAAGGGAGAGGTCACCTACCTGGTGGACCTTGGAACTCCCAGGAGCCCCCACAGGGTGCTCCATGTGAACAGGCTCAAAGCATATGTTGACAGGAAGGACATGAGCTTGCTCATGGCCACAGATGAGGGACAGGAGGAGGAGAGTGACCCTCTCCCAGACCTGCTCACTCAGAATCCTGATGATGGATCAGTAGATGGTGTTGTCTTTTGTGGCAGCCTCTCTGACCATCAACAGAAGGATTGCAAACAAGTTCTTCAATCCTTCGGACATATGTTCTCTCTGACACCCAGTCAAACCAATTGGTGTACCCATGAGGTTGACACTGGTGACAGCCTGCCAGTCAAGAGTAAAATCTACAGGCAGCCTGATCATGTTAGAGACTGCATTAAGACAGAAGTGCAGAAAATGTTGGAGCTGGGAGTCATTGAGCCCTCAGATAGCCCTTTGGCTAGTCCAGTAGTTCTAGTGCCAAAGCCTCACACCCAGGGTGGTAAGAAAGAGATGAGGTTTTGCGTAGACTACAGAGGCCTCAATGCAGTCACTAAGACTGATGCCCACCCAATACCAAGGGCAGATGAACTTATAGATAGATTGGCTTCTGCCAACTACTTAAGCACATTTGACCTGACAGCTGGGTATTGGCAAATCAGGTTAGCTGAGGATGCCAAGCCCAAGACAGCATTTCCAACCCCTGGTGGACATTATCAATTTGTGGTAATGCCCTTTGGTCTGAAAAATGCACCTGCCACCTTCCAAAGGCTGGTGAATCAAGTTCTCACTGGGCTGGATGACTTCTGTGCAGCATATCTTGATGATATAGCTGTCTTTAGTTCCACCTGGGAGGATCACCTGGTCCACCTGAGGAAAGTGTTAGAGGCACTGCAAGCAGCAGGTCTCATTATCAAGGCCACAAAGTGCCAGATAGGGCAGACACAGGTTGTATACCTGGGCCACCTTGTAGGTGGGGGCCAGGTTCAGCCACTGGAGAGCAAGATACAATCCATCAAGGATTGGGCTCCTCCAACCACCCAGACTCAGGTTCGAGCTTTCTTGGGCCTGACTGGTTATTACAGGAAATTTGTCAGAAATTATGGATCAAATGTGACTCCACTTAATGAACTGCCAAGTAAAAAGATGCCAAAGAAAGTTCAGTGGACAGCAGGCTGTCAAAAAGCATTCGATGACCTAAAGCAGGCCATGTGCACAGCACCTATCCTAAAGAGTCCAGACTACTCCAAACCATTCATTGTCCAAACAGATGCTTCTGAGTTGGGTGTGGGAGCTGTTCTATCTCAGCTGAATTTTGATGGTCATGACCAGCCCATTGCTTTTATAAGCAGAAGGCTGACCCCCAGAGAGAAAAATTGGTCAGCTATTGAGAGGGAGGCCTTTGCTGTGGTTTGGGCCCTGAAGAAACTGAGGCCATACTTGTTTGGCACTCATTTCAAGATTCAGACCGACCATAAGCCCCTCTTGTGGCTAAATCAGATGAAGGGTGAAAACCCCAAACTGCTTAGGTGGTCAATTTCCCTACAGGGGATGGATTTTACAGTGGAGCATAGACCTGGCACTGATCATGGCAATGCAGATGGGCTCTCCAGGTATTTCCACTTAGAGCAAGAAGACTCACCTGGTCAAGGTTAGTTTATTGTCCCAAAGTTTGGGGGGGGGGGGGTGTAAAGAAACGCAGGTACAGTTGTACATCAAAGATGTAATTTATTCCAAGGATGAAGGGCACAGCGCATCCAAATGACAGGAGATCAGGATATAACTGTCAAACAAGGAATCTGGAACATAGAACCAGGGGAGCTCACGCAGGAGCAGGGTTCCAGTTCCAGTTCCAGGAAATAAATAAATAATATATAAACAGCAGGTAAAGACATAAGGCAGTATGTAAGCAGGTAAAGACATAAGGCAGTATGTAACACATCTCCTCCCTTTAAAACAAACTAAATAAAGAAAAGAAAAAGAAAACTAAGACAGAAACCTAGAAGGGAGAACTACAGGTCTGGCATTACTCTTGACCCTATGAGCAACGGACTGAGAAGGAAGGACACAGTCACTCTTGTCCTGAACAGAAGACTGATCAGCACCTGAAGACACAAACTTACACTTAGCGACCTTCCTTATGTTCCAAACTCTTCCATCCTGGGTGATGACAGAATTCCTGAAAACTTTAACAATCTTAATAGGATTACCAAACTTGGATAGACCCTTGAGTGTGAAACCAGGTTTCTTGATCCTTACCCATTCACCAACAGCAAAATCAGGAGTTTTCACATTCATCTTACGGTCAAACAAAGTCTTCATAGTGTTCTGTTTGGTTTCAACACGTTTAGCAACCTGCGAAATATCGAAGTGGTCAACATTCACATCAAATTTCTTAACCCACCAAGGACAGATATCAGAACTTGGACTTCTCCCTCTCAGAAGCTGGAAGGGACTAAACTCTGTGACCGCATGCGGGGTGATGCGGTACATCCAAAGTCTTTCCCTTACCACATCCCTCCAAGGTTCACCCGAACAACAAGCAAGCTCCACAGCATTTTTAAGAACACAGTTGAACCTTTCAACCTGGCCATTCTCCCTAGGCTCATACAGAGAAGTAGTGTGATGCTTGATACCACAAGACACAAGACAATCTTCCATCTCACGTGAAATGAGTTGAACACCGTTGTCAGTAACTAAAATCTCTGGAGACCCTTCTCTAGCAAAAACTTCCCTAAGGAAAGAAATGATGACCAAGGTTGTGGCACTAGAGGCAAATTTCACTTCCGGCCATTTGGAGTGATAGTCAATTAAGACCAAGGCAAAACGAGCATTCTCAGGAAGGCGATGGAAAGGGCCTGAGATGTAAAAGCAACACACCATTCCTCTTTACCTGAAATTTGACTCAAAACTGCCCCAAGACCGTAACAGCTAGCATCTACACTGATAACACACTTCTTGTTAAGAGAAAAAGATCTCAAGGTGGGAGCATTCACAATATCCTGTTTAATAGAATTGAAAGCAGATTCTTGCCTATCAGACCACACAAAATCTGAGGATTTTCTGGTTAGTTCCCTGAGAGGTTCCATCTTGGTAGCGAAATTCCGAATAAACTTACTGTAATACTCGCATAAGCCAGCAAAAGAAAGAAGTTTCTCTTTGTTGTCAGGAGAAGGCGCCTTCACAATAGCGTCAACCAGTGAACGCTTGGGAACAACTCCATCAGCAGACAGCGTGTGACCCAAATACTCCACACTTTTACAAAAAAACTTACACTTGTTGAATTTAAGAGTAAGACCAGCATTGCCTAACTTGTTGCAAACATCCTTGAGATGAACATAGTGATCATCCATATTCTTGGAAAAAATAAGGATGTCGTCTTGGAAGCACTTAACAAAAGCACAAACATCCTTAAAAATGTGATGCATAGCCCTTTGAAAAACTGAAGCGGCGGAGGCTAAGCCAAAAGGCATCCTCCTGAATTGGAAAAGGCCAAAAGGAGTGATAAATGAAGTAAAATGTTTTGCATCCTCAGTCAATTCAATTTGATGATATGCGGAATGCAAATCAAGAGTGGAAAAAATACATGCACCATCCAGCAAGCACACCATCTCATTAATGTTAGGTAAGGGGTGACAATCAGTGATCAAATTAGCATTAAGTGCCCTCAAATCTACACACAACCTGATACTTTTATCGGGTTTCTGAGCCCAGTCTGCTCGGTCGTCGGCATGGTGGCCACCCTGTCTTGGACCAACTCCAACCCCCTGCCAAGAGGCACGCAATCTGGGGGTGTGGTTTGATGCGGGTCTTACTTTTGGCCCCCAGATCAACCGGGTGGTAGGAGTTTGTTTTGGGATTTTGAAGAAACTAAGAAAGGTCCTTGACTTACTCCCGATCGGTGCCCGTCAAACCCTGGTTCATGCTTTGGTGACAGCTAGGTCGGATTACGGGAACCTGCTGTACCTGGGGGCTCCAGAAAAAAGCATGGCACGCCTGCAAGTGCTGCAGAATGCGGCAGCACGTTTGATTCTCAGGCTGCCCAAAAGGGCGCCTTCTAAGGCGGCCCTTCAGAAGCTACACTGGCTCCCTGTGAGGAGAAGAGTGGAATACAAAGCCCTCTGCACCTGTCATCGAATCTTGAATGGCAGGGCACCCGACCCTCTGAATAAACTGATTGAAGTGTATCAACCTACACGAGCGCTTAGATCCGCAGGGGGCGGTCTACTGAGGATCCCCAGAGTTAAGAAAGCCCGCATGGGAGGTAGGTCCTTTAGATGCTTAGCGGCAAATAATTGGAATAAACTACCAGCGGACCTGCGCCTGGAACAGGAGGAAACAAGGTTCCGAGCGAAACTTAAAACATTCCTTTATACTAAATAATTGTCCGCTCAGTTTTTGTGCTCCCTGCACGCCGCCTCTCCCTCTTTCAGCGCGTGGACACGCCGGTGTGCGTAACGCAGCGCTTTATAAATGTCCCAATAATAATAATAATAATAATAAAACAATGGGCGAAACCCACTCAGAGGACTCTACTTCCTCTATGACCCTTCCTTGAATCATGTCATCCAATAAGGCCTTGAGTTCAGCTCTGATACTAATGGGTACACCCCTCAACTTCTGTTTAACCGGGATAGCATCCTTTTTGATCTTAATCCGTTGGGAAAAGCCTTTAAATTTACCCAGATTTTCAGAAAAAACATGAGGAAATAGCAAAGAAAGATCTTTTTCTTGAGGACTTATGTTCTTTGAACTCTCAACAACCTTCTCACTACATTCAGACAGAAGAGCATTATCGCTACAGGAACCACTATTGTTTGAATGTGTAACATCACAAGTAATGGCAACAACAGACACAGGATCCTTATTCCTAGGATTCAATGTAATACCAAGTTTGGCTTGATCCCTCCAGCCCAAAACATTCACACCTTTGACAGCAATATACATTTTGATCCATGCATTATTTCCCCTAAACTCAATTAAGACTTCCTTATAGCCAACGAAATTTATGTAGGACTCATCAAAATTTTGCGCCACGATATCAGGCTCACATAAATTCGTTTGATCTACCAGATTCCCAAAAATTTCATGGCAATACATTTTGGTAATGATGGTCCATGGAGACCCTGAATCAGCCATTAGTTTGAGCTGTTTACCTAGAATATTTACTACACAATCAGGAGAACTCAAACTGTCAGCGGACTTGACATCAAAAGAATTGCGAATAGATACAACAATTCCACATTCAAGTTTTGACTGAGCATCATCATGAGATGATACACTTTGCGACACAGTAGAAATTTTACCTTTAGAAGTATGACTAGAAAATGAATCCTTTCTCACATTAGAATCTTTGCACATTTTCGCAAAATGACCAACACGTCCACATTTAGTACACTCTTTTCCAATAGTGGGACAACGTGGATACGAAGCAATGTGGCTGGGATGACCACATCTGAAACAATAATAATTTTTAGAGTTGATTTGACTCTTCCTACTTATATTAGGCTTGCCATTGGAAAAGAACCAGTAGACGTGACAATGTTCACATTACTCTGTTCAACTGTGCTAGATGTTATTTTACTAACAGAACAAGAGGAGGTTTTACTTTCAAGAGTTTTCATCCAACGTTCAGATTGTTCAAGTGCTTTGGAGGTACTAATAGTCACTTCTAAACTGGGGTCACCCAAAATCCAAAGTTGTTCTTGAACTTTCTTACTTTTAACATGAACGATAATCTGGTCCCTGAGCATCTCATCAGTCATTAAACCAAAGTTGCAATGTAGAGATAAAGCACGAAGAGCAGTAAGAAAGTCATCGAAACTTTCATTCTCCTCTTGAGCTCTAGTGTAAAATTTGTATCTATTCAATGCAACACTAGTATTGGGCTTAAATCTGTTTTCAATGTGCAATAATGCCTCATCATAAACATTGTGATCGCCCCCAGAACGCATAGGTGGAAGTGTTCTGAAAACATTTTGACCTTCTGAACCTAAACAATGGAGAAAAATATTTTTTTTCCTTTCAGCAGACATACGCTCACCGTCAATAGCTTTTAAATATGTAATGAATTCTTCTTTCCATCGTGACCATGGAATAGTAGGTTCACCTTTACTTTGCAAAAATTTGCTGGGAGGATCAAATTGCATTGTCATAAATAATATAATCACGTAAGCTAGAAAAGAAATGTAAGGTATGTACCACTAAAATTTCAAAAAGACTCTCAAAATGACTAAGTAAAATACAATATAGAATATTACATGCATACAATAAAATATGATGGTTTTGAATAGATATGGAGATTGTAGAGAATAACCTCATATAGTAGAAACACAAGTTGCCATCTATCTTATGTTGTATGTAAAAATGATGGAGGTTGCAGTGAATAATCTCTTTTTAAAATAAGTACAGCTTGTTTGACCTCAATATGTTCCTTTGACATACAGTGCTCAGCGTACTTTTAGTAAAATAAAAATGAGCAATAAAACATTAAAGGCTTGAAAGTACTCCCAAGGCTCTCAAGAGAAAAGTAAACGAGCCAAGAAACTTTAAAAACTTCTCACTGTAATCCGATATTTTAATGATCTTTAGGCTCTCGGAAGGTTCTCTGGGTCTCTGTAGTAGCGCAGCCGCTCTCCGAAGGTTCTCTGTAGTAGCGCACCCTTCCCGGTTAGAGTTGAACAGAACCGGCTTCTTGGTGCACAGCGCGTCACCTTTCTGAGGACAAAACCGGCGTCTTTCTTCAGAATCAGGCGCTCTGCTACGTCGTTCAGCACGTTGAGAAAACAAGGCCAACCGCCCGTAGAAACAGACGTAATGACGTTGCTGCAAAGTAATACAGTAACTATGGCAACAGCTGAGGCGTATAACCTTTAACGAAGAAATCTTCATAAATCGATGATTTCCAGAATATACACACCAGAAAATAGCCGGTAAGACCTTCGCTGTCACTGCAGACCGAGTAGATTCTAGATGATAACATAAATTAGAAATGGGTTTGTTTTCTTTTTTTTGAAGAAGAACTTTCGCTCCTGTGCCCCTTAAGCTGCAGAAATGTTCTTCTTGTGCTCCAAATCGTCGCCAATTTTGTAAAGAAACGCAGGTACAGTTGTACATCAAAGATGTAATTTATTCCAAGGATGAAGGGCACAGCGCATCCAAATGACAGGAGATCAGGATACAACTGTCAAACAAGGAATCTGGAACATAGAACCAGGGGAGCTCACGCAGGAGCAGGGTTCCAGTTCCAGTTCCAGGAAATAAATAAATAATATATAAACAGCAGGTAAAGACATAAGGCAGTATGTAAGCAGGTAAAGACATAAGGCAGTATGTAACAGGGGGGTCATGTAGGAGAGTAGGGTCTGCAATCCTATGATCACCCCAGATTTTTGCTTTTTGCTTCACTGGTTTACGACTTCTCTGGCTGTGGGCCTGCTAATCAGACCCACAGCCTTGCTGTTCTCTCACTAAATTGACACGTGTACCTTAGGTGCACTTACCAATTGGTACTGGGCCACCTTATCAGACCCTGTAACTCAGGGCATAGGTGTACCCAGGGCCTACCAGGGGCTGCAGCATGTATTATGCCACCCCTGGCTGGCCATCTAAATCTGACACAACTGGCTGCACGACAGCTGGGGCAAAGTGGTGTGATCACCCTTTGCTGTAGATATAGTATACCTATATCTAACCCTAAAATGGACACATAGATTCCTATCAGTCACTCCTATGGCAGGCCTTAACAATCCTGAAGGCAGAGTGTGTGGAATCATGTGAGATGGTGCTCTGGCATGAGCTGAGCCCGTCTGCAGCTTGCGGAACCAAGTCCTAATAGCTGTTCTATGATAACGCGTACCATATACTCTTAAGTGCATTATAATCCTCGCGGTTATATGCCAACTCTGGTATCGCTTTATCAAAACATGTCTAGTAAGGTGTCATACGAATTGGAATACTAACCCCTCGCCAATTCTGGCGACGGGGTTAGCATTCCACCCTTCTAGAGGGACACGACATGTATGTAACTGTGAACCCCGGTTAAAGTTAACTCGAGCCTCAGCATCACAAAATGGATGCTGCCACCACAGACACAAGTCTGACCTCCTGCTGCTGGGAGTCCTTCCAGCGAGGGAGGCTTGGACAAAGGGTTTCCTGTCAGGGGTGGTGCTAGCACCATCCCAGACAGGGTTTTGTGTATCCTGGGTAGGCAGGGCTTTAGAGGAAGGTGACTGCAAGTGGCACCCCGGAGCTCACTATGCATCTGCCGGCTAGAACCAGTTCCAGGGGCACACCAGCCCCTGAGCTGGGGAAAGTCCAGCATGGGAGAGGGGTGTAACCACCCCCCTTCCTGGTCCCACCCATGGGCAGGACCTAGTTGCGTGCCAGCCCCTTTTCCTAGTATAAAGATAGGAGCGGGCCCCCTTCCAAATTAGATCATTCCGAATCTTGATGACTTTCCACGAAAGAACTCTTGAACCTTTCAGAAGACTCTCCCTTGTGGCTAAGGTGTAGCCTCCCTGCACCCGCAGGCACCATCCAAGCATTACGGTTTGCTGCAAGTCTCTCCTCCGGATCAAGACTGCCCAGCTCGACGAGAACCAGCTTCCCTGGCACCTCTGACCTCTACCTTCATCATCAGCCCATCTGAGATTCGTGGGTGTGACGAGACCTCGAGGGACCGGCCATCTTCAGGACTGCACGACGCTTGCCCAGCACGACCGCCGAGGGATCCTCGAGTGAGTGCTTTGGGGTGTGAGAAGCCCCAACCCTGAGCAGCTCCAGCACCAAAGTTCAGCCTCCCAGCATCCACGAGATCTGCGTGGGGCCCTTCTGCTCTTTGCTGCTCACCGCGTTGTCTGGCTACTAGCCTGCTGGCTTGTGGCCTTCCCGACAATGAACGACGACATCAACAACGCTGGTCTGGTTGCTCCAGACTGGCCCTTGTTCCCCTCCAACAGAGGAGCACCCCGGACACTCCTGGTCCACTCCAGACGCCATTTTAAGTCCACCGCGTGGGCTTGCATTTGCCAAGACTTGTTGCCCCAATCCTGGGTCCAGCGACGTCGACAGCAGATACCATCGTGGGACAGCTCGCACCTCCATCTTGGTCGCCGACAATGCCTCCAGGTCCGTGAGACTGCAGAGGCCAGCGTCGCCCACTCACCTGGTCGAGGTGACTTCAGCCGGTGCCATCCTGGTGCCCATCTAATCACTGGCTAGTGATTCAGAACTTGGTCCCCTCTGCTTACAGGTGTCTTCCATCTTCGATCCAGGCTTGGATCACTTCGAACTTCAACACTGGTCGCCTGCCAGCAACTTCTTCCTTCAGGCTCCATAGACTGCAACGAGGATTCCCGACGTCTTTCCAGACCTATGCATCCGCAGCCCCTGGGCTAGGTAAATTCAGCATTTCGGTGCTCCAGCATAGCTTTGCTATCCAAAGGTCTAGATCCTTTTTCGTTTCAGCTCTACCTAGTCGGATTCGTCCGATAACACTAACTTTACGAAATCTAGCATCCATAGACTTTGTCCCGCGTGAGAGTGCACACACTGCACCCGATCTCCCTAGGCCTCCTGCTAGTAATCTGAAGGTTCAGTAGTCAAGCCCTAGTGATCCCAAAGCCTATTAGAGTAGTACTTACCTGCTAGTAATTTCGCATTCCACTTTTAGAGTATATGGTTTTTCGTGCCCCTCGGGCATTTGTGTAAATTGTGTGACTTTGCGTATTTTCCTAAGAGCTTTGTATTGTGCTTAGCGCTCTGTCCTCATAAAGAGTCCAGGGCTGTTGTGTTGTAAATAAATATACTTTATTTTTATAACAACTTGTGTGGTGTCCTTTCACTTGGTGTTCAAGGGGTATATGTGATGGTATAACAGCTGGCTTAACACGCCCTCTAGAGTTTAGCCTAAAGACTGCTCTTGTCCATGCTACTAGGATAGCTGGTCTAACGGTTGACTTACAACCAATCATCAATAAGGGTCGTTTGGAACGATACACAGTGATCACTAGAATAGTGAGCACTACATATCAGGCCAACTTCTCACACCTGTCTGCTAATTCTCCTTGACCTTTCTGCAGCCTTTGACACTGTCAATCACAACACCCTCCTCAATATTCTTCAACAGAGAATGGGCATGGAGGGCACTGTGCTTAAATGGTTTGCATCCTTCCTCTCTGACAGATCTCAAATGATCAAAATAGCGAACAGTCTTTCTTCTCCTGTGGGGGTGGGTCAAGGTGTTCCGCAAGGCTTTATACTTGCACCCACACTGTTCAATCTCTACTTAGAACCACTGGGAAACCTCCTAAGCAAATCCGGGATTCACTATCATCTCTATGCAGATGACACTGAACTCTTCTCAAGGTTGCCTCCACTCATGATCTCTCCATCCTAAGCTCTACTCTTGACTCCATTCAAAACTGGATGTCAACTCATCAATTGATTCTGAATCCCTCCAAAACTGAATTCCTCCTCTTCTCCTCCTCACTCTCTCCCCCCCTGGTCCAATCATGGATGGATCAGATGAATCTACTAAACAATAATCCCATCATTGGTGTCATTCTTGACAAAAAACTCAATCTACTTCCCCACATCAATTCTATTGCAAAATCTGCTCGTTACCAACTGCGCCTTCTTTGGGGAATCCGTTGCTTCTTCCCGGAGCAGGACCTTATAACCCTGGTGCAATCGCTGGTCCTCTCCAGACTAGACTACTGCAACTCTCTTCTTACTGGCCTCCCCAAATCTCACCTGTCCCCACTTAAGTCTATTTTCCATTCAGCAGCTCGCTTCATTTATGGGGCCAAAAGAAGCGATCACATCACACCGATGTTATCCACCCTCCGCTGGCTTCCCTTCGAGGCTAGAGCTATCTACAAGACCGCTTGTATCAATCAATCAATCAATGACACTTATAGAGCGCGCTACATACCCGTAGGGTCTCAAGGCGCTTGGGGGGGGGGGGGGGGGGGAGGTGCCGCTACTGCTCGAACAGCCAGGTCTTCAGCTTCTTCCTGAAGGAGAGGTGGTCTTGGGTCAGGCGCAGGTCGGTCAGGAGGGAGTTCCAGGTCTTGGCGGCCAGGTAGGAGAAGGACCTTCCTCCTGTAGTCGCTCTTCGGATGCGGGGGACGGCGGCGAGGGCGTGGTTGGCTGATCGGAGGTGGCGTTTGGGAGCGTAGAAGTTGATCAGGCTGTTGAGGTAGCTCGGGCCTTGGTCGTGTAGGGCTTTGTGTGCGTGGGTGAGGAGGCGGAAGGTGATTCTTTTGTTGACGGGGAGCCAGTGAAGGTCTCTCAGGTGTCCGGTGATGTGGCTGGTTCGTGGGATGTCGAGGATGAGTCTGGCTGAGGCATTCTGGATCCGCTGGAGTCTCTTCTGGATCTTGGCGGTGGTACCGGCGTAGAGGGCGTTGCCGTAGTCCAGTCGGCTGGTGACGAGGGCCTGGGTGACGGTCTTCCTGGTCTCGGTGGGGATCCACCAGAAGATCTTCCGTAGCATGCGTAGGATGTTGAAGCACGCCGAGGAGACGTTGTTGACTTGCCTGGTCATGGAGAGGGAGGAGTCCAGGATGAAGCCCAGGTTGCGTGCATGGTCTGTCGGTTTGGGTGCGGCGCCCAGGGCGGGAGGCCACCAGGAGTCGTCCCAGCGGAGGGTGAAGAGCCCAGGATGAGGACCTCCGTCTTGTCAGAGTTCAGTTTCAGGCGGCTGGTCGCCATCCACTCGGCTACCTCTTTCATCCCTTCGTGCAGGTTGGCTCTGGCGGAGGCGGGGTCGTTGGTCAGGGAGAGGATCAGCTGGGTGTCGTCGGCGTAGGAGATTATGCTGAGGTTGTGTTTGCGTACGATGGCCGCGAGGGGGCTCATGTAGACGTTGAAGAGGGTGGGGCTCAGAGATGATCCTTGAGGGACGCCGCAGATGACTTCGGAGGCCTCTGACTTGTACGGTGGTAAGCGGACTCTCTGTGTTCTTCCGTCGAGGAAGGAGATGATCCATTCCAGCGCCTTGTCCTGGATTCCGATGTTGCTGAGGCGCTGTACTAGGGTGCGATGGCAGACCGTGTCGAATGCCGCGGAGAGGTCTAGGAGGATGAGGGCCGCTGTTTCTCCATTGTCCATCAGGGCTCGGATGTCATCGGTGGCGGCGATGAGGGCGGTCTCGGTGCTGTGATTGGCTCGGAAGCCGGACTGTGAGGGGTCGAGGGATCCGTTCGTCTCGAGGAAGGCGGCCATCTGCTTGTTGACGGTCTTCTCGATGACTTTCGCAGGAAACGGGAGGAACGAGATGGGGCGGTAGTTCTTGAGTTCGGTGGGGTCCGCTGTTGGTTTCTTGAGCAGAGCGCTGAGTTCAGCGTGTTTCCAGCTCTCAGGGAAGGTGGCGGTGTCGAAGGATGTGTTGATGATGTCTCGCAGGTGGGGTGCGATGACAGCGTCGGCCTTGTTGAAGACGTGGTGAGGGCAGGGGTCGGTCGGTGATCCGGAGTGGATGGAGTTCATCGTGCGGATGGTGTCTTCGGTGCTGATTGGGGTCCAGGCGTGGAGGGTGGAGGTGGGGGGTGGTTGTTCGGTCATGGTGTGCGTTGGTTGGTTGTTGAAGCTGTTGTGTATGTCCGCGATCTTGTTGTGGAAGTATGAGGCGAGGGAGTTACAGAGGTCTTGCGATGGGGTGATGTCGTTGTTTCCTGTGCTGGGGTTGGAAAGCTCTTTCACGATGTTGAAGAGTTCCTTGCAGTTGTGTGCGTTGTTGTCCAACCGGTCCTTGAATGCTGTTTTCTTGGCGGCGCGGATCAGCTGGTGGTGCTTCCGGGTGGCAAGCTTGAAGGAGGTCCTGTTGTCCGGTGTAGGTTCCCTTCTCCAGACTTTCTCGAGGGCTCGGCAGTTCTTCTTGGAGCTCTTGAGTTCGTCGGTGAACCACGGGGCTTTCTTGCTGCCGGGTCTGCTGGGCGGGGTCCTCAGAGGGGCGAGTTCGTCCGCGCAGTTGCTGATCCACTTCGTGAGGTTGTCGGCGGCCTGGCTGGGGTTCGCTGAGCTGGCAGGAGGGTGCTGGCTCAGGGAGGTGGCGAGCTGGTCTGCTGTGATCTTGTTCCAGCTTCTGCGGGCGGCCTGTTGCTGGTGGTGGTGGGTCGTCGTTCTCTTGAAGGTGAAGTGGACGCAGCTGTGGTCCGTCCATTGAAGCTCTGTGGCGTGGCTGAAGGCGATGTCTGTGCTGGAAGAGAAGACTGCGTCGAGTGTGTGTCCGCGAGGTGGGTGGGGGTGGACACCAGTTGCTTGAGTCCAAGATTGGCGAGGTTGTCGAGCAGGGTGCTGGTGTTGCGGTCGTTGTTGTTCTCCAGGTGGAAATTGAGGTCCCCCAGGAGGATGTAGTCAGCGGAGGGGAGGGCATGCGGGCTGACGAAGTCGGCGATGTCCTCGCTGAATTGTGTGCGTGGTCCAGGGGGTCGGTAGATCAGGGTGCCTCTGAGGGTGGTGTTCGGGTTGGTGTGGATCTGGAAATGCAGGTGTTCGGCGCTGGTCAGGGTGTTGTCGGTGTTGGTCGTGAGACGGATGGTGTTCCTGTGGATGATGGCGATGCCTCCTCCCGTCTGGTTGGCGTTGCGATCCCTCCGGATGATCTTGTAGCCTTCTGGGATAGCGATGGCGATGTCGGGAGATGAAGAGGCGTTCATCCAGGTCTCCGTGAGGAAGGCCACGTCAGCGGCTGTGGCGTCTAGAAGGTTCCAGAGTTGGATGGCGTGTCTGTGGACGGAGCGGGTGTTGAGCAGGATGCACTTGAGGTGGGTGCTGCTGGTGTTCGACTTGGCGGGTGCTGGAGCGAGGCAGGTCCGGATGCAGGTGAACTTGCAGGCGTGGCAGCTGAAGGGTCCGTGGGTGCGTCGTGGTGTGGCTTGATGGCATTCTGGGAGTCGGCCGGTGTTGAGTGCGATGAGGGTGGCGGCGGAGTACGTCAGGCGGGTCAGTCGGGGTCCTCGTGGGCCAGGGGTCCTGGCGCTGGTCGCGATCCGGTCGCGGACGGGCGCAGACGGGCTTAACTTTGGCGCGCCTTCGGCGCACAATCGGCGCGCCCGCTGCGCGTGACCGCTGCGCGTTCGCACGGTCGTCATTTAAGGCGAAGTGCGCGGGTGGGCGGAGCAGCTGGGAGGCGGGAGCGGGGAGGGTTACAGAAGAGAAAAAAGGGGCGGGGACAAGCGGCGGTGGCGGGAAGGGAGAGCGGAGGGCGGCGAGGTAGGCGGACAACCAGGAAGGATAACGTAAACACAGGAACAGCAAAATAATTAAAAACAGGCACAAATGGGGGCAAAAGGCAGGGTAAAAACAACACTTGGCAGCAGAACAGGAGAGCCGGCAGCCGATCACGGAGCACGCCGGGGGGGCGTGGTCAGCGGCAGCGAGGCAGCAGGGCAAGGGGCACACGCAGCAGCTGGTGGCCATGCGGCGCGGGGGTGTCCCACAAGTGGGTCACACTCACCTGCGTCGCACGGTCGCCATTTAAGGCCAAGTGCGCGGGTGGGCGGAGCAGCTGGGAGGCGGGAGCGGGGAGGGTTACAGAAGAGAAAAAAGGGGCAGGGACAAGCGGCGGTGGCGGGAAGGGAGAGCGGAGGGCGGCGAGGTAGGCGGACAACCAGGAAGGATAACGTAAACACAGGAACAGCAACATAATTAAAAACAGGCACAAATGGGGGCAAAAGGCAGGGTAAAAACAACACTTGGCAGCAGATCAGGAGAGCCGGCAGCCGATCACGGAGCACGCCGGGGGGGCGTGGTCAGCAGCGAGGCAGCAGGGCAAGGGGCACACGCAGCAGCTGGTGGCCGTGCGGCGCGGGGGTGTCCCACAAGTATCACCCACAAAGCCTTGCACTCCTCCTCTCCTCGCTACCTGGCGAATAAACTGAAACTCTCTGGAGGCTCTAGACCTTCACGCAATGCGGAGAATCTACTGCTTGAACCTCCCACTTTCAAGAAGGAATGAACAATGGCCCAATCCTTTTCAGGCAACGCAGTGAGAATCTGGAAATCCCTTCCACCTCAGCTCCGGACCACCGCCTCCTCCCAGGCCTTCAAAAGGGACCTCAAAGTTCTCCTCCTTCAGAGACACCTCCAAAAGTAATTCACGTCCTCTTGTTATTTGGAGGAAGACTTCCCACTACTGAAAATTTCTACTTTCCATGACCATGGAAGTGCCTTCCCAGTGTGTTCTTGTGGTTGGAGTGTTTGCCTTTTTGCAGTATTTTCCATGTACTTGTGTTTGGTGCCCTTTTGTAACATGCACACACCACTTTGCCCTTGTAACACACGGTTTTCTACCTCTCACATGTTTTTACCTTTGATACTTGCAGAAGTGCCACTTTTGCCTATGTAGCGCTTGCTCTTGTGCCTGAGTTTCTAGCACTTATTGCAGTATTATACCTCAAATTATACTCTGTTTTCTCTTGTAACCGCACACTTGTCACTTTTTCCTCTTGTGCACTTTTTACTACCTCATGTATTTTTGGTTGCTCACAATTTTTATTACCTCATGTATTTTGTTTGCTCACAATTGTCACTATTACCTTATGTAACGTAACGTCTGCTTTTGTAATCTGTTCTTGTGTAATGTTTTTCATCATGTTTCATCTCTGTTCCTATTGTGAAGCGCTCTGACGCCTTTGGGTAAAGTCTGCGCTATATAAAAATGCATAAATAAATAAAATAAATAAATAAATAAGTGCACGCGTTAAGACTAATGAACTTGCACTGAGGCTGGTGTTTTTTTTTTTTTTTTTTTTTTTTTTGGTGTAAGACATTTATTTTTAACAAAGGAGAGAGAAGATGCACACTGCGTCACGCCAACAACCCGGAGGCAGGCCGCTATCAGGAAGTTCACATAGAGATCACTGAGAGACAGACTGGAGTCCATCACCCAGCCGGGTAAAACATACAGATGTAAGCATGAAACACAATAGAATTTTGAGCGTACGCGGTACAACTTCAGCAAGTAAACGGTCTTACTTTTCTCATAGTGCTGTCGACATTTGAAAGATATTGAAAAGCAACGAGGCCGCCCCTAAGTAAGTAGCGGTTAATCCCCCGCCACAGCGGTTCGTGAAAAGGATGTGTCTGTCAGCACCATTTTTCTCCCAACAGACCCCCCCAGCAAGCCAAACCAAAAACTACAAACAGAGGTGCAAGTACATGGACAAAACATCCACACAACACGACAGTCCACAACAAGGTCATATGGGCCAGCCTCAGGTCATGCAGATAGAGGGCTAGCTACATTCAGGGCGAGAGTGTAAGGATACCTGATCTGTTTATGTATAGACTAGGGGAGTACGGGCGATGTGGGGGGGAGGGGGTTAGGGATAGAGGCTAGAACACAAGACTGCCAGTGGGGCGCGGGATGGCCAGGGACTCAATCCGGGTCAGCGTGGGCAGCAGTCGCACAGCGTGCGTCCGGGCAGGGCCTGTCAGTGTAAGCGCGGGACTTCGGGATCACCATAATTAACTTACGCCTTGCGCACCTTCAGCCCATGTCGTCTGAAACACTCGTATCACGTGAGGTACCTGGGGAGTCAGAGCTCTTGCGTGCTGTGGTCCACTGTATAAATGGGCCCCATATGTCAGTGGGTCTGGAAGCGGTGGGCATGGTCTCCCAATAGTGCGTCAATTGCGTGTGACCGTAAGTCACGTCTCTTATCCAGCTCTCAAGAGAGGGGGGGGCTGGTCTGCCCCAGTGCAGTGCGATCTGTCGCTTGGCATATAAAAGGAGTAAGGCATGCAGCTTCCTGTCGCAGGGCTCAGTGTTCTTAACATACCCCAGCAGACCCAGCAGCAGGGAAGGTGAGTCCTCTCTTCGGGTGATTTGATTCATGGCCGTGAAGACCTCTGACCAGTATGTAGTTAGCTTGGGGCAGTTCCAGGCCATATGAAGAAAGGACGCTTCTACACTTCCACATCTCCAGCAGTTGGCATCCTCACGGACGCCCATTCGGTGTAGTAGAGTCGGAGTGCGGTAGTATCTATGTAGGAATTTGAAGTGGATGAGCCGCAGACGATAATTTGGGGACAGGGCTGTAAGTTGCGTACAGCAATACTCCCATGCGTCGTCTGGTAGCTCGTCCCCCAGGTCCGCAGCCCAAGCGGTTTTGGCCGTGGCTACTGCCGCCGGGGCCTGTTCCTGCATGCAATTATATAACCTGGACACCAGCTTTTTGGGGGAAGGCCGTGAAAGCAAGTTTTGGAGGGCGGCAAGTGTGCAGGGCTCCTCCGGGAAGCACGGCCCTATCTTCTTGCAAGACTCCCTAAGGGAATGATATAGCAATTTGTCACTAAATGTGCAGGGCTGGTCGGCTCCCTCGGCAGGCATCTCGAAAAAAGTACCATCCGGATATAAGTCCGCAAAGGTGAGAAGCCGATTCCCAAGGATAGTGAGGACGTCGCCTCTGGCCGTCAGACACGGCAGCATCGGGTTGCCCCTCAGGGGGATAGCTGGTGCATAAAGCAGGGAGAGACCGGCTCTCTTTTGAAGTTCGCGCCAGGACCAGCGGACCATCTCTACTGTGTCTACCTCGCGCGACGGGCATGTAACTTTACCATACAGTGCCACTCGTAATGGCAAGGGGGCGACCACGGCTAGTTCCACCGCCACATGCGGCTGGTAAGGGGTAGGGAATGCCCAGAAGTGCAGGAACTGGGCCTGCGCACAGAGTGCGTAAAGTTTCAAATCTGGGGCACCTAGTCCCCCTTGTCGTAGCGGAAGCGTGAGTAGGTCCCAGGAGAGTCTGGCCTGACCTCCAGCCCACACCAGTTTAAGCAGCAGTGAGCGGACCCGGGCGTGGAAGCAAGCTGTCATAGGCAGTGGCACATTTACGAACAAATACAAGAATTTGGGGAGGACCACCATTTTAGCCAATGCAATTCTCGCTACCAGGGACAGCGGTAGTCTATTCCAGATCTCAACCTTCCCCTCCAACCAGTCCACCGCCCTACCGAAATTCATCAACCACAACTCCTGCACATCTCGGCTGATCCAGATGCCCAAATATTTGACAGCTTCCGTTTCCCATCTGAGGGGGTAGTCAGGAGCAGGGCGTTCAGTGCTTTCCGTCAGGGGGAAGGCCACTGACTTCGTCCAGTTAATGGATATCCCCGCCAAGCCCTCAAATCGTACAAATTCCCGGAGTAGCGGGCTCAGGTTATCTTTAGGATTCAGGACGTACAGGGTTACATCGTCCGCGTATAGCGAGATTAGTAAGCTTCTAGCACTAAATCCGATGCCCCTGGCGGTATGGTGTTGTCTGACTCTGGCCGCCAGCGGCTCCATCGCAATCGCAAAAAGGAGCGGCGACAGGGGACAGCCTTGCCTAGTGCCTCGTGTAATACTGAATGGCTTGGAGACGAGACCATTGACGCTCACCCGGGCCCTTGGTTCCATGTAAAGAAGCTTTATCAGGGTCATGAAGTTCTGACTGAATCCCATCCGCCTTAATACACTGAAGAGGTAGGGCCATTCTAATGAATCGAAGGCTTTGGTGGCGTCCAGAAACACCACTGCCGCCTGTACTGACGGGTGTAAATAATGAAGGACCGAAAAGATCGTTCTGAGATTATGCGATGTCGCGCGTCCAGGGATGAAGCCTGATTGATCTGGGAGCGCTATCATGGGCAACATCGGCTGTAACCTATCTGCGATGACCTTTGCGTATATTTTAGCATCAACGTTTATAAGGGACAGGGGCCTATAGGAGTCCAGCTGCTGTTCATCTTTATCCGGCTTGAGGAGTGTGATAATTAGAGCCTCACGCATGGAGTCTGGGAGGGAATTCAATTCGAGAGCCTCAACAAACACAGAATGTAGTCTCGGCGCCAGTTCAGTAACATATGTTTTATAGAAGGAGGTGGTCAGGCCATCGGGGCCAGGAGCCTTATTGGCCGGCATACTTTTAATCACCTGGGCGATGTCTTGTACTGTGACAGTGAGGTCCATGTACTGTCTATGGTTGTTGTTGAACCATACGAGTGCTATGGAGTCAAGAAAGTCTCGCAGCGATGCCGGTGTAGTGGGTTGTCGTGAGGTGTACAGGGTAGCATAGAAGTCTGCGAAGGCGCCCAACACCGCCTCCTGGCCCACCACAAGGCGCCCGGTGGCATCATAAATAGTGTGTATAAAATGTGATTGTGCGCGGGGAGCTATCAGTCTGGCAAGGGTCCTGCTTGGCCTATCACCCTCCCCATACCTGCGCGCTTCTGCTTGTTTCCCTAGAAACTTCACCTCCCGCTCCGCCTCCTCGTTAAAGGCCAGCAGTTTGGCTTTTAGAGCGCCTGCAGTCTCCAATGACGGGTCAGAACTAAACGCAACATCTAGGGCTTTCAGCTCCCCCTCAATTTTAGCCAACTCATCCCTGATGGTACGCAGCACCCCTGCCTTGCGCGCTATACATTGACCCCTGATGACAGCCTTAAATGCATCCCACACAATGGCCTCAGATGAGGCAGACCCAGCATTCTCAGCAAAGTACTTGTTTATGTCTTCTCTTATCTCTTCTACGAACACAGGGTCTGTGAGCACGTGTGGAGGGAGGCGCCATTGGAATGCCCTATGTGGAGCTCCTGGGGGGTGCAGTTCTAACATACATGGAGCATGGTCGGACAAAGATCTAGCCATGATATCAACATTTGAAACCCATGTCGCGACTTCGGGAGACACCAACCAGAAGTCTAGCCGCGACCATGCATCCTTATGGCAGGTGTAACAGGTCCCCACTTTCGCTCCCGGGTGTCTAGCACGCCACACATCAGACAGTAGTCCCTCACTCATGATATCAGATATCGCCTGACGCGTTCTAGTGTGCTGCGGCCTGCTCACGCCTCTGCGATCCATGTCATCATTCAACACAGTGTTGAAGTCCCCTCCCAACACAACCGACTGACAGTCCAGTAACACAATTTTCGCCCAAACATTTCTGAAAAAATCCGGATCGTCCACATTGGGGCCATAGATTGCAGCTAGGACAATTTGTCGCCCCTGTAATGACCCATGCAGCAGGACATACCTACCCTCCTCATCCCGCACCTGGGAGTACTCCCGCCAATCCAACCCCCTACGAATGAGTATGGCGACTCCCCTCGCATAATTTGAATAGATGGAAGAATAAACATGTGCCCATCTGGAATTTTTCAGTCGAGCTGAGGGGGCGACATTCAGATGAGTTTCTTGAAGGAAGCATACATCTACATTGTGCCTGGACAACATTCCATGCAGTAAGCGGGCTTTCTTGTAGTCCCCCAGGCCCCTAATGTTCCAAGTCCAGAGTTTGATACCTCCCATTAAAGTACTCAACGGTAACCAGCCCCCACCCCACATCCCCGCCCTATACGGTCCCTAAGGCATCCAGACGCCATAATTGCAGACTTAGCACGCGAACACATAGGCAATTGGAGTAGTACATTGCACCAAATACAAACAGGAACTCGCAACTTTGGAATAACTCCCATCCACCCCCCACCCTCAACAACCCCCCAATTAGGTCGTGATATAACCCAAAAGTCTTCACGCAATGCGTGGAAGTACCCCAACAGCAACAACAAAGGGAGGCACCCCATGAGGCGTGGTGCGCTCGGCAAACGCCCCCGCATACACGGGGTGGCTACAGTCAAATTTTCATGTCCCTGGGACCTGACAGCGTCCCCCATCCAGTAATCCACCAGTGACAAAGGCAACCAATGTCTCAGCGGAGGCACGGAGTCTGCAGCAAAAGGTAGCACAAAGGCGACTCAATGACTTACCCAAAAGGAGCCAGTCCAGCAGGAGCATACCTTTACGAAAGACCTTTCCAGGCCTCCCAGCCCCAATTTTAAAAAGTATTTTGGCCGCCGTGCCGGATGAGCGTTGTAGAGGTTTCAGTCATTGTCACTGAGTTGCTCCGAGGCGTCCTCCAGTCGTGGCGATTTTCTCCTGGCTCCAGCACATATGTGTTTGGCAAACTTGAGGGCTGATTTGGCGTCAGTGAAGAAGTGAGAGGTGTTTTCGTGATGAACCTTCAACTTCGCCGGGTATAGGAGTGAGTAGGGCACTCCAGCTTGCAGTAGGATCTTCTTCGCCGGTAGGAATTCCTTACGTGCCGCTTGCACCAGAGGGGTGAAATCCGGGTAGAAGGAAATGTGATTTCCCTGATGCGTGATTGTACCCTTCTCTCTCGCCAGGCGTAGAATGACGTCTCTATCCTGGTAGTTGAGCAATTTAGCCAGAATTGGGCGCGGTGGGGCGCCCACCGGAGGCTTTTTCCCAAGGGATCTGTGCGCCCTCTCCACCGTGAAAACCGGGGACAGATCCGGATCGAACAGTTCATGGAGTAGGTCTGACACATACGATTCCATCTTCCCGGTGTTTGTAGTTTCTGGAATGCCTGTAATGCGAACGTTGGATCTTCTGGAACGTGCTTCCAAATCGTCCGACTTGGCGCGCAAGCTGTCAATTTCCCGCTCCAGCGTCGTGATGTGTTTCTTGGCCTGTTGCTGGAATTCACAACACTCAGTTTGTCTATTCTCGAGACAGTCCAGCCTCTTCTCGTGAGTGTCCACTTTCGTCTTCACGGTTTCGAGTTGCGTCGCCATATTATCAAGCTTGGCATCTATGCTCTTCAAGCTGGTTCTCACCTCCATGATGAGGGCTCCAAAATCTATGTCCTGGGCACCCCCTTGCGATGACGTTGCGCCTCCATCCGACTCCATCGTCGTGGTCTTCGGCGGTTTTCTATTATCAAAGCTCAGCTTTGATTGCTTGGCGTCATTTTTCCCCATCCTCGCGAACAGAGTAATCCACCGGTCACGCAGTGGGGCAGCACCTTGCTGCGTCTCAGCCACCAAGTGCCCTGTGTGTTCTCAGCCGCCCAGGTGTTGCCAGTGCGCTCTAGACGTGACTGTGTCAACTCAGCATGAAATGTAATCCGCTGTAAGCACTGCCGCGCGCAGCCAGGGCCTCCACGCGGTCCAAAATGGCGGGCGCTGGCAGTGCGGTCAGGGACCCACCTAAACACCCGAGAAAGAGCAGCTCAAGGGTTCCAGGGGATCAGGGCGGCAAGTCGGCGCTCCAAGCGTGTGGTGCTGAGTTTTGCCGATTTCTAGAGCAGCGGGAGGGCCAGGCGCATCTATTCACCAGTATGTTCCACCATTTAAAACTTCCAACTCTGCAGTAGCACCCGCTCACCTCCGCTCCCGCACTTCAATGATGAGGACGGTGCAGGCGCGTCTACTCTGTCCTCCACCTGGCGTCACTCGTGTCCGCGCCGTCTCCGGCGGCCGCAGGATCGCTTCCACTGAGCGCAACTGCACCTGTTCAGCCGCTCCGGTCTCCGCTATCTCCCCGTAGCCACGCGCCAGATGGAGTCTTCGTCGGTTGTAGTGGGAGAACAGCTTCAATACGCCTCCGGCAGCGCCCTTGGTAGTGGCGCGATAATCTTCCTCCGCAATATGTCCTCGATCTGCTGGGGCCTATGCAGCCGCGGCCCACAGTGTCTCGCGGCGCCCAGTAGCAGGCACTTCCGGCTGGGGACAGGACCGGCCCGCCGGCCGGCGAGAACGGAGTTCAGTCCCGCTTCCGATGGCAGTCGCCCTCGCGCTCAAAACTCGGGCTGGAGGAACAACCGGGTCTTAGGAGCAGAACCCCGAAGGAATGGGGGACTGCAGTCACCAGGAACAGGATCAGGTAAGGATTAATAAAAGTAGCCGGCGGAGCTCACTCAGAGAGCGGCCATCTCGCTGCACGGCTAGCCACGCCCCTCGAGGCTGGTGTTTAATGGGGCGCACAAGGCCGCAGCGTTCGAGACAACCGCTTCTATTTTTAAACCTGGCACTCGTTTAATTAGCCTTGCACAAAGCTCACAAGCCACCACAGCAAGTTACCACAATACACTAAGCTGCCCCTTTGAGTGGCTCTCCAAGACTTCTGCCCACACCGCCGTTAGGTACAATGCTCACATGCCAATGGCAGCGACCTGTAACAGGGTCATGGCATGAGCTCCTCTGGTGGAACTCGTTGCCAAAATGTTAGGAACGAAAGACCAGGATCCAGCAGTAATGAATTTTAAGTCTATTCAGTAAAACAGAGGATCCCACTGGAGTAAGACCCTTCACATGTGCTGACTTTGGAACTGGGGAACCAGGTTTGAGTCTCGGCATCGGCTCAACATCCTGTGATTCTGGGGAATTACTTAATCTCCCAGTGCCTACCAAACAGGGCCAGCCCTAGGCATGGGCTGTGTGGGCAGGGCCTCACACTCAGCCCACCAGCATGGGGCCCCGAACCAGTTTAACACACCCCCAGTCCTCTTGTACTCAGGCCGATTCAACTGAAAGAAACGCTCTTTGCAACTGGGCCCAAGTGAGGGGGAGGAAGGGGGCCCTCCCTGGGCCTCTTAGGGATGGTGTCCCAGTTGCAAGGAGGTGCATTTTGTAGGTTTGTCCTGCAATTAGGCCTCCTGCCCGGCGGCTGCCCATTCAGAGACTACAGGAGGCCCATTGTCAGCACTTTAGCGCCCCATAGGTTTACCTCTTAGCCCCCAAGCAATTATTGTACCTTCAGCGCAAAATGGGATGTAAAAGAGGTGCTTGTAGGATGCTGAGAGGGGCAGATGCGGCCTAGGAAGAGTCTGCCAAAGAAGCTTACCGAGCCCAGAAGGTGTCACTTATGTAAATTAGAGGGGCCTCGCACATTACCTTTCGGCCCAGGGCCCCAAAAATCCTAAGATCGGGCATGATACCAAATACATAAATGTTTCCTTGTGTAATGTAACTGGTGCTCATGTAAAGCGCTCCAATACCATCGAGTCGAGTTTGCACAATATAAAACTGTAAAAAAACTTATTTCGATTATATATTTAATATTCCAACTCAGAGTGGATATCTGTAAAAAACACTGATTATGATATGCACTGCTCACACTGCTCACTCCTCACTAGTGGAGAAGTTACGGCATGACGTCATGCCAGGTGAGCGTTGTGGGGGAAGGGAAATCCTTTAAAGAGTAATTTTCTCTCTGAATTTCCCTTCGCTTTTTGTAAGTCAGGAGCAGCATTGTCGTGGTGTCACCAGGGCTTTAAGTGGATGCCTTTTCAATATTCTATACAAGCCATACCTTCTGCTTATTTATCTTAAGCAACTAACAACCATTGACAAAACCAATAGTCCTAATTTGTTGTAGGTATGATGTTTCTTGTATCATATATCTGGATGCAATGACATAAATAGCAAAATACGAGTGGGGTGCCTTAATATTTTTCCGGATGGGAATGATCTGCGCTGCTTTCCATTCTATTTTGAAGGGTCGGCTGCGTACTTTGGGAAGATTCAGCGCTCTATAGTCCCTTCAGACAATGTGTTCACTGAGGGGGTGATTGTGGGTTTTAAACTGAATTACTGTGGATAACTCGCTTACTTTCTGATGTGCCCTCTGCGGTGCTTCCACATCCCAACCATCTATGTTATTTCCCCCTTTCCAGGCTCCCCATGCCCAGAACCTGAATGCCTGACCCTAAGATGGCGGCCTTTGCCACCAGGCAGTGCTTAGTACAGAAAGAGGAATGCTTTCAAATCTTTGATGGCCATCTTGGATTGGGCAATCCCCCCTTTTGGTGCTTCCTCTTCCTCTATTAGAAACAAAAGAGGTATGCACACAATTCAATGCTGCTTCTCCCCTGTACCTTTCTACCTGTTTCTAGCCTTGTCAGGTATCTACCTTTGGTCCTGACTTGACCTCACTCTTATTGGTTTCATTCTCATTGATTTCCGGAATTTGCACACCCCTCTTATTTCACCTCTTTGCGCCATCACTATCCTAGTGGCCCCTTTTTCTGTCCACTACACCACATCTTCACCTCATCTCCTTATCATGGCTTCCAGTCGAATTAAGTCTGGAATCAATTGCTTCAAAGTAATTTACCCCCCTTATATGTTCAAAGCACAAGCTAAACGGTTCAAGCATAACATCATTGAACAATTTCCAGATTCCCTCTATGTTGACCAATTCCATAATGGGGGCCTAGGGAAGATTAAAAATGACTTCATCTTCTTCACTAATGACATCCCTTCCTGGTCCTCCAGTTTCTCCAATTCCTTCAACATCTCCTCCTCCTCTTCTTTTTCGCATGGGAAGCGATTAAAAATGTCTCCCTCCACTCGCTTTAACGGCTATCTCACCATTACTCTTTATAACAATGGCACTGTCATGATCCAAGCTTCTGACTCCTCACATCTTCCACTCCCTTCGTCCCACCCCTGCGACTACTATCTCTCTAGATTCTTCCTCTTCTTCTAGCTCGTCTACTTTCTCCCTTTCTCCCCCCATGACCCCTACACATTCCTTCAGACCACTTTTTCGGGAGTCACAGGTCGACCCTTTATCCCCCCCTTCTCTCGTTCCCTCCCCTCCCATTCTGCCACCTTCCCACTGGGATCTCCCCCTTGCCTCATCTGCTTTACACCCCACTTCACCTCTACATCCTGCATCCACTGCCTTCTCCCACCCCCTTACTCCATTGTTCCTTCCCATTTCCCCCTATTTAATACACCTTTCTTACAATCTGAACTACCAATCAACTCGCCTTACCCTCCCCCCCTTTTCTCCTCACCCCTTTCCGCTCTTCCCCTTTCCTCATACCCTCAATTCTGTTCTTACTTCTCCCATCTCTCTTCGACCTTCTCTCCTCCCTCCCATGCCTCACATCCCTGCCTCCCCTTTTGGTAATCTCATCATCTTCCCTCCCACTGATCTCACACCTCCTTTCGCTCCACATCTTACATTCCCTCCTATGCTTCACAACCCTGTTTCCCTCTTGGTAATTCCTCCCTCTGACTGCACAGTCCCTGTCCCTCACTCCTCCCACAACTTTCATCTTGCTCGACCGCTCCCCCACTCTGCCTGGTACCTTTACCCCTACATTCACCTTTCATTACCCATGGCACCTGGCCTGCACCCTCTCTCTTCTCCCCACTCCTATGGCCTCCCTTTGACCTCCCTCCCTCTTCTACCTGTTCAGCCCCTTCTCCTCTTATCTCACCTTATCCATGGCCTTCCCATAACCCCACTCCTTCCCCCCTCCTCCTGAAGCCATCCATTTCTACTTTTCAACTTTCTCCTTCTATGTATAATCTCTATTCTTCACCTCTGCTCAACACCAGTAAAAATATCACAGTAACTCCATTCACTCCTTTCTACCACCTTCTTTCCCCCCCTCAAACCCTTGCATCACATCTCTCTCCCAAGTCCCCCACAGCCCACTGTCCTCCTTCGCGTACTTCACTTCCTCCAACACCTTCGACCCTCACACCCCAGCACTCTCCCCGGTACCCCACTTCCTCCTGTCCTCCATCGCCTAGGCCACTCTCTCCCTTAACCATTGAGCCACCCTTCACTCCTTGATCAGCACACCTCTCTCTGGAAACTAAACTTGATTCTCTTATCTTTTCCATTTCCCAGCTTGAAGTGTCCATTTCACTCTTATGTGCTAAGATATCCCCTCCTCCTAATAACCTCCTGAGGAGTTCCTTGCTCCCGCGCCCCAATAGAACCAACCACAATCTGTCCCCCACAGACATCACCAACTTATTGACTACCTACAAGACCATCAATGTCAATTCCCCTCCACTCGCCTCTCCTAACAACTCTACTCAATTTGCCATTCAGACCATCTCTTCCTTCAGAACTTACCAGCCTCCCCCTCAAGGGGCACCCTCATTCAAGAATCTAATCTCTAACCCCCTCATCAGTCCAGACACTCACATCACCAAAACAGTTGTGTTAGAGCTACACTGTATGCTCCATAACTGCAGATCTGCAAACAAACACAAACTGGAAATCTCTGACACTATCACTCACCACAATCTCGACATGCTCTTTCTCACTGAGATCTGGTTTAATGACTCCTCTCACACTTCTTTTGATCTTTTGTTACCTACTGACTACTCTATCCTCAGAAACGACAGAACAGGCAAGATCGGGGGCGGTGTTGCGATTATCTACAGAAACGCCCTCCAAATCAAAACCTTTACCACCACCCTCTTTCGCACCTTTGAATGCCTTTCCCTAGAACTCCAAGTTCAGCATGGCTCGCCCTTCAGGTTCCATATCATCTACCACCCGCCTGGTAATTGCTCTACCTTCATAGTCAAATTCATCGACTTCATTAGTGATCAATTGTAGGAGGGTGGATACCTGACTATTGTTACCCCAGATTTTTTGCCTGGTGTTTAGCTGGTTTTCGACTCAGTTGGCTGGGACCCTGCTAATCAGGGCCCCAGGCTATCTGCTCTCTCTGTAAAATGGACTCCATGCACCCTAGGTGCATAACCAATCTGGTACTGGACACCTTATCAGCCCCTGTACAGTGCACTATAGGTGCCCAGGGCATAGGTGCATCCAAAGCCTACCAGGGGCTGCAGCATATCTTTTGCCACCCCTGGCTGGTCCTTAAATTTAAAGTGAAATAGGCACTTGGCACACCTTATTGTTTCTCTAGTTTTGGTGTTATTTGCCTTATTTATTCTATTTATAGCGTGCTATCAGGTGTCATGGGGCTGCCTGTCCCCTATGTACGTAGAGCCTTAATTAAGCGGGTAGTGAACATCTGTTACTCCCTGACCTGATGCACAGCTGAACTGCGTTAAACTACTAATCTAAATTAATTCACAAATTATTACTCAATTTTTCCATCGATTTCTTTTGGTTTTATTCACAGTGGGCCATATGTAGGTGGCCAAATACCGATCGGTAACACCGAAAATGGGTCATTTTCGGTGTTACCGACAAATATTAAGCCATGTGAGATGTACGTAATACCGAATTGATTCGATAATAACGAATCGGTATTAAACATAAGTTACCGACTTGAAATTACCGAAACAATGAATACCGAATCGGTATAAACGATTCGGTAAAAAGCCCAAAAATGCTATGTAGCAAACCTCGGTAAAACCGATTTTGGCCAAAATCGGTAATAACGAATCGGTATTTAGCACGTTTCAGGAGCATGTGGTAATCAGGAGCAGTCTATATAAACAGACCCAAAATGCATCAGTGTGAACACAATGGCAGGCCTCTATGTCATTGCAAGGCGGCTACGCCTGAGAGCAGCAGGAATGAGGATCTGGAGACGTGAGGAGCGGTGTACAGATTACGCATCACTTTGTTCCAATTGACAGACCCAGAAATACATGAGAGATACAGATTGCACCCAGACACCATCCTGGAGCTAATACGGGACCTAAGACCCTATCTGGAGCATCAGACACCAAGGGCCCATGCTATCCCCACCCATGTCCAGGTACTCTGCTGCCTGCACCTCCTTGCATCAGGAAGTTTTCAGGGTGTGATAGTGAAGTATTTGGGGGTTCCCAAGGCCTACACGCTCCGGAGATAACCCACTCACACTCAAGAACTGTTGGCACGGAAACTGTAAAAGGCAAAGAACAAGTTTATTAAGACCCCATGGGGTGGTGGTACACTCAAACAGCACCCTTCGGTAATGCAAGAGGTATCACACCGAACATCGGTGCAACCTCATTTTATATACAGTTTTGGGGCAATAAAAGATAGGCGGCACAAGTTTAAGACACATTTTCGAGACATATATGGTCATGTTTTGGAATACTGCTAGCTCATTGGAGGGGGCACAACTCCGCTGGTCAGTTTGGTGCACATTCCTGAAGATCTACGGGTCAGTTGGAGCTGCGCATGTGCGGCTTGACCAGTACTAAAAATAGCTTGTTGCTGGGCAGATAAGCGTGGTCAGTGGAACGGACAACGGACTAAAGGGCACGTCGGCCACGAGGCCGCTCATGATCCAAGATGGCCGCCGTAACATTCAAAATGGCGTTATCATATATAGCCAAGTTAAAGGAGGACAACGTGTAGGTTCAGCTAATCGCTAATGCGAACGGGCCAATTACGACAGACGACCCTTTTAGCGTTTAGCTGAATCTACCTCATAATGAACATAGTCAGGATGTTCGTCCTCGATGTCTATTAACATAATTTGTGTCACCTCCTTGTGTAGCATCATTTTGTCGTGGGCAAGAGCTCGCCTCGATGGTAAGCAAGCTGATAGACACATTGAACATAAAGCGGGGCCACATTGAATACATAAGCATATAAAAAACATTGCTCCCACAAGTATACAGAGAATTGTCAACAGTTTCCAGCCCCAAGTTGCAATCATGGACCAGAACCATCCTGAAAGTGTCCAAGTCCCATTGTCCGGGTGTATTTCAGCAGCTATTTTATGCAGCTTGGAAATAGCATCATACACAGATGGAGAATTGTCCGGGACGTATACGCAACAGCTGCTTCCGATAATTCTACATGCCCCCCCGCGATCAGCCAAAACAACGTCCAAAACCATTCGATTTTGGAGGGTGACAATTCTGGAAATCTGTAGTTCCTCGGTAATATTCCCCAGGGCAACGGCAGTGTCATTCGCAACGGCCTCGACAACGCGTGTCAGTCGTCTTATTTTCCGGCTGTTCAATGCAGCCCCCACAAAGGAGAATAGTCCCAGATTAAAATCCACATACTGTTGTAATGCAGTGTCCGTTTGATCAATGTCCTCTAGGGCAACAGTTCGTTTAACCCTGTTCAAAACGAAATCGTGGTACAATGTGTAATCGTTGTGGTACATTGGAGGGGCAATGAATACAGGAGGTAGCACAAACGATACGTAGCACGTGCCCAACCACCCCACTGGAAGCTGATGGTACCCCTTCGTTCCACAGATAAAATATGTGTTTCGAGATGCAACAAATGAAATGCCATTCGGGCTATCAAACGTGAGAAAAATGTTACATTCACTTTTCCCCACTGCAATCGTGCCCTTGTTTCTAATACATAAATCGGCTTTTGTAGCAATGACATTTATGACATGAGCACTAGATACATTCACATTTCGCTGATTACTATATACACGTGGGGCAGATACATTGTCAGGCCTGTACTCTTCCCATTCAAAACGTGTGCCCTCAGCCCGGGGAAACCCATCCTTGTCATGGGAACATACTTTATTCAGACGGAAAAGCACCCCCCCTTTAGTTGGCCATCTCAGAGTAAAAAGGAGGGTGTACCAGGCGTTGCACGACCCATTGTGTGAAAACGGGAGTGGAATAAGTGGGGTGCCCCCTCTCTTCTGGTGCCCAGGCAACATTCCACACACCCAGCAATTAGAGGTATTGGTCATATTATGCGTGTGGTGAAGAATCTGAATGAAGCTGTTATTTAAATACGTTTGGCGATGGCGCTCTTCATGGAAAGGCAATGTAAAATGAAAATGTTCAGACGGTGCCGGGGTAGTCGGCAGCAAATGTTCACGTACAGGCACCACAAGTTCGACTACCCAGGCTATAACAGCTATCACCACAATGGTCAAGACAAAGAGAAAGGCACCCAATATTTTCTTATCACGAGATGCCGTTGATGCCATAGTTCAAGAAAGTTTGTGCAAAGTCTCAAGTGGCACAAATTGTTCACAAATTTTTCACAAATTGTCTCAAATACACGTGCGTGTATACCTAAAAAAAGAAAAATGCGGTGCTGAACTCCGAGGTAGCCGTTGTTTTCTTCTCCGGGCCAAGACGGGTGTCGCTACTCTGGCAGAACTGATCCCCCCCCCTTGGAATTCCCGGTTTCCGTTTCACAAACCTGGAGCGGTAACCAACCAGTCATTAAAAAGGAACAAAAATCTTCTTATCGTGGACGTAGATCGTAGCGCTCTCTTCCGGTAGCAGATTGGTCCGGGAAGGCTCCCTCCACTTCGGCCGACGTCACAGCTGGGCTCTTTTCTTTCTCCAAGATCTCCTTATAATCAGTCAACACAGCAGGAGTCACCAGATCCGGAGAGACACGGCGACAATGTGTCGAATGCACCCACCGCTTCCTGTTTGTCACTCGTACTGCGGTGCGGGTCGCCAGGAGGACCTGCTCGGGGCCCTTCCACCTGGGCTCCAGACTGCTTGCTCTCTCAAACGAGCGGGCCATTACATGGTCACCAGGACGAAGATCGTGGCCCTCTCCAGTAGAGTTATCAGGGAGCGCTTCTCGAACCTGTTGATGAATAGAGAGCAAATCATTTGTTAATCGTGCCAAATAATCATCCATCATAACACAAGGCACATCATGTATTAATCGCGGCTTGGGCACCCCCCAGATATTCATAGGGCGGCCAAACACCACCTCATAGGGCGTAAGGCCAGTTCGTGAGTGGGGTACTGATCTAAGAGATAGTAGTGCTAGCGGCAACGCATCTGGCCCCTTCAATGATGTAGACGCCACAATTTTGGCCAGCTTAAGCTTCAACGTGGCATTGTACCGCTCGACCAAACCTGCTGACTGAGGGTGGAATACAGCGTGGAACTTTTGCTGAATCCCTAACCCCTTCAGTACATATTCCACAATCTTTCCAACAAAATGGGGCCCATTATCGCTCCACAAAAATTTGCAAACTCCAAAGCGAGGAAAGAATTCCTTAAGCAACACCTTAGCTGTTGTCAAAGCCGTATTGTCTTTCGTGGGGTAGGCCTCAACGCATTTGCTAAAAGCACACACCACCACTAGGACGTACTTCAGGTTATTGCAGCGCTCGAGTTGGATGTAATCCATTTGAAGCACTTCAAACGGTGCAGAAGGTGGAACGAACCCTCCTTTCGGAGTATGGGTCCCCTTCCCAGGATTGTGTTGCAAGCATACCAGGCAGGTCTGCACTACTCTCTTTGCAGTATTCGCAATCTCGGGATGTTCCCAAACTCGTGTTAAAAGCCGAGTGATTGCAAGAGCTCCAACATGGGCCAGTCCATGTGTCATCTGGACCATCGCCTGTAAGTAAGCCGCAGGCAATTTCCACTTCTCCATGTCTTTGCTTCTCCAACAACCCTCGTCATCTAGTACCCCATCTGCTGCCCAAGCCGCAAGTTCAGATTCTGTGGCTGATTTTTGAATATCCCGTATCTCTGCTCTAGCATCACTCCATCTCTCAGCCTGTGATTGTACCACGTACATAGGGGAGCTAGTTCGGGACATAGCCGTCTGCCTTGCTATGCTGTCTGCAAAGGCATTTCCTTGACCCACTTTATCCGTAATCTTCTTATGGGCACTGCACTTCACTATCGCTACTTTTTTAGGGCTAAGCAACGCATTTAGGAGATCACGCACTAGCTCTCCGTGCATAATGTGCTCCCCGTGTGATGTCAGAAACCCGCGTTCCCTCCAAAGAAGCCCGAAGTCATGGGCCACTCCAAAGGCATACCGGCTGTCCGTGTATATGTTCACACATAAGCCAGCACTCAATTCACAGGCTCTTGTTAAAGCTATCAGCTCTGCTGCCTGAGCCGATTTTTGTGGTATTCTAGCTGTTTCTACCACCGTCTTAAGAGTCGTGATCGCATATGCTGCGGAAGTCGTACCATCTGGCAGCCTTAAACACGATCCATCAACCCACAGTTCCCCATCCACATCAGGAAGTGGCACATCCTGTAAGTCAACATGACCCTTTGTCTGTTCCTCAGTCAGGAAAACACAGTCATGATGTTTTTCTTCCTGACCCTCCTCGGCCGGATAGGGCAATAAAGTGGCAGGGTTCAAAGTAGCGCATCTTTTCAATGTTATGTGTGGCGCTAAGAGTGTCAGCTCGTATCCTGTAAGTCGTGCACTCGTGAGGTATTGGGTCTTTGTTTGATTTAACAGGGCATCTACTGCGTGAGGGACCAACACCAACACTTTGTGTGATAACACTATGCCCTCACTCTGTCGTATGGCTACTGCTGTTGCCGCTACCGCTCGAAAACACCCAGGCAACCCTCGTGCTACAGGATCCAAAATGGCAGAGAAGTATGCACATGGTCTCTGCTTATCCCCGTGTAACTGCACTAACACTGACAACGCGCACCCATCATTCTCGTGCACGTACAATGTGAAAAGTTTCGTGTAGTCTGGTGTTCCTAACACGGGTGCGGAACAAAGGGCCTGTCTCAACTGTTCAAAAGCTTTCTGACATTCATCTGTCCACTCAAGAGGCATCGGTGTAGCTTTGGACAGTAATGCTAGCAAAGGTTTTATGATATGTGAAAAACCCATGATCCATTGCCTACAAAAGGACGTCAACCCTATGAAGGCACGCACATCTCTCTGCGTGCGGGGGACTGGTGTGTCTAAAATTGCTTGAATTCGATCAGATGTTAATGCCCGCCCCTCCTTAGACAACAGATGACCGAGGTAGGTCACCTGGGGTCTACAGTATTGAAGCTTTTTCTTGGAAACCTTGTGATTGTTTTGTGCCAAAAAGGAAAGCAATGCAAGCGTACTCTGTTCACATTGTGCATAGGAGTCGGCGGCAAGCAGAAGGTCATCCACATACTGGATGAGCGCAACGCCAGACTGCAATTTAAAGGAATCTAGTTGTCGTTTCAAAGCCTGGCTGTAGATGCTAGGGCTTTCAGTATATCCTTGGGGAACACGACAAAATCTATACGATTTATTATTGAGCGTAAAACCAAACAGATATCTGCTATCTGGGTGCACAGGGATGGAAAAGAAAGCATTCTTTAAGTCAATAACGCTAAAGGTGGTGGCCGTCGGTGGAACCAAAGTAAGCAAAGTAGTGATATCAGACACCACCGGGTATTGGGGAATGACAATTTTATTTATCTCACGCAAATCAATAATAAATCGGTAGATCTTGCCATCTGAGTCTCTCTTAAGAATCGGTAGAATAGGGCTGTTACAAACATTATAAGGGACCTCCTCCACCACCCCTGCAGAAATCAAGTCCTGAACAATATGTGTCAGTGCAATTTCACCTTCTTTCGAAATCTTATACTGTGGCACTCGTGGTAGAGGGGCCCCCTCCTTAACAGTAATGTGTATTGGTGGAATGCGCATCTCTCCCACATCCGTATCTGAAGTCGCCCACAACGTGTGCGGCAGGGAAGCCAAAGCAGGGATGTCTAAAATGGCATAAAATCTGTCAGGGTCAGGGCAATCATCAGGGTCAGGGTATTTGTCGTTCAGAATAACCCGCACTCCCTCTGGAGCGCAGCGTATTGTTGCTCGAAAATATTTAAGCAAATCAATGCCCAGGATATTGTCTGGGGTATGAGGTGATAACAAAAATTGGCCAAAGCTAAAGTATTTGTCAATGCATAGTGCAAGGGGCTTGGACAATGGGCTGGGGGAGGGTGTGCCATCAAACCCTACACACGTAATCATTTCGCCAGACAGGGGAGCCCTCGGAACCAAGTTTTTCGACAGAGCGCTACGAGTAGCTCCTGTGTCGACTAGAAATTGATCAGTAGAACCCAAAATACCCGCTGTTACATATGGACCTTGCTGATCTACCGGCACTTCAACTGATTCCTTACCCCATCCTACGCAATCCTATGCATGCACATAATCCTGGTGTTCCACATTCTCTCCTTCCGAAATCTGATATTGATTCCGTCTATCAAACGTATTTCGTTCGTCCTGGCCACGGCCCCTCTCCTCAACCTGTCTACGATCACCTCCGCCACCTCTCGTTCCAGTATAACCTCCTCTGGACCTTCCACTTCCTCGACCACGCTGACTACGCTGCTCACGAAGTACCGGACAATCTTCGGCCCAATGCCCAAACTCCTTACAATAAGCACACTGATCCTCCGCAATGTCCGTACGACCATACGATGCGTTTCCTCCACCTCGTCTACCTCTATCATTCCCTCTACCCTGTGTTCCCCGAACCTGCGCCAACATCACCTTCGTTTTCAATTCCTTCGCCTTTTTCTCTACACCTTCTTTAGCCTCCACTTCCTGCCGCTCATAATACTGAGCCATAGTTAACAAGGACGCAGGGGTCGCCGTGGCCCAGGAACTCTCACTCGACTTCAATCGCTTTGCAATCTCCGGTAGGAGATTAGCTACATACTTATCTACAAACAAATGCCGACCCGTATCGTCAGTTAAAGATAGACCACTATAATCATGAAACGCCTCCTCGAAGCGTGTAAAGAAATCTGAGACCGTTTCATCGGGTTTCTGCTTGCACGACGTTAACATGGTCCAATCAATCTTTTTGGGGGGGACGAGCGTTTTTAATTTATTCAAGATAGCTGCCGGAAGGTCTAGAATTAACTGACAAGGCTTACATGCTGGTTCTCTGTCCAAATCTGCAGCATTTATGTCTTTCCATGTCCCCCCCAATATCGTTTCATCATTATTTTTACGAATTTGCCTCCACATATCAGGTGGTAAAATTAGTCCAAAAAACAAATCTATATCCACAAGAGTCATCACACAAGACGATATAGCCCCCTCCACCCCTTCATAAAATGCCGCCGGATTCTTCCGAAGATCAGGTAAAGAATTTTTCAATGCCATGACATCTGCTCTATTCCATGGCGTATATACCCAATTATACACAAAATACCCTTTCGCATCCTTCGACAATTTATCATCATCCGTACCTTCCCCTTTTGGTGGAACATACAAAGGCGCGGCTTCACGCATAGGCATAACATGCAACGCAGAACTCTTATCTGAACCACGGAGAGAACACTCCTTAGCCTGCCCGTTATTTCCCGGCTCGGACTCCTTTTGCCTCCGTTTTCGTTCCTGTCGCAATTGGGTTGTCTCATCCCGCAGCTTGATCAATTGCTTGAACAGGTCGTCAACATCTGAAAGATCAAAATCACCTTTAGCTAAATTCTCACGATACACCGACAACACTTTAGGCTCTAACGTATCAGAAAGTTCACGATATGCGTTTACAACTTCATCCGCCAGACTGGACAGAAAATACATTAATTCAAGATCCGACAACCCTTTCTTTTCTGTTAACAACTGCTCCTGAGTAACACAATGCTTATTCACTTTACGAGCCCAACTGCGTAAATGAGCGGACCTATCCGCAGTAAACCTGAGAGCCGATACCCCCTTCTGGCTCGACTGATCCTGTCCATCATCCTCGGAATCCGCAGCCGGAGCCGTCGGTGAAACGTACGGAGGCGGTGACCGATCTAACAAAGAAAAATCATCAATTTCATTATTAAGGACAGGATAAAGTGGTCGGCGAATAGGAAACTGACCAGTCGTTTGCAAATTACGTTCCCGTTCCTCCCTTTCTTTCTTCTCCTGAGCCTCCTTTTCCTCAAGCTGTAAAGCCTTATCCCGAGCAGCCTTGCGCTGCTCTTTGTCCGCCAAGGCAACCTCACGCTTCATTCGCTCACGCGCCGCTTTCTCCCACATTCGCACGCAATCAAACATGTTCAGTCTAGACCTGCGTTGAAACATACATTGCTCTACAAATTGTATTTTACTCAAATCATACGACCCGTGTAGAGGCCATTGCAATTCAGGATCGGCCTTGGTGTATTTATGCCATAATTTACTGTACATAATAGGGGGAAGGCCAAGCTTTATGTACATGTCCCTATTTGGAGTTCCCTCTGGGGGAGCCGGCTGTGATTCCGCTAACCTAATTGAGGTACCTTTTCCTAGACAACACATTCCTGGGAGTGTGCTGAAAACAGGCATGTTCAAAAAAAGTATCACGAAAGCGTGACACCAGACAAAATGGCACTTACAGTTCTCCACACGATTGTGCCGCTCAAAGGAAAAAAAACAAAGTTAGAGAAACATCTCTACATGCCTGCCTATGTGAAGTGCACTACACATATAAGTTCAAAGATCACAAATTCACAATGTTAGCTAACTCAAATCAAAGTTCATAGGACTCGGCAAGCGTCCGAAGACTACCTCACCGATCACAAAGCACAGATTTTCAGTAAGCGTCCGAAGACTACCTTACCGAACACAAATCGCAGAACTTCAGTAAGCGTCCGAAGACTACCTTACCGAACACAAAGCTTACCAAATTCCCAACTGTCCAGATTCCAACTGCCAAGGTCTTGTAAGCCAAATCAGCCAAACGGCACTTTCTCAACGATGCAGACACTTCGAAGACTCAGTCGGAGACCGGCGCCACCTGGAAGGTCAGATCGGAAGGAAAGGAAAAAACACCGTGGCAGCCAAGACTCGGGTCACTCGTGGCAGCGCGCGCCCATGGCGGGTTTCCAAGCCTTCGTCACGACCTCTCCTTCGGGCATCCGAGTCGCCGATGAGTCCCACCTGGGTCGCCAATTGAAGTATTTGGGGGTTCCCAAGGCCTACACGCTCCGGAGATAACCCACTCACACTCAAGAACTGTTGGCACGGAAACTGTAAAAGGCAAAGAACAAGTTTATTAAGACCCCATGGGGTGGTGGTACACTCAAACAGCACTCTTCGGTAATGCAAGAGGTATCACACCGAACATTGGTGCAACCTCATTTTATATACAGTTTTGGGGCAATAAAAGATAGGCGGCACAAGTTTAAGACACATTTTCGAGACATATATGGTCATGTTTTGGAATACTGCCAGCTCATTGGAGGGGGCACAACTCCGCTGGTCAGTTTGGTGCACATTCCTGAAGATCTACGGGTCAGTTGGAGCTGCTCATGTGCGGCTTGACCAGTACTAAAAATAGCTTGTTGCTGGGCAGATAAGCGTGGTCAGTGGAACAGACAACGGACTAAAGAGCACGTCGGCCACGAGGCCGCTCATGATCCAAGATGGCCGCCGTAACATTCAAAATGGCGTTATCATATATAGCCAAGTTAAAGGAGGACAACGTGTAGGTTCAGCTAATCGCTAATGCGAACGGGCCAATTACGACAGACGACCCTTTTAGCGTTTAGCTGAATCTACCTCATAATGAACATAGTCAGGATGTTCGTCCTCGATGTCTATTAACATAATTTGTGTCACCTCCTTGTGTAGCATCATTTTGTCGTGGGCAAGAGCTCGCCTCGATGGTAAGCAAGCTGATAGACACATTGAACATAAAGCGGGGCCACATTGAATACATAAGCATATAAAAAACATTGCTCCCACAAGTATACAGAGAATTGTCAACAGTTTCCAGCCCCAAGTTGCAATCATGGACCAGAACCATCCTGAAAGTGTCCAAGTCCCATTGTCCGGGTGTATTTCAGCAGCTATTTTATGCAGCTTGGAAATAGCATCATACACAGATGGAGAATTGTCCGGGACGTATACGCAACAGCTGCTTCCGATAATTCTACATGCCCCCCGCGATCAGCCAAAACAACGTCCAAAACCATTCGATTTTGGAGGGTGACAATTCTGGAAATCTGTAGTTCCTCGGTAATATTCCCCAGGGCAACGGCAGTGTCATTCGCAACGGCCTCGACAACGCGTGTCAGTCGTCTTATTTTCCGGCTGTTCAATGCAGCCCCCACAAAGGAGAATAGTCCCAGATTAAAATCCACATACTGTTGTAATGCAGTGTCCGTTTGATCAATGTCCTCTAGGGCAACAGTTTGTTTAACCCTGTTCAAAACGAAATCGTGGTACAATGTGTAATCGTTGTGGTACATTGGAGGGGCAATGAATACAGGAGGTAGCACAAACGATACGTAGCACGTGCCCAACCACCCCACTGGAAGCTGATGGTACCCCTTCGTTCCACAGATAAAATATGTGTTTCGAGATGCAACAAATGAAATGCCATTCGGGCTATCAAACGTGAGAAAAATGTTACATTCACTTTTCCCCACTGCAATCGTGCCCTTGTTTCTAATACATAAATCGGCTTTTGTAGCAATGACATTTATGACATGAGCACTAGATACATTCACATTTCGCTGATTACTATATACACGTGGGGCAGATACATTGTCAGGCCTGTACTCTTCCCATTCAAAACGTGTGCCCTCAGCCCGGGGAAACCCATCCTTGTCATGGGAACATACTTTATTCAGACGGAAAAGCACCCCCCCTTTAGTTGGCCATCTCAGAGTAAAAAGGAGGGTGTACCAGGCGTTGCACGACCCATTGTGTGAAAACGGGAGTGGAATAAGTGGGGTGCCCCCTCTCTTCTGGTGCCCAGGCAACATTCCACACACCCAGCAATTAGAGGTATTGGTCATATTATGTGTGTGGTGAAGAATCTGAATGAAGCTGTTATTTAAATACGTTTGGCGATGGCGCTCTTCATGGAAAGGCAATGTAAAATGAAAATGTTCAGACGGTGCCGGGGTAGTCGGCAGCAAATGTTCACGTACAGGCACCACAAGTTCGACTACCCAGGCTATAACAGCTATCACCACAATGGTCAAGACAAAGAGAAAGGCACCCAATATTTTCTTATCACGAGATGCCGTTGATGCCATAGTTCAAGAAAGTTTGTGCAAAGTCTCAAGTGGCACAAATTGTTCACAAATTTTTCACAAATTGTCTCAAATACACGTGCGTGTATACCTAAAAAAAGAAAAATGCGGTGCTGAACTCCGAGGTAGCCGTTGTTTTCTTCTCCGGGCCAAGACGGGTGTCGCTACTCTGGCAGAACTGATCCCCCCCCCTTGGAATTCCCGGTTTCCGTTTCACAAACCTGGAGCGGTAACCAACCAGTCATTAAAAAGGAACAAAAATCTTCTTATCGTGGACGTAGATCGTAGCGCTCTCTTCCGGTAGCAGATTGGTCCGGGAAGGCTCCCTCCACTTCGGCCGACGTCACAGCTGGGCTCTTTTCTTTCTCCAAGATCTCCTTATAATCAGTCAACACAGCAGGAGTCACCAGATCCGGAGAGACACGGCGACAATGTGTCGAATGCACCCACCGCTTCCTGTTTGTCACTCGTACTGCGGTGCGGGTCGCCAGGAGGACCTGCTCGGGGCCCTTCCACCTGGGCTCCAGACTGCTTGCTCTCTCAAACGAGCGGGCCATTACATGGTCACCAGGACGAAGATCGTGGCCCTCTCCAGTAGAGTTATCAGGGAGCGCTTCTCGAACCTGTTGATGAATAGAGAGCAAATCATTTGTTAATCGTGCCAAATAATCATCCATCATAACACAAGGCACATCATGTATTAATCGCGGCTTGGGCACCCCCCAGATATTCATAGGGCGGCCAAACACCACCTCATAGGGCGTAAGGCCAGTTCGTGAGTGGGGTACTGATCTAAGAGATAGTAGTGCTAGCGGCAACGCATCTGGCCCCTTCAATGATGTAGACGCCACAATTTTGGCCAGCTTAAGCTTCAACGTGGCATTGTACCGCTCGACCAAACCTGCTGACTGAGGGTGGAATACAGCGTGGAACTTTTGCTGAATCCCTAACCCCTTCAGTACATATTCCACAATCTTTCCAACAAAATGGGGCCCATTATCGCTCCACAAAAATTTGCAAATTCCAAAGCGAGGAAAGAATTCCTTAAGCAACACCTTAGCTGTTGTCAAAGCCGTATTGTCTTTCGTGGGGTAGGCCTCAACGCATTTGCTAAAAGCACACACCACCACTAGGACGTACTTCAGGTTATTGCAGCGCTCGAGTTGGATGTAATCCATTTGAAGCACTTCAAACGGTGCAGAAGGTGGAACGAACCCTCCTTTCGGAGTATGGGTCCCCTTCCCAGGATTGTGTTGCAAGCATACCAGGCAGGTCTGCACTACTCTCTTTGCAGTATTCGCAATCTCGGGATGTTCCCAAACTCGTGTTAAAAGCCGAGTGATTGCAAGAGCTCCAACATGGGCCAGTCCATGTGTCATCTGGACCATCGCCTGTAAGTAAGCCGCAGGCAATTTCCACTTCTCCATGTCTTTGCTTCTCCAACAACCCTCGTCATCTAGTACCCCATCTGCTGCCCAAGCCGCAAGTTCAGATTCTGTGGCTGATTTTTGAATATCCCGTATCTCTGCTCTAGCATCACTCCATCTCTCAGCCTGTGATTGTACCACGTACATAGGGGAGCTAGTTCGGGACATAGCCGTCTGCCTTGCTATGCTGTCTGCAAAGGCATTTCCTTGACCCACTTTATCCGTAATCTTCTTATGGGCACTGCACTTCACTATCGCTACTTTTTTAGGGCTAAGCAACGCATTTAGGAGATCACGCACTAGCTCTCCGTGCATAATGTGCTCCCCGTGTGATGTCAGAAACCCGCGTTCCCTCCAAAGAAGCCCGAAGTCATGGGCCACTCCAAAGGCATACCGGCTGTCCGTGTATATGTTCACACATAAGCCAGCACTCAATTCACAGGCTCTTGTTAAAGCTATCAGCTCTGCTGCCTGAGCCGATTTTTGTGGTATTCTAGCTGTTTCTACCACCGTCTTAAGAGTCGTGATCGCATATGCTGCGGAAGTCGTACCATCTGGCAGCCTTAAACACGATCCATCAACCCACAGTTCCCCATCCACATCAGGAAGTGGCACATCCTGTAAGTCAACATGACCCTTTGTCTGTTCCTCAGTCAGGAAAACACAGTCATGATGTTTTTCTTCCTGACCCTCCTCGGCCGGATAGGGCAATAAAGTGGCAGGGTTCAAAGTAGCGCATCTTTTCAATGTTATGTGTGGCGCTAAGAGTGTCAGCTCGTATCCTGTAAGTCGTGCACTCGTGAGGTATTGGGTCTTTGTTTGATTTAACAGGGCATCTACTGCGTGAGGGACCAACACCAACAATTTGTGTGATAACACTATGCCCTCACTCTGTCGTATGGCTACTGCTGTTGCCGCTACCGCTCGAAAACACCCAGGCAACCCTCGTGCTACAGGATCCAAAATGGCAGAGAAGTATGCACATGGTCTCTGCTTATCCCCGTGTACCTGCACTAACACTGACAACGCGCACCCATCATTCTCGTGCACGTACAATGTGAAAAGTTTCGTGTAGTCTGGTGTTCCTAACACGGGTGCGGAACAAAGGGCCTGTCTCAACTGTTCAAAAGCTTTCTGACATTCATCTGTCCACTCAAGAGGCATCGGTGTAGCTTTGGACAGTAATGCTAGCAAAGGTTTTATGATATGTGAAAAACCCATGATCCATTGCCTACAAAAGGACGTCAACCCTATGAAGGCACGCACATCTCTCTGCGTGCGGGGGACTGGTGTGTCTAAAATTGCTTGAATTCGATCAGATGTTAATGCCCGCCCCTCCTTAGACAACAGATGACCGAGGTAGGTCACCTGGGGTCTACAGTATTGAAGCTTTTTCTTGGAAACCTTGTGATTGTTTTGTGCCAAAAAGGAAAGCAATGCAAGCGTACTCTGTTCACATTGTGCATAGGAGTCGGCGGCAAGCAGAAGGTCATCCACATACTGGATGAGCGCAACGCCAGACTGCAATTTAAAGGAATCTAGTTGTCGTTTCAAAGCCTGGCTGTAGATGCTAGGGCTTTCAGTATATCCTTGGGGAACACGACAAAATCTATACGATTTATTATTGAGCGTAAAACCAAACAGATATCTGCTATCTGGGTGCACAGGGATGGAAAAGAACGCATTCTTTAAGTCAATAACGCTAAAGGTGGTGGCCGTCGGTGGAACCAAAGTAAGCAAAGTAGTGATATCAGACACCACCGGGTATTGGGGAATGACAATTTTATTTATCTCACGCAAATCAATAATAAATCGGTAGATCTTGCCATCTGAGTCTCTCTTAAGAATCGGTAGAATAGGGCTGTTACAAACATTATAAGGGACCTCCTCCACCACCCCTGCAGAAATCAAGTCCTGAACAATATGTGTCAGTGCAATTTCACCTTCTTTCGAAATCTTATACTGTGGCACTCGTGGTAGAGGGGCCCCCTCCTTAACAGTAATGTGTATTGGTGGAATGCGCATCTCTCCCACATCCGTATCTGAAGTCGCCCACAACGTGTGCGGCAGGGAAGCCAAAGCAGGGATGTCTAAAATGGCATAAAATCTGTCAGGGTCAGGGCAATCATCAGGGTCAGGGTATTTGTCGTTCAGAATAACCCGCACTCCCTCTGGAGCGCAGCGTATTGTTGCTCGAAAATATTTAAGCAAATCAATGCCCAGGATATTGTCTGGGGTATGAGGTGATAACAAAAATTGGCCAAAGCTAAAGTATTTGTCAATGCATAGTGCAAGGGGCTTGGACAATGGGCTGGGGGAGGGTGTGCCATCAAACCCTACACACGTAATCATTTCGCCAGACAGGGGAGCCCTCGGAACCAAGTTTTTCGACAGAGCGCTACGAGTAGCTCCTGTGTCGACTAGAAATTGATCAGTAGAACCCAAAATACCCGCTGTTACATATGGACCTTGCTGATCTACCGGCACTTCAACTGATTCCTTACCCCATCCTACGCAATCCTATGCATGCACATAATCCTGGTGTTCCACATTCTCTCCTTCCGAAATCTGATATTGATTCCGTCTATCAAACGTATTTCGTTCGTCCTGGCCACGGCCCCTCTCCTCAACCTGTCTACGATCACCTCCGCCACCTCTCGTTCCAGTATAACCTCCTCTGGACCTTCCACTTCCTCGACCACGCTGACTACGCTGCTCACGAAGTACCGGACAATCTTCGGCCCAATGCCCAAACTCCTTACAATAAGCACACTGATCCTCCGCAATGTCCGTACGACCATACGATGCGTTTCCTCCACCTCGTCTACCTCTATCATTCCCTCTACCCTGTGTTCCCCGAACCTGCGCCAACATCACCTTCGTTTTCAATTCCTTCGCCTTTTTCTCTACACCTTCTTTAGCCTCCACTTCCTGCCGCTCATAATACTGAGCCATAGTTAACAAGGACGCAGGGGTCGCCGTGGCCCAGGAACTCTCACTCGACTTCAATCGCTTTGCAATCTCCGGTAGGAGATTAGCTACATACTTATCTACAAACAAATGCCGACCCGTATCGTCAGTTAAAGATAGACCACTATAATCATGAAACGCCTCCTCGAAGCGTGTAAAGAAATCTGAGACCGTTTCATCGGGTTTCTGCTTGCACGACGTTAACATGGTCCAATCAATCTTTTTGGGGGGGACGAGCGTTTTTAATTTATTCAAGATAGCTGCCGGAAGGTCTAGAATTAACTGACAAGGCTTACATGCTGGTTCTCTGTCCAAATCTGCAGCATTTATGTCTTTCCATGTCCCCCCCAATATCGTTTCATCATTATTTTTACGAATTTGCCTCCACATATCAGGTGGTAAAATTAGTCCAAAAAACAAATCTATATCCACAAGAGTCATCACACAAGACGATATAGCCCCCTCCACCCCTTCATAAAATGCCGCCGGATTCTTCCGAAGATCAGGTAAAGAATTTTTCAATGCCATGACATCTGCTCTATTCCATGGCGTATATACCCAATTATACACAAAATACCCTTTCGCATCCTTCGACAATTTATCATCATCCGTACCTTCCCCTTTTGGTGGAACATACAAAGGCGCGGCTTCACGCATAGGCATAACATGCAACGCAGAACTCTTATCTGAACCACGGAGAGAACACTCCTTAGCCTGCCCGTTATTTCCCGGCTCGGACTCCTTTTGCCTCCGTTTTCGTTCCTGTCGCAATTGGGTTGTCTCATCCCGCAGCTTGATCAATTGCTTGAACAGGTCGTCAACATCTGAAAGATCAAAATCACCTTTAGCTAAATTCTCACGATACACCGACAACACTTTAGGCTCTAACGTATCAGAAAGTTCACGATATGCGTTTACAACTTCATCCGCCAGACTGGACAGAAAATACATTAATTCAAGATCCGACAACCCTTTCTTTTCTGTTAACAACTGCTCCTGAGTAACACAATGCTTATTCACTTTACGAGCCCAACTGCGTAAATGAGCGGACCTATCCGCAGTAAACCTGAGAGCCGATACCCCCTTCTGGCTCGACTGATCCTGTCCATCATCCTCGGAATCCGCAGCCGGAGCCGTCGGTGAAACGTACGGAGGCGGTGACCGATCTAACAAAGAAAAATCATCAATTTCATTATTAAGGACAGGATAAAGTGGTCGGCGAATAGGAAACTGACCAGTCGTTTGCAAATTACGTTCCCGTTCCTCCCTTTCTTTCTTCTCCTGAGCCTCCTTTTCCTCAAGCTGTAAAGCCTTATCCCGAGCAGCCTTGCGCTGCTCTTTGTCCGCCAAGGCAACCTCACGCTTCATTCGCTCACGCGCCGCTTTCTCCCACATTCGCACGCAATCAAACATGTTCAGTCTAGACCTGCGTTGAAACATACATTGCTCTACAAATTGTATTTTACTCAAATCATACGACCCGTGTAGAGGCCATTGCAATTCAGGATCGGCCTTGGTGTATTTATGCCATAATTTACTGTACATAATAGGGGGAAGGCCAAGCTTTATGTACATGTCCCTATTTGGAGATCCCTCTGGGGGAGCCGGCTGTGATTCCGCTAACCTAATTGAGGTACCTTTTCCTAGACAACACATTCCTGGGAGTGTGCTGAAAACAGGCATGTTCAAAAAAAGTATCACGAAAGCGTGACACCAGACAAAATGGCACTTACAGTTCTCCACACGATTGTGCCGCTCAAAGGAAAAAAAACAAAGTTAGAGAAACATCTCTACATGCCTGCCTATGTGAAGTGCACTACACATATAAGTTCAAAGATCACAAATTCACAATGTTAGCTAACTCAAATCAAAGTTCATAGGACTCGGCAAGCGTCCGAAGACTACCTCACCGATCACAAAGCACAGATTTTCAGTAAGCGTCCGAAGACTACCTTACCGAACACAAATCGCAGAACTTCAGTAAGCGTCCGAAGACTACCTTACCGAACACAAAGCTTACCAAATTCCCAACTGTCCAGATTCCAACTGCCAAGGTCTTGTAAGCCAAATCAGCCAAACGGCACTTTCTCAACGATGCAGACACTTCGAAGACTCAGTCGGAGACCGGCGCCACCTGGAAGGTCAGATCGGAAGGAAAGGAAAAAACACCGTGGCAGCCAAGACTCGGGTCACTCGTGGCAGCGCGCGCCCATGGCGGGTTTCCAAGCCTTCGTCACGACCTCTCCTTCGGGCATCCGAGTCGCCGATGAGTCCCACCTGGGTCGCCAATTGAAGTATTTGGGGGTTCCCAAGGCCTACACGCTCCGGAGATAACCCACTCACACTCAAGAACTGTTGGCACGGAAACTGTAAAAGGCAAAGAACAAGTTTATTAAGACCCCATGGGGTGGTGGTACACTCAAACAGCACCCTTCGGTAATGCAAGAGGTATCACACCGAACATTGGTGCAACCTCATTTTATATACAGTTTTGGGGCAATAAAAGATAGGCGGCACAAGTTTAAGACACATTTTCGAGACATATATGGTCATGTTTTGGAATACTGCCAGCTCATTGGAGGGGGCACAACTCCGCTGGTCAGTTTGGTGCACATTCCTGAAGATCTACGGGTCAGTTGGAGCTGCGCATGTGCGGCTTGACCAGTACTAAAAATAGCTTGTTGCTGGGCAGATAAGCGTGGTCAGTGGAACAGACAACGGACTAAAGGGCACGTCGGCCACGAGGCCGCTCATGATCCAAGATGGCCGCCGTAACATTCAAAATGGCGTTATCATATATAGCCAAGTTAAAGGAGGACAACGTGTAGGTTCAGCTAATCGCTAATGCGAACGGGCCAATTACGACAATAGCAGCAGTCGGTGGAGTGTCACAGAGCTGTCTATCCCGTTTTTTCAACACCTTCCTGGACGCCATGATGGACAGAATGGAACATTTCATTTCCTTCCCCAGTACACAGGCGGAGCTGCAGAGAACCAAGCTGGAGTTCTATCAAATTGCCCATTTCCCCCACGTGATTGGCTGCATCGATGGGACCCATATTCCCATCTGCCCACCTGCAGCAAGTGAATACATTTACAGAAACCGCAAATCCACCCACTCAATCAATGTTCAGGTGATCTGCAATGCCAAACACATTATAACAGACATCGTGGCAAAATACCCCGGGAGTAGCCACGATGCTTACATCTTCAGGAACAGTGGCATACATACACGTCTGCTTGCTGGTGAATTTGCCGACGGATACATACTAGGTAAGTAAATGTCACACACCCTGATGTACACCCTGGCACAAGCTGTTGGGCACACCAATCAATGCCACTTACTTCTTTTCATAGGTGACAGCGCATATGCCCTCCGGCCGTATCTACTCACACCATATCTGAACCCAACCACCCGAAGGGAGAGTAGATACATTGTTGCACATAGGAGCACACGCAACGTGGTGGAGCGCACTTTTGGTTTGCTCAAAAGCAGATTCCGTTGCCTCCACAAAACAGGAGGTGCGCGTCTGTACAGCCCCATCAAATGTTGCAAGATAATTGCTACGTGTGCAATGCTACACAATCTGGCCACTAAAAAAGGAACAGCAGTGGAACTAACTGAGTCAGAGGACGAGGACGAAGACAACCCTCAGCCAGAGCCCAGCGCGGCTGGTGCTGCTATTGAACATGATGGGAGACAGAGACGGGCAGAGATTACATCTAACTATTTCTGAGTGAGTAACGACACTGAGCCATTTCATGTTACATGTAGAGGTGTTTATTTGGCACACCTCCAGCATTGTGAGCATTGTCCAATTGGACATGGGTTACATCACCCATCACATGCATGTGGACAGCCATTGTCCTTCACTTCTTGCTTCCCCGTGCTGCACGTGCACGTTCCCCATCGACACTGTCTTGTGAGTTTGACCGTTCCTGTGCTGGGACGTTTCGTCCACTACGCCTCCTGCACTCGGTGGGTGATGGTGTAATGCTACCACGGCTGGTAGCCTTCTCACTGTCCCCCCCCTTCCATATTGGAGGCCTTGGCATTCTGCATGAGCTCTAGCACTGAGGTCATGGACACCATCCCCCTGGCCACATCCCTGCTGCAATGCGCCATCTCCTCCTGCATGGCGATGGACCGGCGACACATCAGTGATGTCGTAGCGGCCAGCCGGTTCACCGACTTGGTATAGTCCTGGAGTCTCAGTCTCTCCCGGCGCATGCCAACACGGTCCTGCTCCAGCTGGCTGCAGAGGTTGTCCACCGAGGTAGCTACCCTTTCCATCCCTGCAGACAAATGCTCCCCCATGGCACTGATGCCCTTCTCCATCTTGTGCATATGTCTGTTAATGTTTGCCACCTCCCTGTGTAATGTCTTCATCTCCCTCCATTGCAGGCGCTGGACCTTCAGCATGTTGCCTTCCAGTCCAGCAAACACACTGTCACCCTGCTCAGATGCCACTGGACTGTCTGGCCTTGCCCTGCGGCGTCTTGATGTGAAGTGGGCGCCCTCGGATGCAGGACCAGCCAGCTCCCTGTTGGATCTTTGTACGATAGGACTTTGTTCGCGCTGTCTGCCCTCCTCCGACGACTCCTCCATCTGCTGGAGGGTGATCACGGCATGCCACCTGCGTGATAGTGGTGGTGATGGTGGTGTTGGTGAACGTCGCAGTGGTGACTGAGTGAGAGGGGATTGCGGCCCTCCCTGGCGCTGTGGTGATGTCTGTGGTGGAGGATTGGCTGGCTGCGATGGCGCAGAGCTTGTGTTCTCTGCAGGCATGCTGTCTTCATCCTGTTCACTCCCCTCTGGCCTGGCTGACCTGCCTCTGCTGCCCTCAGCTGCACTGCGAGATGACTCGCCTGAAATGACACAAATGTAAAATACTCAATGCTCTGTCTGCATTGCCATTGCATTAAAGTACATGCCAACAGTGCACAGTGGTTGTCCTGACCTATCCATTTGATTTGCCGTGTGTTAGACGGGGACCCGGAGGGTCGGCCGAGCAATGGGGGAGAGGCCTCCTGGCGAGGGCCCTCTCCAGTAATCGTACAGACGAGTAACTTCCCCCCCACAGATGGACACCACACCAAGATAGGTTACGTATACTTTTATAGGTATTCTTAAGCAGGTCGACTTGACGATACAGTGGGGACCAGGATTCGAGGATCCCTTCAATTCTAGTCTCTTTGGGGAAAGGGGTAGCGGGACAGTCTGAGTACCGGTCCGGTACGGGGGTAGCAGGGGTGGAGCTCACAATCCTCGAGCTGAAGTGTTCACAAGGAGGGTCCGCGGCAGCGCCAGCAGGCCTTCGAGATGGTTCACGACGAGGAGGGGCCGCCGCAGCGCCAGCAGGCCTTCACGACGGGTTACGACGAGGATGAGCCGCGGCAGCGCCAGCAGGCCTTCACGATGGTTTACGACGGGGATGAGCCGCGGCAGCGCCAGCAGGCCTTCAAGATGGTTTATGACGAGGATGAGCCGCGGCAGCGCCAGCAGGCCTTCAAAGGTGGTTCACGAAGAGGAGCCGCGGCAGCGCCAGCAGGCCTCCAAGGATGAGTTTGTCTCGGTGTCTCTCGACTCCAGGATACAACTGCCTTCCTGCTCTGGAGCTGCCCCAGTTATAGGTCTGGCGCCCTTTGATGTCCGGACCCTCGCACTTGGAGGTCGGGAGGTCCGGGATGAGGGAGTCCAGACACCCAGCAGGGGGGTGGAGCCAGCGCCCAGGGAGGCCGAGGGTGATTGAAACTGGGCGGAGGGGAGCCATCGACACTCCTTCGCCCATTGACTTGCCAAGTGGTCTCTCTACCCCCTGGGTGGATGGTGGTGCCTCGATGTCGGGGCCTGGCTGGGCCCGAGGCCGAGGTCGACCCGAGGCCACGAGGCCTGGTCGTGGAGTGTCCAAAATGGCAGCTGGGCCGGAGACAGTGGTTCGGGAAGGGACCCGGGCCAGCCGAGACTGTTGTGTTCATGAGCCAAGGTTCCGTCGGGGAAGGGCCGTGGGTTGACCCGGCGGGTTGCAGGAGTTGTTCTTGTCTGGGGAACAGGGGTAGCAGGGGTCCGTGACCCGCCTTGCGGGGAGGGGTCGGGCATGCCACGAGGCCTGTCCAACATGCGTCCCCCCCAGCTGAAGGCAGGGAGAGTCACCCATCCTCTTGGGTAATCTCCTCGCCGAGGCGGAAGAAGCGGGACAGGCCGTCTGCGTTGGTGTGGTCTTGGCCTGGGCGATGCTCCACAGTGAAGTCCATCCCTTGCAGGGAGATGGACCAACGTAACTGCTTCGGATTCTCTCCCCGCATCTGCATCAGCCATTGCAGGGGTCGGTGGTCTGTTTGCACCCGGAAGTGGGTACCGAAGAGATAGGGCCGGAGCTTCTTGAGGGCCCACATCACGGCGAAGGCCTCTCGCTCTATGGTGCTCCAGCGCTGTTCTCGGGCCAGCAGGCATCGGCTGATGAAGGCCATTGGCTGATCAACTCCCTTGGTGTTGAGTTGGGAGAGGACGGCCCCAACGCCATGATCGGAGGCATCCGTCTGTACTATGAATTCCCGGCTGTAGTCGAGGGCTTGGAGCACGGGGGCGGTGCACATGGCGGACTTGAGTTTCTCAAAGGCCGCCTGACATTCGGGAGTCCAGTGGACTTTCTGGGGGTTCTTTTTGGACGTGAGTTCTGTGAGGGGCCCCACAATGCTGCCATAGTCTTTTACGAAGCGCCGGTAGTACCCGGTGAGCCCCAGGAAGGCTCGGACCTCTGTTTGGGGGACCGGGGGCTCCCACGCTTGAATGGCGGCGATCTTGAGTTGGAGGGGGGCCACCAGGCCACTTCCCACCTGGTGCCCCAGGTAGGTCACGGACCCTTGGCCGATCTGGCATTTGCTGGCCTTGATGGTTAGCCCGGCCTGCCGGAGGGCGTTCAGGACCTCCCGGAGGTGGTGGAGGTGTTCTGCCCAGTGGCTGCTGTACACGGCAATATCGTCCAGATAGGCGGCGCTGAATTCCTCCAGACCCGCCAAGACTTTGTTCACGAGTCTCTGGAAGGTGGCGGGTGCGTTTTTCATTCCGAAGGGCATCACCTTGAAGTGGTAGTGGCCATCCGGGGTGGAGAAGGCGGATCGCTCCTGGGCACCGGGAGTGAGGCCGATCTGCCAATAGCCCGCTGTCAAATCAAAGATGCTCAGGTAGCGGGCGGCCCCCATGCGGTCGATTAGCTCATCTGCCCGGGGAATGGGGTGAGCGTCAGTCCTGGTGACGGCGTTCAGACCCCGATAGTCTACACAAAACCTGAGCTCGGGGCGACGCCCGGGGCGGCGGCCTTGGGGACCAGTACGACCGGGCTGGCCCAGGGGCTGTCAGAAGGCTCGATCACTCCTAGAGCCAGCATCTTGGAGACTTCCGACTGGATGCAGGCGCGTACTCGATCAGGTACCCTGTACGCCCTGTGTCGGATGGGGGGGCTATCCCCGGTGTCAACATCGTGGAGGCACCAGGGGGTGACCCCCGGTGTGAGAAGGTGGCCTGATATGCAGTGCTCACTATTCTAGTGAACACTATGTATCAGTCCAGCAACCCTTATTGATGATTGGTTGTAAGTCAACCTTATAGACCAGCTATCCTAGTAGCGTGGATACGAGCAATCTAAGGCTAAAGACTCGAGAGGGCGTGTTAAGCCAGCTGTTATACCACACATATACCCCTTGAATACCCAGTGAAAGGACACCACACAAGTGTTATGAAAATAAACAGTGTATTTATTTAAATCACAACAGCCCTGTACTCTTTATGAGGACAGGGTACTAAGCACAAACAAAACTCTTACGAAAATACTTAAGTTAGCACAGTATATACAAATGCCCGAGGGGCACGGAAAACCATATACTCTGAAAGTGGAATGCGAAATTACTAGCAGGTAAGTACAGTACTAATAGGCTTAGGAATCGCTAGGACTTGACTATAGAATCTTCAGATTACTTCTAGGAGGCCTAGGGGACTCGGGTGCAGAGTGTGCACTCTCACGCGTGATGCGGGACAAAGTCTATGGTAGCTAGTAATGACAAAGTTAGTGTTCTCGGGCGAACCCGACCTGGTAGGAGGAAAACGAAAGTGGATCCTGACCCTTGGATAGTGAGGCTATGCTGGGGCACCGAAATGCCGAAGTTACCTAGCCCAGGGGCTGCAGCTGCATAGGTCTCAAAAGACGTCGGGAATCCTCGTAGACGGACCAGGAGCCTGGAAGAAAGAAGTTGCTGGCAGGCGACCAGTGAAGAAAGTTCGATGGATCCAAGCCTGGATCGAAGGAAGATGACACCTGAAAGCAGAGGGGACCAAGTTCGAGACTACTAGCCAGTAGTCAGTGGGCACCAGGAGGGCACCGGATGGTAGCCACCTCGACTAGGTGAGTGGGTGACGCTGTAATCGCAGATCTCGCGGACCAGGAGGCGTTGTCGGCGACCAGGATGGAGGAGCGAGCTGTCCCACGATGGATGAAGCTGTCGGCGTCGCTGGACCCAGGATTAGGCAACAAAGCCTTGGCAAATTCAAGCCCACGCAGTGGACTCAAAATGGCGTCTGGGGTGGACCAGGAGGGTCCGGGGTGCCTCTCTTGAAGAAGGAAGCAAGGGCCAGTCTGGAGCAACCAGACCAGCAGCAGTGATGTCGTCGGGCGTCGTGAAGAAGGCCACAAGCCAGCCGGCTAGTAGCCAAACAACGCGGTGATCAGGCAAAAGCAGAAGGGCCCCACGCAGATCGTGGAGATGCTGGAGGGCTGATCTTCGGTGCTGGAGCTGCTCAGGGTTGGGGCTTCTCGGACCCCAAAGCACTCACCAGTGGAGCACACGGTGGGCTTGTTGCAAAGAAGTCGTGCAGTCTTGGCGATCGTCGGTCCCTCGAGGTCTCGTCGCACTCACAGTTCTCAGCTTTGCTGTAGAGGTGAGTAGAAGTCAGAGGTGCCAGGGAAGCTGGGTCTCGTCGAGCTGGGTCGTCGGATTCGTGAAGAAGGACTTGCAGCAGACCGCAGTGTTCTTAGGATGGTGCCCGCTTGATGCAGGGTGACTACTCCTTAGCCACAAGGGAGAATCTTGAAGAAGGAAATCTTGATGTCTTTCGCAGAAAGTCGTGTCTTGATTCCAAAGATGATCAAATTTGAACAGGGGGCCCGCTCCTATCTTTATACTAAAAAAGGGGGCTGACCCGGTGACTAGGTCCTGCCTATGGGTGGGACTAGGAGGGGGGTGGTTACACCCCTCTGCCATGCCGGACTTTCCCCAGGCCAGGGGCTGGTGTGCCCCTGGAACTGGTTCTGACCGGCCTATGCGTAGTGAGCACCGGGGTGCCACTCAGCAGTCGCCTTCCTGTAAAGCCCTGCCTACCCAGGATACACAAAACCCTGTCTGGGATGGTGCTAGCACCGCCCCGGACAGGAAACCCTTTGTCCAGGCTCCCCTCGCTGGAAGGACTCCCAGCTGCAGGGGGTCAGACTCGTGTCTGTGGTGGCAGCGTCCATTTTGTGGAGCTGAGGCTTCGTTTAACTTTAACCGGGGTTCACAGTTACATACATGTCGTGTCCCTCTAGAAGGGTGGAATGCTAACCCCGTCGCCAGAATTGGCGAGGGGTTAGTATTCCAATTCGTATGACACCTTACTCGACATGTTTTGATAAAGCAATACCAAAGTTAGCATTTAACCGCGAGGATTATAATGCACTTAAGAGTATATGGTATGCGTTATCATGGAACAGCTATTAGGACTTGGTTCCGCAAGCTGCAGACAGGCTCAGCTCATGCCAGAGCCCCATCTCACACGATTCCACGCACTCTGCCTTCAGGATTGTCAAGGCCTGCCATAGGAGTGACTGATAGGAATCTGTGTGTCCATTTTAGGGTTAGATATAGGTATACTATATCTACAGCAAAGGGTGATTACACGACTTTGCCCCAGCTGTCATGCAGCCAGTTGTGTCAAATTTAGGAGGCCAGCCAGGGGTGGCATAATACATGCTTCAGCCCCTGGTAGGCCCTGGGTACACCCATGCCCTGAGTTACAGGGTCTGATAAGGTGGCCCAGTACCAATTGGAAATGTACCTAAGGTACATGGAATCCATTTTACAGAGAGAGCAGTAGGCCTGGGGTCCTGATTGGCAGGGTCCCAGGTCGACTATGTCAAAAACCAGCTAAAACACAGGGCAAAAAGTTGGGGGCAACCATAGTCAGGAGGTACCTTCCTACACAACCCCCCCCCCAAACGAAAGGAGATAAGGCTATCCTTGTCCAGGTAAGCCTCTATTACCTAAGTGGCCATATAAGGAAGGACCAGCTCTGGCTTGGTTTCCCCCTGTGTCATGGTCCACTAGGCAACCCCTCACCCTAAGGGTATCTGAGGGTCTCCACCATAGGGAATCTCTGTCTTTGGTGTGTCTTGGGAAAGAAGAAGGCTGATGCTGGGATGGAGTACTGAAGTGAGGCTCCTCTACCTTTGGGCTCAACTTCCTCCAATCACTATCCATCATGTGTGCCTTTCTTTCTTTAGCTGAGATGCACTGAGCTCTCAGGGTCAGCCTCTGGCTACCTAAAGCTGGAGGCTGAGTCCCTCTGTTTGGCTTACTGGAGGGACAGGTCAGGTCTGGGGTTTTTAGGCCCCATGTTTGGCTGTGCCCAACAGTGTCCAGCTGTGGGAGGTCCCTAACTACTTTTAAGGGGATCCCTCAGGAGTCTGATTTCTTTTCACTTGGCTAGGTTTACCAGCTTCAGTGATCCTAATCTGCTGATTAAGGAGGTCTTTTGGACAGGGGGCCCTTTGGGGTCCACCACTGGCCTCCCTGACCTCTTCAGCCCTGGGCTGACTGAGGCAGGGTAGAGAGGGGCAGGTTACCTGCTCCAGACTGGGTCCCACCTTGGAAGGGTCCACTGACATCAGGGGCTCTGCCAGGCTAGGCCTGACTACCTCTGGGGCAGTTCCTTCACAAGGGGTCAGATCAGTTCCCTGAGGAGGCTGATCCTTGTCTAAAGTCTGGTGGGAGGGAGATTTCTCTTCCTCCTCAATGCTCTCTGTCTGAGTGGAGTGATCCATTGTTTCAGGCTTCACAACACTATCTGTTTGAGTAAAGGCTGAGACCATTACAGCCTTGCCAACCTTTTCAGGAGGGCACTCAGTTTGTGTTTGGGCTGTGACTGTCACAGCCTTCCTATCCTGTTCAGGGAAGTCTGTCTGAGCCTGGGCAGTGGCTACCACTGCTCTTCCAACCTTTTCAGGGAGGAATGGTGCTTGGACTGGGGCTGTAGTTATTACTGCCCCACTAACCTTTCTGGGTAGGCCTATCATTCTGGAGTGAGTTTCTTGCTCCGCCTCAGCCCATGCTGAGATTTCCAGGTCATTACCCAGTAAGCAATCTACAGGTAGGGTGTCTGTCACTGCCACTCTCATGGGCCCTGTGACATTACCCCAGCTGAGCTCAATTACTGCCATGGGATGCCTTCTTTTCACTCCATGAACGTCTGTCACCTGGTAAGTGAAACCAGGGGTCAGTTGAGCAGAGGGGACCAGATGGTCAATCACCATGGTGATGCTGGCCCCTGTGTCTCTGTATGCCTCAACTTTCTGACCATTGATAAGGGGCTCCTGTCTATACTTTCCCAAAATGTGGGAACCAGTAGTGAAGTTGGCAAACCCCAAGCCAGTCTCACAGACAAGAGTTGTTTCAGGGGACCTGGCTAGGCCATAGTCCACCTGGTTTCCCAAAGTAATGCCCACCACATTCTTGGGGGCACTCCCACCACCTGGGGGATTACCACTAGTGGTAACAGGAGGTCTGGGAGTATTACCTGGGGGTATGTTTTCCTTATTGCTATTTTTAGGGCAACTGACATCACTTTTGTAATGGCCCACCTGTTTACAGGTATGGCAATAAGGTTTCTTTTGGGTTTTGGGAGAAGTAGGGGACCCACCCTTGTCAGAGGATTTTTGGGGCCCTGTGGTTTGATCAGCAGATTTATTCCCACCCTTCTCTTGAGGCTTGGTTGATTCCTTCTTTTGGTCACCACCCTGGTTCTTAGGCCTGACCCTGGTTCTGACCCATTTGTCTGCCCTCTTACCCAACTCCTGTGGAGAGGTCAGATCATAGTCTACCAGGTGCTGGTGTAATAACTGGTTCTGACAATTACTTAAGATTTGCTCCCTCATAATTAGATTGTACAATCCTTTAAAATCAGTAACCTTACTACCCAGTAGCCAGCCTTCAAAAGCCTTAGTGGCACAATCAACAAAGTCAGTCCAATCCTGAGACTGAGTTTTCTGGGTGTCTCTGAACAGCATCCTCTACTGCTCAGTGGTTAAACCAAACCCATCAACCAGTGTATTCTTCAGGACTTGGTAATTGTTAGCATCCTCCACTCTAGTAGTGAGGAGCTTATCTCTACCTTTACCTTCAAAGGGGAGCCACAAGATAGCTGCCCACTGACTTTGGGGAACACCCTGCACAGTGCAGGCCCTCTCCAAAGCAGTAATCCATTTGTGGATGTCATCCCCTTGTTTAAAGGGGGGCACTATCTTATTCAGGTGCTTTGTATCAAAACTCCTTTCCCTATTGCTAGGTATTTTGCTGCCACCAGTGGGGGCTACCCCACTTAACTGTTGCTCTCTATCAAAGGCAAGCCTCTCTTTGGCCAGGGCAAGTTCTTCCCTTTCAATCCTCAGATTGGCTGCCCTTTCTTTAGCTTCATACACTCTCCTCTGAGGGGAGGTCATCCTCCTCCGAGCAGAGTCCTGAGAGCCATTGGTTTGAAGGGATCTGCTAGAGCCTCTTGATAGAGACCTAACTCGTCCATTCCCAATGTTAAGCTGGCCTGAGAGGGGTCCCAGGGTTCCCCTAGTACCATTCTCATGCCTGCTTAAGTTGGACCTGGTTAGTCTGCTGACTTCTACCTGTCCCTTGTCTGCCTCATCCCCTGATAACTCATCCTCATCCTCATCCTCAGCATCATCTGCCTCCTGGAGGGGATGGTCATGGTTATCAAAGGGACCCTGTAAGGAGGGCATACTCCCATCTGGATTAGAAGGATCTGAGTTAGCAGCCTTCTTGGCATCATAAGTCTCTAAGAGACCAATCAGAAAGGGAATTGTGGGGTTAGACCCCTGTTTTAGTTTCCTGGAGGTACACACTTGTCTCATCTCCTGGAAGCTAAGAGCAGCATATCTGGAAGTAGTGACCTGTGGAGGGTCCACTGACACAAGGGGAGACTCAGAGTTTCCTCCTTTGTCTTACATGCTGATTCTAGTGTGGTGTAAGTGATGCACCTACCTACACTATGTGTTTGCCTACTGATCCCTTGCTAAGAGTTGGAGCCAAGGTGTGCTAAGCCTTGAGGAGCTACAACAGCTGGTTCAGTAGAACTCAGAGTATTCTAAGCTAAGTTATATGTACCTGAAGTACTTATGTGATCTTTCAACAAGATATTCTTAGGATACGTGTGGTAAAACAACAGCAAGCTCAAATCCCAACCGCTGCTCACCAATGTGAGAAGGTGGATGATATGCAGTGCTCACTATTCTAGTGAACACTATGTATCAGTCCAGCAACCCTTATTGATGATTGGTTGTAAGTCAACCTTATAGACCAGCTATCCTAGTAGCGTGGATACGAGCAGTCTAAGGCTAAAGACTCGAGAGGGCGTGTTAAGCCAGCTGTTATACCACACATATACCCCTTGAGTACCCAGTGAAAGTACACCACACAAGTGTTATGAAAATAAACAGTGTATTTATTTAAATCACAACAGCCCTGTACTCTTTATGAGGACAGGGTACTAAGCACAAACAAAACTCTTACGAAAATACTTAAGTTAGCACAGTATATACAAATGCCCGAGGGGCACGGAAAACCATATACTCTGAAAGTGGAATGCGAAATTACTAGCAGGTAAGTACAGTACTAATAGGCTTAGGAATCGCTAGGACTTGACTATAGAATCTTCAGATTACTTCTAGGAGGCCTAGGGGACTCGGGTGCAGAGTGTGCACTCTCACGCGTGATGCGGGACAAAGTCTATGGTAGCTAGTAATGACAAAGTTAGTGTTCTCGGGCGAACCCGACCTGGTAGGAGGAAAACGAAAGTGGATCCTGACCCTTGGATAATGAGGCTATGCTGGGGCACCGAAATGCCGAAGTTACCTAGCCCAGGGGCTGCAGCTGCATAGGTCTCAAAAGACGTCGGGAATCCTCGTAGACGGACCAGGAGCCTGGAAGAAAGAAGTTGCTGGCAGGCGACCAGTGAAGAAAGTTCGATGGATCCAAGCCTGGATCGAAGGAAGATGACACCTGAAAGCAGAGGGGACCAAGTTCGAGACTACTAGCCAGTAGTCAGTGGGCACCAGGAGGGCACCGGATGGTAGCCACCTCGACTAGGTGAGTGGGTGACGCTGTACTCGCAGATCTCGCGGACCAGGAGGCGTTGTCGGCGACCAGGATGGAGGAGCGAGCTGTCCCACGATGGATGAAGCTGTCGGCGTTGCTGGACCCAGGATTGGGCAACAAAGCCTTGGCAAATTCAAGCCCACGCAGTGGACTCAAAATGGCGTCTGGGGTGGACCAGGAGGGTCCGGGGTGCCTCTCTTGAAGAAGGAAGCAAGGGCCAGTCTGGAGCAACCAGACCAGCAGCAGTGATGTCGTCAGGCGTCGTGAAGAAGGCCACAAGCCAGCCGGCTAGTAGCCAAACAACGCGGTGAGCAGGCAAAAACAGAAGGGCCCCACGCAGATCGTGGAGATGCTGGAGGGCTGATCTTCGGTGCTGGAGCTGCTCAGGGTTGGGGCTTCTCGGACCCCAAAGCACTCACCAGTGGAGCACATGGTGGGCTTGTTGCAAAGAAGTCGTGCAGTCTTGGCGATCGTCGGTCCCTCGAGATCTCGTCGCACTCACAGTTCTCAGCTTTGCTGTAGAGGCGAGTAGAGGTCAGAGGTGCCAGGGAAGCTGGGTCTCGTCGAGCTGGGTCGTCGGATTCGTGAAGAAGGACTTGCAGCAGACCGCAGTGTTCTTAGGATGGTGCCCGCTTGATGCAGGGTGACTACTCCTTAGCCACAAGGGAGAATCTTGAAGAAGGAAATCTTGATGTCTTTCGCAGAAAGTCGTGTCTTGATTCCAAAGATGATCTAATTTGAACAGGGGGCCCGCTCCTATCTTTATACTAAAAAAGGGGGCTGACCCGGTGACTAGGTCCTGCCTATGGGTGGGACTAGGAGGGGGGTGGTTACACCCCTCTGCCATGCCGGACTTTCCCCAGGCCAGGGGCTGGTGTGCCCCTGGAACTGGTTCTGACCGGCCTATGCGTAGTGAGCACCGGGGTGCCACTCAGCAGTCGCCTTCCTGTAAAGCCCTGCCTACCCAGGATACACAAAACCCTGTCTGGGATGGTGCTAGCACCGCCCCGGACAGGAAACCCTTTGTCCAGGCTCCCCTCGCTGGAAGGACTCCCAGCTGCAGGGGGTCAGACTCGTGTCTGTGGTGGCAGCGTCCATTTTGTGGAGCTGAGGCTTCGTTTAACTTTAACCGGGGTTCACAGTTACATACATGTCGTGTCCCTCTAGAAGGGTGGAATGCTAACCCCGTCGCCAGAATTGGCGAGGGGTTAGTATTCCAATTCGTATGACACCTTACTCGACATGTTTTGATAAAGCAATACCAAAGTTAGCATTTAACCGCGAGGATTATAATGCACTTAAGAGTATATGGTATGCGTTATCATGGAACAGCTATTAGGACTTGGTTCCGCAAGCTGCAGACAGGCTCAGCTCATGCCAGAGCCCCATCTCACACGATTCCACGCACTCTGCCTTCAGGATTGTCAAGGCCTGCCATAGGAGTGACTGATAGGAATCTGTGTGTCCATTTTAGGGTTAGATATAGGTATACTATATCTACAGCAAAGGGTGATTACAAGGCTTTGCCCCAGCTGTCATGCAGCCAGTTGTGTCAAATTTAGGAGGCCAGCCAGGGGTGGCATAATACATGGTAGGCCCTGGGTACACCCATGCCCTGAGTTACAGGGTCTGATAAGGTGGCCCAGTACCAATTGGAAATGTACCTAAGGTACATGGAATCCATTTTACAGAGAGAGCAGTAGGCCTGGGGTCCTGATTGGCAGGGTCCCAGGTCGACTATGTCAAAAACCAGCTAAAACACAGGGCAAAAAGTTGGGGGCAACCATAGTCAGGAGGTACCTTCCTACACCCGGGATGAGGGAGAATAGGTCGGCAAATTGTAGTAGCAGGTCTTGGCAGTCTTGGCGTTGCGCTGGGGACAGGGCATCGGAGAGGTGGACTCCTTCCACGGAGCCGTCTTTCTCGAGTGTCTTCAGGAGATCGGGGAGGGGCTCGGAGTCCTCTTCAGCCCCACTGTCGGTAGCCATCAGGAGGCTGAGTTCAGAGCGTACAAAGTGGGGCTTAAGTCGGTTGGCATGGAGGACACGTAGAGGGTTCCGGGGTGACTCCAGGTCTACCAGGTAGGTGACGGGGCCCTTGCGCTCCACCACTTTGAAGGGTCCCGTCCATTTGTCCTGGAGGGCGCAAGGTTCAACCGGGGACATCACCCAGACCTGTTGTCCCGGCTCGAACTCGATGGATGAGGCATTCTGATCATACCAGCGCTTCATGTCCTCTTGGCTGGCTTCGAGGTTGGCCTTGGCAAGTTCCTTGAACCGCCGGGTCTGGTTCCGGAGGGCCAAGAGGTACTTGTACACATCAGGGGGAGTCTTCTGAGGAGCTACCTCCCACCCTTCTTTGATCAGGCTGAGGGGGCCCCGGACGGGGTGCCCATACAAGAGTTCGAACGGACTGAAGCCCAGGGATTTCTGGGGGACCTCCCTGTAAGCGAACAGGAGGCACGGGAGCAGCACGTCCCATTGGCGACGTAGGGGCTCTTCCAGGCCCATGATCATCCCCTTGAGGGTGCGGTTGAATCGTTCTACTAGTCCGTTCCCTTGCGGGTGATAGGGGGTCGTGAATTTGTAGGTGACCCCGCACTGTTGCCACAGGGACTTCATGTACTTGGAGATGAAGTTCGTGCCCCTGTCACTGACGACTTCTCGGGGGAAGCCCACCCGCGAGAAGATCCCCATCAAGGCTCGGCCCACCACGGGCGCTGTCACGGTCCGGAGCGGTATGGCTTCGGGATAGCGGGTGGCATGGTCCACTAGGACAAGTATGAACCAGTGACCCTGCGCTGTTCGGGGCTCCAGGGGCCCCACAATGTCTATTCCCACCCGCTCAAAGGGAGTGGTGACGATGGGAAAGGGTTGCAGGGGGACTTTAAGTTTTCAGCCGCTCTTCCCGCTGGCCTGGCAGGTGGGGCAGGCCCGGCAGTGGTTCGTTACATCGTTCCGCATCTTCGGCCAGTAGAAGTGGGTCACCAGGCGGCTGTACGTCTTGTCCTGCCCCAGGTGCCCGGCAAGAGGCACATCGTGGGCCAGGTTCAAGAGGAAGTCTCTGAATCGGAGGGGGACCACCAGCACCCGGCTGGCTCCCAGCTCGGCAATCTTTTGCTCACTGTAGAGCAGCCCGTTTTCCCAGTAGATCCAGTGGGCCCCCGAGGCATCCCCTGCGCTCTGGGCTATGGCTTGTTGTCGGAGGCCCTCGAGGGAGGGACACGCTCTTTGTTCCTGGCGGAACTGCTCCTGAGTGGGGCCACCCTCTTGGCGCCACTGGGCCAGCTCCGGGAGGTCTTGGAGTTGGTCCTGTTCTTCGTTGCTGAGCCCCGGAGGACCAGGCTCAGGGGTGGTTTCTTCTGCGACGATCGGCGGAGGAGGTTCGGGCCACTCCTGTTCCTCTGGGCTGGAGATGGCGCGGGCGGCCATAGATCGGGTCGTTACACAGACCCATTCTGGGAGACCAAGCATCCCCAGGTGCTCTCTCCGCTCAACGGCTGACCAGGGCGAGCTCTCGAGGTCGTTCCCCAGAAGGCAGTCCACCGGGGCATCGTCGCGGACAGTCACTTTTAGCATGCCGGACACCCCCCCCACTTGAAGGGGACGCGGGCCATCTGGCACAGGCTTTCGAAGTTGTCTGCCGATCGTACTGGACAAAGTACATTGGGTAGGATTTGGTCGGGGGTCACCAGATGGCAGCGGACTGCGGTCACACTGGCCCCTGTGTCACGGAGGGCTTCAGCCCGGCGTCCATTGATGGTGACCCACTGGCTGTATTTCTGCGTGTTGGCGGGAATGGGCACCCGCGGGACCATGTCCCTCTCCCCTAGACAGACCAGGGACATGGCGGCTGGCTCCCACTCGGGCTGGTATTGCTCGCACTCTTCGGCTTCTTCGTGGCCCGGCGCTTCTCCCAGGGCGACGGCGGTGATCTGGCGGTTCATGGGGCTCTGATTTTTCGGGCATTTGGGATCATTGGTGTAGTGGCCGGGTCGCTGGCATTTGTGGCAGGTGACGTTGGAGCGGAACCCGGGTCGCGTTGGAGGGCTTCCTCTTCTGGCCGGGGGCGGGGGATTGCTAGTGGAGGGCACCGTGACGGTGTCCCGGCCCCGACCCTGGCCTCCTCCTCCCCCCCGGGGGCGGTGGGGCCCCTGGGAGGCTCTGTTCTGTTCGCTGGGCCAGCTCCGAGGGACCTGTGTGCTCTCCCATCGGTCTGCTTCGATGGCGAGTTTCCGAGGTTCGGTCAGCTTACTATCGAGGAGGTGCTGCCTCAGTTCTACGAAACAATTATTGGAGAGGTGCTCCCACACAATAAGGTTGAATAATTGCTCGTAGGTGGTGACCTGGCTGCCCTTGATCCATCCCTCGAAGGCTCGGTTAAAAAAGTTTACGTACTCCACCCAGGTGGTACCAGGGATTCTCTTACAGTCTCGAAATCGCTGCCGGTACATCTCAGGCGTGAGCCTATAGCGAGTGAGGAGGGCGGCCTTCATGTGGTCGTAGGATGTCATCTCGTGGTCGGGGAGTTGCAGCAGGGCATCTCTTCCTTCGTTGACGAATTTTCCCCATAACCCGGCTCCCCAGTCGCTCCGCGGAATTCGGTGGGAGGTCATGGCCACCTCGTAGGCCTTAAACCATTGCTGGATATCATCGTTCCGGTAGTATTCCCGGACGACGTCCTTGGGGATGTGGACCTTGGGGTCCGTAGGGGAAGTGGGACTCTGGTTCCCGGGGATGCCGAGGTCTTTGTTTTGCCGTCGAATTTCGAGTTCTTTTAAATTGTGCTCATGCTCGTATGCTAGTCTCTTTTCTTCCAGCTCCCTCTGGCTCTTTTTCTCTTCTCGTTCTTCCCTGAGCCGTAAGTGTTCGAGGGTTATCTTCTGTTCTGCCAGTTTGAGTTCTCCGTCTAAGCGGAGTCGAGCCAGCTCCAACTCGTGGAGCCGGCTTTTCTCCCGTTCTCGGGCCTCTTCGGACGAGAGGCCCGCTCTTCTTCCTTCCACGGGGGTGGTACTTGTTTCTGCGGTCTCGAGGCTTTGATTTTGGGGTGGGGACGTTTCAGTCTCCACCCAAGATTCCAAGGCGTGCTTGAGGTCATCTTTTGTGCTCAGTCCCGTGGTAGCAATGCCCAAATCTATGCAGAATTGCTTTAGTTCTTTGTGGCTGTATTCTTCCAGCCGTTCCATCTGAAATTTTTCGGTTGTTCCACTCTCTTTTGTCGTCATGGCTGCTGTGTGTCATGGGGTGGGTTACTCTCTGTACGATTATGCGTCGGTTCGGATCGCGCCGCTGGCCACCAGTGTTAGACGGGGACCCGGAGGGTCGGCCGAGCAATGGGGGGGAGAGGCCTCCTGGCGAGGGCCCTCTCCAGTAATCGTACAGACGAGTAACTTCCCCCCCCCACAGATGGACACCACATCAAGATAGGTTACGTATACTTTTATAGGTATTCTTAAGCAGGTCGACTTGACGATACAGTGGGGACCAGGATTCGAGGATCCCATCAATTCTAGTCTCTTTGGGGAAAGGGGTAGCGGGACAGTCTGAGTACCGGTCCGGTACGGGGGTAGCAGGGGTGGAGCTCACAATCCTCGAGCTGAAGTGTTCACAAGGAGGGTCCGCGGCAGCGCCAGCAGGCCTTCGAGATGGTTCACGACGAGGAGGGGCCGCGGCAGCGCCAGCAGACCTTCACGACGGGTTACGACGAGGATGAGCCGCGGCAGCGCCAGCAGGCCTTCACGATGGTTTACGACGAGGAGGGGCCGCGGCAGCGCCAGCAGGCCTTTACGATGGGTTACGACGAGGATGAGCCGCGGCAGCGCCAGCAGGCCTTCACGATGGTTTACGACGGGGATGAGCCGCGGCAGCGCCAGCAGGCCTTCAAGATGGTTTACGACGAGGAGGGGCCGCGGCAGCGCCAGCAGGCCTTTACGATGGGTTACGACGAGGATGAGCCGCGGCAGCGCCAGCAGGCCTTCACGATGGTTTACGACGGGGATGAGCCGCGGCAGCGCCAGCAGGCCTTCAAGATGGTTTATGACGAGGATGAGCCGCGGCAGCGCCAGCAGGCCTTCAAAGGTGGTTCACGAAGAGGAGCCGCGGCAGCGCCAGCAGGCCTCCAAGGATGAGTTCGTCAAGGTGTCTCTCGACTCCAGGATACAACTGCCTTCCTGCTCTGGAGCTGCCCCAGTTATAGGTCTGGCGCCCTTTGATGTCCGGACCCTCGCACTTGGAGGTCGGGAGGTCCGGGATGAGGGAGTCCAGACACCCAGCAGGGGGGTGGAGCCAGCGCCCACGGAGGCCGAGGGTGATCGAAACCGGGCGGAGGGGAGCCATCGACACTCCTTCGCCCATTGACTTGCCAAGTGGTCTCTCTACCCCCTTGGTGGATGGTGGTGCCTCGATGTCGGGGCCTGGCTGGGCCCGAGGCCGAGGTCGACCCGAGGCCACGAGGCCTGGTCGTGGAGTGTCCAAAATGGCGGCTGGGTCGGAGACAGTGGTTCGGTAAGGGACCCGGGCCAGCCGAGACTTGTGTTCATGAGCCAAGGTTCCGTCGGGGAAGGGCCGTGGGTTGACCCGGTGGGTTGCAGGAGTCGTTCTTGTCCGGGGAACAGGGGTAGCAGGGGTCCGCGACCCGCCATGCGGGGAGGGGTCGGGCATGCCACGAGGCCTGTCCAACACCATGCTATTGTGTTAGCTGCCTTGACAGTCCTGATCATGAGTTCACACTGACTACATCACCCAGAATGCATTGCAGGTAACCAGTAAGACATGGTGTGGAGTGGGAGCACTTTTACCACTATGGGGGTTGGGGTTGGGGAGGGGGTAGGGCAGCATGCTGGGCATGCTTCTTACCTTGTTTTCTAGCTGCTCTGGCGGAGCTGTCTGCGTCTCCCACGCCACTCACACTCTCCCGCTGGATGGTGGACTCCACCATCTGTTCCAGTGGTGTTGGTACTGGGGCTCGATTTTTTCCTCCTCCAGTTTTCCCTGCCAGCCTATGTCTCTCTGCCATCCTCAGTTTTGCTGTTTTTCTGAGGTCGTACCACCTCTTTCTGATGTCCTCTATGGTGCGCAGGGTCACACCTATGGCATTGATCTTGTCCCGAATGCCACTCCATATTTGCCTCTTCTGTGCCTCTGGCACTTGGTGGGACTGGGCTTCAAACATCTTGTGGTACTCTTGGGTGACATCCTGGATCAGGATCTCAAGCTCCTTGTCACTGAACTTGAGTTTTCTTTTTCTTTCACCTCCCTCCTTCTCCCTGTCCTGGCTTGCCATTTCAATGCTTGTTCAGTGCTTATTCTTCCTTTCTTGTGGCTGTGTTGCTGCTGTCTCCTCTGCTCTCCTGCCTGCCTGCCTGCCTGCCTCACAGTGAGCTCCAGGCCCTGTGCACCTGGCTGGGTGTGGCAACTTCCTGTTTGGGAAGTAATTGGGTGTGTCAGGATTGGCTGATTCATCAAAACGCTATTTTTTAAATTACCGATTCGGTATTACCGATTTCGGGTGTGGATTCGGTAACACCGATTCGGTAATAGCCTTTCGGTATGTATTTTTATTACCGATTTGTTCAAATTCAGTATTCAATACCGATTTGCAACGAATCGGTAATGTTTAACGAATTTTTACCTACATCACGTTTACCTCATTCTTAATACCGATTCGGTATAATTCGGTATTAAGGATTCGGTATTCGCTATTTACCTACATATGGCCCAGTATTGTTTTTCTATATGATGAACACATTATTTTAGCATTTTTTTAATTATCATCTTATTCATATCATATCAAATATTGTTCATTTCCTATACAATTAATCTTTGGTGTGATATAGCTCACACTTAACACAGCCCAAAACAATTGTTTTCCGACGAATGAGGATTAATTGGCCCGATGCATTTCGGGACCCTGTCCCTTCTTCGGGGGCCTTCCTGCAAAAGGAATACATCTATATCATATTTCATTTCTCAATATCTACATGTTTACATTTATTTATGTACTCAATGGACACTTTAAGTTTCAAATCTACCACCAATATAGCGTAAACAAACATGTCTTCTAGCATATTCATCTAACTTTACAATTCTATTCCTGTGTATTATCATATTTGTGCGATTCTGAACCTCTAGCTGATCGCGTTTTTACTCTGTACCCCTTGCTTAGATATAGTATACCTATATCTAAACCTATATCTGGACACATATATACCTATAAGTCATTCCTATGGCAGGCCTTAACAATCCTGTAGGCAGAGTGCGTGGTTTTATGTGGGATGGTGCTCCAGCATGAGCTGAGCCTGTCTGCAGCTGTCGGGACCAACTCCCTTAGCTGTTCCGGGATGTTGCCATACCATAGACTCTTAAGTGCATTATAATCCATCGCGGTTATGTGCTAACTTTGGTTTGGCTTTATCAAAACATGTCGTGTTTGGTATCATACATTTTGGAATACTACCCCCTCACCAGTCCTGGCGACGGGGGTAGCATTCCACCCTTCTAGAGGGAGAAGACATGTTACTTTACTGAAACGCGGTTAATCCTAACCAGAGCCTCAGCATCACAAAATGGATGCTGCTGCCCCGACACAAGTCTGACCTCCTGCTGCTGACCGAAACTTGGCAGAGGATGCCTGGACAAAGGGGTTCCTGTCGCGGGGAGGTGCTACACCACCCCAGACAGGAGATAGTGTATCAGACCAGATTACCACTGCTTCACCCATCCATGTTGACTGGTCTGACCATTTCCTCATTCCCTTCTTTTTTCACCTCTCACATTTTAACTCTCAGCCAACCTAAAAGAGCCGCTACGTGGTTCCGCAACAGAAAAAAACATTGATCTTGAGATTCTATGTGATTCTGCTATGTGTTCACTTCCTAGTCTAGAGGAGCAGGGAGGGCTGAAAGAAACTAGACAATGCCTGGGGAGCACAAGGCTTCCCCTTGCATAATCCAGTCAAACCGGTTCTGGGGCTCTCCAGCCCCAGTCCTGGCCAAAGGGAAAGGGGTGTAACCACCCCCTTCCCTGGTCCCACCCATAGGAGGGACCTTACAGGTAATCCAGCCCACTAGTTTGGAATAAAGGTGGGAGCAGTGCCAGCGCACATCAGATTATCCTGAACGAAACTTTGATACATAACTCTGGACCCTTCGACATCCCACTCGGTGTGGAAGACTGAAGAATCTCCCTTGTGGTCAAGGAGTGACCACCCTGTGCAAACAGGCACCATCCAGCACCTCACCATTTGCTTTGTTGCAGTTCCCGTCGGAACTCGAGCGACAGAGATCGACAAGACGAACCTCCCTCAACTCCCAGCAGTCCGATCCACAGTCCCAGCGAATCTGAGACCCGTGGAGGCGACGTGGTGAGTGGAGCCGGCCATCTTGGAAAAACTACGAAGTGCTGACCATGCAGCTTCTGAAGCTCCCTCGAAGCTGTGCATTGGGGTTTGAGAAGCCCCAGCCCCGAGCAGCTTTTGCACCGAAGCTCACCCCTCCACACTCTCTGAGTACTGCGTGGGGCCCTTCTGCACTTTTCTGCTCGACGCGTTGGTCCGGTCGCTTGCCCGTTGGCTAGTGGCCCCAGTACCGACGAACCTTTAAATTTGCTCTGCCAGTCCGGTTGCTCTGGACTGACCCTAGCTCCCCTGAAAAGGAGCAGCCGCTCTGACCTTGCTGGTCCGAGTAAGAAGCGATCTTTGAATCCTGCGGGGGTTGCGCTTGCCAAGGTTTGTTTGCTCCAATCCGGAAGCCGACACCGCCGACAGCAAGAGCCTTCGTGGCACAGCTCGTGATCCACTCCTGGACATCCTCGGTGACCCAGAGTCCACGTGGCAGCAGAGACAAGCTTCACGACATCCACCTGATTGCGCCCGACATTGCCTGGTTCCTTCCTGGTTCCACCCTGGTCACTGCTGAGTGACCCAGACTCTGTCCCCTCTGCTTTCAGGTACTCTACATCTTTGATCCACCCTTGGATCCAACCGGACACTTCTCTTCTGGACGCCTGCAGCATCTTCATCTCCAGGCACCATCAGACTGCGTGACGAAACCCGACACACTTTGGCACCTATGCACCCGCTTCCTGTGGGTGAGGTAACTTGTGAACGCCGGTGCTCCTGCATTGCTATACACCTCTAGTGTCTAAGTCTAAAGTTTGGTAATTCTAGTCCAGTCGGAAGACTCATAAAACAGTAACTTTGTAACTTTTACGCACCATTGACTTTGCATTGGTGCATGAGTGTGCTTTTAGCGCTGCACCCGAGTCCCGCAGGCTTTTCCCGACTTCACCACTGCTAGTCCAGAATAGCCCCAGCGACTCCCAAGGCCTCAGGCCTTACCACTGTACGATTAGTGATACTTATACCACTATTTTAGTATATGGTTTGAGTGGCCCCTGGGCCTCATCCATAATTGTGCAACTTTCATATGTATTACTGTGCTTTTGTTTAAACGCTTGTGCTTCTAGACTTATAAAGAGTATAGAGGATTATTCTGAGAATAAATACATATATTTTTATAATATATAACTTGTGTGGTGTCCTTTCATTTGATATTACAGGATTGTGATTGGTAAAACAGCTGGCTTCACATGCCCTCTTGAGTTAAGCCTTTAAGGCTGCTTAGTCCATGCTACCCTTAGGATAGCTTGTCTATAAGGTTGACTTACAACCATCACCATAAGGGATTGTTTGGACTTATACAGGGTGCCCCCAGAATTAGAGACATCATATATCAGGCCAACTTCTCACATCAATATTCACAAAGCGACAAGCAGATCTTCCTAGGTGATTTCAATCTCCACTGAGGCTCCGTGGAAGACGCGGCTGCCAACAAGCTTGCAACCTTTCTCTCAGCTAACGATCTTGCCCAACACTGCTCAGAAATACACATGCCAAGGGCTCAATTCTGGACCTTGTGATATCCAAATCAGACCAGATTACCACTGCTTCACCCATCCGTGTTGACTGGTCTGACCATTTCCTCATTCCCTTCTTTTTTCACCTCTCACATTTTAACTCTCGGCCAACCTAAAAGAGCCGCTACGTGGTTCCGCAACAGAAAAAAACATTGATCTTGAGATTCTATGCGATTCTGCTATGTGTTCACTTCCTAGTCTAGACCCCAATACGTATGTCAACGATCTCACTCCCCTTTGCCTCTCAATCCTTGCAGTCGAAATCGACAAGGTTGCTCCACTCCAAAGGAAAAGACCCACCCCATCAGCTCCTTGGTTCAACAAAGCTCTCTATGATGAAAGGAAAAACCTCAGAATCTTGGAGAAGCACTGGAGACATTCTCCATCCACCCCCAACCTCTCTCTTTTATGCTCAGCAAGATCCAAATACCACCAGCACATCTTCCAGGAAAAAACATCTCATTTCAGATCCCTCCTCAATTCAGCTAAAAACAGACCCAAAAAACTTTTCGACCTCATCAAAAACCCAAAGTCAAGTCAAGTCAAGTCAGAGAATTTATATAGCGCACTACATACCCAGAGGGTCTCAAGGCGCTTAGAAAGGGGAGGAGGGTTACTTGTCAAATATCCACGTTTTAAGTTGCTTTCTGAATGCTAGGTGGTTCTGGGTAAGGCGAAGGTAAGCGGGGAGTGAGTTCCATGTTTTAGCAGCCAGGTATGAGAAGGATCTGCCTCCCATGGTGGTCTTGTTGATGCGAGGTACAGTGGCGAGGGCTTGGCTGGAGGAACGTAGTTGGCGGGGGGGGGGTGTAGAAGGACAGTCGTGAGTTGAGGCATTCTGGTCCGATGTCGTAGAGTGATTTGTGTGCGTGGGTTAGCAGTCGGAAAGTGATCCTCTTATTGACGGGTAGCCAGTGGAGGTCTTTAAGGTGACCAGAGATGTGTTTGTTGCGTGGGATGTCTAATATGATCCTGGCTGAGGCGTTTTGGATTCGTTGGAGTTTCTTCTGGAGTTTAGCGGTAGTGCCTGCGTAGAGGGTGTTTCCGTAGTCCAGTCGGCTCGTGACCAGAGCATGGGTGACTGTTTTCCTTGTTTCGGTGGGGATCCAGCGAAATGTTTTTCTGAGCATGCGAAGAATGTTGAAGCAGGAAGAGGATACGGCGCTGACTTGTCTGTTCATTGAGAGTGAAGAATCCAGGATGACGCCTAGGTTCCGTGCGTGGTCTGTCGGGATGGGTGCTTTTCCGAGGGCTTCCGGCCACCAGGAGTCGTCCCATGCAGAGGGGGATGTACCTAAGATGAGGACTTCTGTTTTGTCTGAGTTCAGTTTCAGACGGCTTTGTTTCATCCATTCGGCAACTTCTTTCATTCCTTCGTGTAGGTTAGTTTTGGCGGTGCTGGGGTCATTGGTGAGAGAAAGGATTAGTTGAGTGTCATCCGCGTAAGAGATGATGTTGAGGTTGTGTTGGCGGGCGATGGCCGCGAGGGGGCTCATGTATACGTTGAAGAGGGTGGGGCTGAATGAGGATCCTTGTGGTACGCCACAGATGACTCCAGTGGCCTCGGACTTGAATGGTGGGAGGCGGACTCTCTGGGTTCTTCCGGTGAGGAACGAGGTGATCCATTCAAGTGCTTTTCCTTGGATTCCGATGTTATTGAGGCGTTGTAGAAGGGTGCTGTGGCAGACTGTGTCGAATGCTGCAGAGAGGTCGAGGAGGATGAGGGCGACTGTGTCTCCATTGTCCAGTAGAGTTCGAATGTCATCTGTTGCTGCGATGAGGGCGGTCTCAGTGCTGTGTTTTGCTCGGAAGCCAGATTGTGAGGAGTCGAGGGATTTGTTGGCTTCGAGGAAGGCGGCGAGCTGGTTGTTGACAGCTTTCTCGATGACTTTGGCCGGGAATGGAAGGAGCGAGATGGGGCGGTAATTTTTGAGTTCGGTGGGGTCCGCTGTGGGTTTTTTCAGAAGGGCGGTGAGTTCAGCGTGTTTCCAGCTTTCCGGGAAGGTGGCGGAGTTGAAGGAGCAGTTGATGACGTCTCGGAGGTGCGGTGCTATGACGGAGTCTGCTTTGTTGAAGATGTGGTGAGGACATGGGTCTGTGGGGGATCCTGAGTGGATGGAATTCATCAGGTGGATTGTGTCCTCAGTGGAGATTGGGTTCCAGTCGATAAGGGTGTTCACGGGGGGAGAATGTTCAGCAAATGGTAGGGTGGGTTGGTTTCCGGGTTGGTTGTCGAAGCTGTTGTGGATGTCCGCAATTTTGTTGTGGAAGAATGAGGCTAGGGAGTCGCAGAGGGCTTGAGAGGGGGTGTTGTCGTTGGAGTTGGCCGAGGGGTTGGAAAATTCCTTGACGATGTTGAAAAGTTCCTTGCTGTTGTGGGCGTTGTTGTCAAGTCGATCCTTGAATGCTGTTTTCTTGGCCTTTCGGATTAGTTGGTGGTGAGTGCGGGCGGCGTTTTTGAAGGCGTCCTTGGTGCTAGTGGTTGGGTCTTTTTTCCAGGCCTTTTCAAGGGAGCGGCAGAGTTTCAAAATGTTCTCACCAAACCATCAAGCCTGAGGATGCTTCAAAGAAAGCAACTGAGTTTGCTATATTCATTGATCAAAAGGTAAAATCTCTGGTGGAACAGGTCACCCACCCCACCCCCATTGAGGAGCGAAACGCCTTAGTCACCTGGCAGAACTTTGCTGCCATCTCAGAGGTTAATCTCCTCAAATGCATCCGCGAAACTAAACCCTCCAACCATTCTTCTGACCCCATACCCAGTGGCATCGCCATTGATTTCTATACTAACACTCTTTCCTACTGGACCAGGCTAGTCAATCTTTTCCTCAGTCAAGGATCCCTCCCAGTTGTCCTCAATTAGGTTACCTCCCTTCTAAAAAAAACCACTGCAGATGCAAATGACCTCAATAACTTCCGCCCCATCACCAATCTCCCTTTTCTTTCAAAGATCACAGAAAAATGTGTTGCAAAACAACTGTCCCAACACATTATGGCACAGTTCTTCAAACTGTGGGGCGCGCCCCCCTGGGGGGGCGTGGATGGGTTCCCAGGGGGGCGCAAAGGCCTCTGCCAGCACATGTAAATGAAGACGCCTGGAAGTGCAGCGATGTTTATTTGCTGCATTTCCAGGCTGTCTTCATTTACTCTGAAGGCCTCAGAGTGCCCCGGGGCCAGAGGTCAGTGGGTGTGCTGCTGGGGGCTCGGCTGGGCAGTGTCTGGAGTCTTATTAAGACTCCAGCACAGCCGAGTTTTTCACAGGTCTTTAAAGACCATTTGCATACATTTGGAAATTGGTTACCTTAGCTTAGTTTTGTTTTCTTTTTCCAGTACACCCTGGGCCCCCTGCCTATTCCTTACATTTTAAACTTACTGCTGTAGTGTGAAGATGCATTTCATGAAAAGGAATACAAAAAAGGGTTGCCAATAGAAAAAAATGCAAGACATGTATGTTTAAAGAGCCTGCAAAGACCTTGCTTTGACATTAAATAGGGTCTTAAATAAAAAAGTATGTATTCATTTGTAATGAGACTTTCTGTCTGTCTGTTGCTTTTATTTTCAGTCATGAATCATTCAGGCAGCCCTAGAACACATTTAAAAGTACTTTATATTTACTTTTCGAAGTACGCACAGATAAGTGCTGAAAATAGGGCTGTATGTGACTGTTTATTTTTGTGCCGTCTGCAACATCAAAATAATGAGCTGGCAACCCTAATCATAAGACTGGAAGTTTGTTGTAGGATCAGCACATTATTTATTTCCTTCACCCTCGATTCCCTGATTAATCCCATAATAGCAATAGTTTAACTTATATCTGAAACCCTGCGCCCCGCCAATAACATGCTGATTAACTTCAAGTGTCTGGGAATTCACCCTGCATTCAGACAACTCAGTCCTCATTCTCACCCTTCACTTTCACGCTCACCCTGAACTTACAGCGCATAGTTATGGTTTTCCCGCATTTGCCACATAATCCATCGTCTGCTGCATAATTTGCAGATTAAAAAATGCAGCAACACATGTTACCTCACAGTGGAAGGCCCTTTCTAAAGGTTGACTGGTCACCTTTCTGTTGCTTATTGCTATATGTGGGTGTTAATGTGGTACTTATATGGGGTAATAAAGGCCAGGACAATGTTAACAAGTGTAACAAGCACTGGCGTTGCCAATAGGTTTTGCATTTTGAAAGTTGGAGCTATTGGTTTTGTAAATGACATTTTATATTTATATATTGTTATTGACAATGCCAATAACGATATATAAATATAAAATGTTATTTACAAAACCAATAGCTCCAACTTTCAAAATGCGAAACCTATTGGCAACGCCAGTGCTTGTTAATCTCAGAACTGTGTACTGGTGGCCCTGTTACCCTGCCATATGCTAGTTTATTGGTTGAACACACGATTGACATACACACTCTGAAACCACAAGACTTGTGAGTAAGTTACACACAAAACACGTTATTGCTATTATTTTCGTTGTTATGTTTATTATCACATCTGCCAAGTGGCCTTGTGTGATTGGGTAAACTCTCATCCATTCCTGGCTTTTTCGAGGGCTTGGAAAACCATCATATTGAATGGCAAAGTATCTGTGAATGTTACTCACCCGTTTGAAGCTGTGCGGAAACCTATGTCAGAATGGCTGCTAAGTGCAAACTACAGAGAACTATTTAACAACCCGAACGCAGTGCGCCAGCCGCACAGAAATAAGCTCCAGACTAACATGGAAGCTGCCATAAAGGGAGAACATGTAAACTACTCTTCGCTTGCAGTTTGTGTCTGTGGAATGGGATGCATAACTTTTATTACAGAATATACAAACTGCCACGGAATTGGGTGGCAATTGAACCTGTTGAGTAAAGTGCCACGAATCAGCAAGACATTAAAAGCAAGTGCTGTATGTATGTGCCATTTGCACAAGCATCAGCAAGACCACAGAGCACGCTTTCTGTTGCCGGTGTCACACCTCCTCACGCATACCGCTTCCATCCTAATCTTGTTCTGCACTACGTTACCAAAAAAAGTGAAGTTGCACAGCGTCCTCACCCATACCACTTCCCATTTTACAATGCATGCAAAAAGTTTGTGCAGTGCGACCACCAAAGAATGTATGTATTATATGGAAGCAAAAGTTGCGCAAAATATATCAAACTTAATTTTTTACTTTTTTTTGTAGTACAGTACAGTTCTAGAAGTTTTCACATCCGTCAACCTGTCCCAAGTCATGGGTTCGGCTTTCAGACATTTATGAAATTTGTGCCACCAATAGAACGCAAGTAACCATTCGAACCTTGAAAGAACTTGTTGCATACCCTTGAGTGAACATGGCGAAACTACAAGCCCCAGCATGCTTAGTGGTGCTCGCTGAACATTCAGGCATGAATCATTTTGACAGCTATGTTTTCTTTATCTTTTCACGAGGTTATTTGCCCCGGGTCAGCAACAAAGGTGATCTGTGCCAGAAGAAACCATTAGACTGGTCAAGTGCCCATCGAGATGCGCGCGGCTTGGGGGCTCCAGACATCGCGAGAATAAGGCCAGAGCCGGCGATGCTAGACGAGTTAAAGACCAGCCTTGTGGTGTAACCCCGAGCATCTCCCCATTTCTCTGCAGGAAAAACCTATGGGAATGTGATCTTGGGCACATATTTTTATTGTACATTGGCCCAGGAGGCCCCGAGTACCTACAACTTTAAAACTCACCGTTGGCACATATTCATTTATCAACCAGAAAACATGATTTCCAGTAGGAAGCAATTTAAACTAGAAATAACGAAACAACCCAAAACAGAGAGAAGGAAGGGGGCTGAGTAGAGTGGGGGAAAGGGCAAGAAGGGCTGGGGTTAAAGGCCAACGCGAGAGAGGGGAGAGAGGTAAGAGATGAGTGAAGAGAGAAAGTAGGGCTCGCAGAACAGAGGGTAAAGAGTTAGCAGGGTTAGCCTGCGTGCGAAAGCGCGATGCGCTTGGAGAGTGTATGCTGGCTAATGGCCGGAGGGAAGCCGGATGGGGGCGGGAGAGCCTGGTGGGGGGGGGGGGGGGGGCGGGAATGCGAGCGAGGGGAGGAGGCGGATTAGGGAGATGCGCAGTCTAGGTAGCATCAGTGGAAACTTAATTCACCACACACAGAAACAAGCTAAATTTAAAAAAAAAAAAAAATTCTGAAACCAAAACTGTTTTTAGTGTCAAAAAGCATACTTTGCCCTAGTAGTGAAAGACACTAGTATACTACCCATGGGGATGTGCTCCTTGCAAAAGAACAAAATGCTGCCTCTCACAGAGAAATTAGCAAATGGCTGAAGCGAGCTGACCCACTGCCTCGTGCTGTATGCTGTAGTGGGTGGAGGAGATATGTGAATGACAAAATAACCGAGCAATGGACGAAAGGCGGGGACTGAAAGTCTGCCTATGTACATTATACATATAATTTGAATCAAATCAAAAGGCCTTGGCTAACGCCTGGCCTAAACGTCTAGGTCTTCAAAAAACAGGAATGCAAAGCAGATTGATTTCCCCACAGTGAGCAGGGCAGCAGTCAGTGGGCTGTGGGCCAAGTGCTGCTACCACGTGGCCACACACAATAGGCCTTGGAGCAGGCCCTTGTGAAGGTCATCGGATCAGCTACCAAACATGATCCTGTTTGCAACCTGGCACCCTATTTGGTAGCGTGCAGAATTGGCATCAAATGCCCTCACCGGCACCAAGGAATGAGAACCAGCACTTAGCCTGTAATACAAGGGCAGAAAGAATGTCAGTGAAAAGCGCAACCAAGCTTGCACCGGCTCAGCCCCTACGCCAATAACGCGAGTGCGTTGCTTAAATTCTGCTCGAACTGTGAAAAAAAAAGCTCACGCGTACATCGCAGGGTGTGCCAGTGCCCTAGGATTAATTAAGGTGAGTACCCGTAGCCAGCTAGGTTGCCAGGCACAGGGGAATATACTTTCTGTGCGTTTCTCCTTACCCCCACCAATTGCGCAAGTCAGGAGGGAAGCCAGATGAAGCGTGAAAGGTAATGCGAGAGGTTAAAAGAGACTGTAACATGGAAAGACCGTGAGGTAGAGAAAAAACAAAAGGCAAAACGTAAGACGACAAAGCAAATGAAATGTGAGGTAGGGGAGAATAATCAATATAGGGCGTGTGTGTAGCTGAGGGAGTACAGCCCATGGAGAAACAGAAGGAAAAGGAAGTCTGGAAGGAGAGAGGAAATACGTTCTGGGAGTAAGAGGAGTTAACAGATGAAATGTGTAAAGGAGGATAAAGAAAACGATGGGAATAGGGGATAAGTGTGGCAGGCAGATGGCTGCGCGGAGGGAAGCCGGATGGGGACGGGAGAGCCTGGTGGGGGGCGGGAAGGTATAGAATGACGAGAAAACGATGGGAATCGAAAAATAGAAACGAAAGAAAAAGAAGCTAAAACCGGGAAAGCAAGACTATTCCGCCATGCTCGGCTCGAAAAAGCAAATGGCCGGATGGGGGCGGGAGAGCCTGGTGGGGGGGCGGGAATGCGTGCGAGGGGAGAAGTGTGATAGGCAGATGGGCCGGATGGGGGCGGGAGAGCCTGGTGGGGGGGCGGGAATGCGTGCAAGGGGAGAAGTGTGATAGGCAGATGCGCGGAGGGAAGCCGGATGGGGGCGGGAGAGCCTGGTGGGGGCAGGCGGATTAGGGAGATGCTCGTGCGTGTGTGGTCACGTGACCCGCTTTTGTGGTCACGTGACCTCACATGCACTGTAAAGAAACCGCAGTGGAAACCGCAGTGGTTTGACTATTCGATCGAGCCCATGAATTTTCGCCATTCCATTCGCAAGCGAATGGTAATAGGCGAAACCTAAAAATAGCAAAATAGTGCAGTAATGCTATCACAAAATATGCAGCATAATTCGCCTTTGCTTGCTGTAGAATTTAGTCAACCATGCTGCATAATTTGGCCTTCTCCTGCCGCATAATTCCAATGGCCTGTTTATAATGCTAAGAAGTCCCAGCCTGCCCATTTTTGTAAGTGTCTCCACTATTCCAGATCCCAGCTGATAACTCTGTTACATTACATCTTAAAATGAATAGATCTTTGTCACCATAAAGCTTTAAGCATATCCACTGGAATTATTCAGCAGAAGAGAACACAATTATGTGGCAGGTTTGACTAAATTATCCAGCAAGAAAAGGTAAATTATGCGGCACAATGCGCCACGTTTTGTAGTTAGCATTACTTCAATATTTTGTCATTTTAACTCATGGTAACGCTGTCAAGGGAAATATTTCACCTCATTAGTACCAGTTTAACACCCAAATACAGCAGTAAGCAACTACAAGATTACCAGTCTTTGCAAAGGGCCTTCCACTGCTCCAGAACACTTTGTCACGCTTTAAGTAACTTTTGTTCCGTTTGAGCTAGGATCAAGTTTTTTGTCATTGAAATCTGGAGATTATGTAGCAAATGCAGTAAACTGATAATTATGTGGAAAGCGCTGGTGCTGCAGAAACTCATAATTCCAGTGGCCCTGGCTTTAAGTGACTCAATCAATTAATGGCTGGTAAGAAGGCCGGTTTCTTTATTAACTTTCTGCACTACCACCACCCACTTCAATTTCAGGCACAGGCATGTCAAAGTCGGTATTACCATTCAGGGGAAGTTTTTTGTGTGAAAGCTGAGTCCATGGGGTGTCTGGTAGAAGGCCAGTAGGGTTGCATTCAGATGCAGAGCTCTAATCCTCTCGATCCTTGGGGCCTCACAGAAATGGTCTAGGAGACAGAGGAAAGGATCGAGATTCATAGATACTGTCAAAGAGAAGGCCCAGAATAGTGAGCACTCAATGCAAATATTTAAAAATGGCCAGAACCGCTTCTTTAGAGAGATACCCCAAAGAAGGGGACAATTAAGGTGTTTTTTTTTTAAAGGGACATTAGTGAAGCTGGTTATCATAAAGGAGGAGATGCAGATGCAGAAGGAATTGGGACCAGGAATTTGGGGGGCCCACTGCATCACAATTATGACTGTCTACCTTTGAAAAAAGGGGCATCCGAGATCCGAGCGTATTGTCCTTTCAAGCATAGGACAGAGGTGATGATCCATCATGGTGGGGAAGAGGCAGAGGAGCTGGGCTGCTACTCAGGACTGCAGTTATCATTGGTGCAGCAAGTATAGTTGCATTGGGGTCAAATAGTGTAAGGGGCGCACAACACCCAAATTGTGGGGAGCAGTTATAAGCTATAGAAAAAGCATTCCTGAAATCATCTCATTAGCCCCGCTCCCTGCACGCAGCCATGTCCATCCCGCTCCCCCAATCCTTGCCATAAATTTTTGGAGGGGGGCCGACCTCAAAACATTACATTTTGCTTAGGTGGCGGCTCAGAGTAAAAAAGTTTGAAGACCTCTGCATTATGGACTATAATCTCCTAGACATGTTCCAGTCGGGCTTTATTCAAAATTGCAGCAACGAAACAGCCCTGCTGCAAGTGATCAATGATGTGCTGCATATTCTCGATTCAGGGGAATCGTGCCTTCTGATTCTTCTTGACCTCTGTGCAGCTTTTGACACTGTTAATCACAACACCCTCCTGAACATTCTTCATCAGAGAATGGGCGTGGAAGGCACAGTACTCAAATGGTTTGCCTCTTTCCTCTCGGACAGATCCCAAATGATTAAGATTGTGAACAGTCTCTCGTCTCCACTGGTGGTTGGTCAAGGCATCCCTCAAGGTTCTAGCCTTGCTCCCACTCTGTTTAATCTTTATCTGGAACCATTAGGGAACCTCCTAAGCAAATCTGGAATCTTCTACCATCTTTATGCGGATGACACCCAAATATACCTCAAGGTATCTTCCCTTCATGATCTCTCACTACTCAGCTCTACTCTCACCACTATTCACAACTGGATGATAGTGCACCAACTCATTCTCAATCCCTTCAAAACGGAATTCCTCCTCTTATCTAGCTCTCTCTCCTCGCCTCCTGTTCAATCCTGGTTGGATCAGTTGAATCTACTCAACAGTAAACCCATCATTGTGGACTGCGCTAAATCCTTAGGTGTCATACTTGACAAAAGACTCAACCTAATCTCACACATCAATTCCACGGCCAAGAGCGCGTGTTATCAGCTGCGCCTTTTATGTGGGATTCGTAGTTTCTTCCCGGAGAATGACCTAAAAACCTTGGTCCAATCGCTAGTTCTCTCTAGACTGGACTATTGTAATTCTCTTCTGACTGGCCTTCCCAAATATCCCCTCTCTCCCCTCAAATCCGTCCTCCATTCAGCAGCTCGCTTCATGTCAGGGTCCAAACAAAGTGACCACATCACTCCTATCCTGTCTTCTCTCAGACGGCTTCCCATCGAGGCTAGAGCTATCTTCAAAACGGCATGCATCACCCACAAAGCTGTGCACTCTCCCTCCCCTTGCTGTCTGGCGAATAAACTGAAATTGTCTGGAGGCTCAAGACCGTCTCTGAATGCGGAAAAGTTCCCTCTTGAGCCCCCCTCCTTCAAAAGGGAAAAATTGATGGCACCATCGTTCTCAGGCAAAGCGGTGAGAATCTGGAACTCGCTTCCTCCTTCGCTCTGTGCCATCACCTCTATCCAGATCTTCAAAGCGGACCTTAAATCTCTTTTATTCCAAAGACACTTTCAGAACTAATTCCCTCCTTCTCAGACCCCACCAGGAAGTTCTTTAGTCATTGTAAATTTGTCACATATATTTATATTTTTGTTTGTACAGTCTGTGCTTGAGATTTTGTTCCTTATGCCTGCGTCGCTTTGATTCTATGGCATGCTATTTTAATGTGTTCCATTCCTGTAACAGTTCTCTCATGTAACGTAACTGGTTCTATTGTACAGTGCTCTGACACCTTCGGGTAAAGTCCGCGCTTTATAAAATGCATTAAATAAATTAAATAAATAAATAAAACTGCTCAGCACAGATTTTTAGCGGGTGTTTTAAGCCACGCCAACGACGACTTCGGTAACGCCCTTTCAGCGACCCTCCAGTTTTTTCATTCCACTTAAAGCCCTAATACCAGACATGCCAACCCTCCCGATTCAGGCGTGAGACTACCGATTTCAAGGTTAGTCTCCCGCCTCCCGATTCCTGCAAACAAAAACCCGATTCCTCGGGGGTTTTAGCTGCCAGGGTTTGGTATTGTGTAAGGTGCTAATTCTTCCAGCAATATTCAGAGTGGCGATGCAGGGGCTCTAGAAGGGGTGAAAAATCAACAAAGCGTCATTAACAAGGCAATGGTCTTTTAAAGACGTGTGAAGTACTGGGGCGGCTATGTGTGCGCAGGGAAGCTGTTACAGCCTGGGCTGCCACACAGGAGGGGGAGGAGGAGTGCATGCACTGCCAGCAACCTGCCAGGCCAGTGCACAACACTTGCATCACCCTCTCTCTGCCTGTCATTGCGCTCCGTGCATCTGAAAGTTTAAAAAAACACGTGCATTTATGTTTCAAATGTCCGATCCTGCAGCAGCCACTTCCATAGCCCATACATGCCGTTAACCCGATTCAATGCCCCATTCTCCCGATTTTTTTTTTTAATTCTCCCACTTTGCTCTACTGAAATGTTGGCATGTATGTAATACACATCAAGAATAAATATTTCCCAATTATCAAAAGCGCTCCAACACTTGATTCTGTTCATGCACCCCCATTTTCTTTATAGGGCTGTCCTCTAAATGTCTTGATGGGCACGTTATTGTGCAGTGCTATTTGGAAAAGCCGGCCACGTCCCTGTGTAAAGAGGAACGTTAACTCGTACGGGGTCCTTGTCCCTCCCTTTTCTTACTAGAACCCTTAACGCTTGCACATGCGCAGCTGTGGCCACTCTTTCGCCGTCGAAGGACGCTCGACGTGTGTCGCGTGCGCGGCCTGTACGGCTCTTGCGTATGCGGTGGCGTCATTACGTCCCAGGCTAGAGAGGCGCCGCTTGGGTCTTGCTGTTCCTGTGAGAGCCAGGGACTGCGCTGCACAGGCCCGCCGAGTACAGAAGAGAGGAATCGGGGAACGAATACAGGTAACGAGCGGCAGGAGCACCGCGCACCAGCCGCCGGAAAAACAAACGACGCCACAAGCGGCCGCCGCCATCTTACTGCTTGGAAGTGTGCGAGGCGCCCCCCTCCGTTAAAATGGCGACGGCCGCGGGGGCGCAACTTGTGTTCCATGCCCAATGAGCTTTGTGAATGGGGTATCATCCCGGACAGAGGGAGGTTGTTTACTCCATGTGTAGTGTTTTGGATGTGTTTCTTCCTCACCGCAGCTTACCTAACACGACTTGGCTGTTGCTGGCCTTACTACCCGTGCTAAGCTGTACTCTTAATAGGCGCATTTCTTCAGTCAGCTGAATGCAGAGTCTGTTCGAGAAAAGTGGGTGAAGTCGCCTCGGTAGAGAGGAAAATTAGACCCAGTGTCTGCTTAGTGAAAAGAAATACCACCTGGCCCCTCGCTTTTGATGGTGTATAATGCCAGGTTAGCCTCTTCCAGGTCTCCGTCTACCAGCTATTTAGACGTGATAGAGCAAACGTGGTTAAAGGATAGATCAAGAACTAAACAGTGCGATGTAGTGACTGGGAGTATAGGCGGGCGAAATTGTTATTTCTAATTCGATCTGCAGGTGGTTGTCTAGGCTGACGAAGGAGGGCGGATATTCTATGCCTTATTGGTGTCTCCTGTAATTCAAATAGTAATTGATTCCCATCAGAGAGGAGGCGTTCATTCACGTCATACTTTCACTTTGAATTCAACGGACGTGAGTCGGTTTTGGGAAGGCAATAATCGTATACAACATTTGTCCAGTCAGCAAGTTGCTTTACTCAAGGTATGCGGTAGCAATCTCCGAACTGATGTAAATCAGATGAAATCGCGAGTTTTAGGTGATGCTTCATGAACGCTTTGATGGTTCCAGCGATGTGCAAAACCCACCTGCGCATGGCTCATTGGAAGTGCCCAGGCCTCCTGTACCGCATCTTGAAGGTTTTTTTCAGTCGGGGAATACGAATCCGTTTCTGAGGCCAGTCTGTATTGGTAGTCTGTCACTCTTAATGGTGTGCGAAGGGATGACTTCTAATGGACAGTCTCACGTGTACATTAGTGTTAGTTACTTAGTTCAGGAGCATCATCTGCCCATGATTACTTTTTAATCTAGTATTTTACCAGATGTGCGAAGTAAGAACGTGACCTTTTTTGTTCCCATGATGTAAAAACGAGGCTGCTGTTTGACTCACAAGCATGTATTTGCATCCTTGGATAACTTTGTGATATGAATCTTGTTTTAAAATGCATATTCGTTTAGTGCGTCTTGAGGGTTCACTTACCGTCTCAGAGTGAACTTGCATTGCCTTTTTTTCGCGTTTGAAGTTAATTATAGAATATTTTCCCTAGCATTCATGCATATTGTTTAAAGTAGTAGTCACGTAAAATCATTACTTAATTGAATCGCCTCGCAACTTTTGTTGTCTAATCTGTTAACATAAAAAAAATAAACGTTATAGTTAAGCCTTCTAAACACTTCCTTGCACCCTTTCTCATTTGGGACACAAAGGCAACTTTGTTCGGCTCCTATGTGAAAAACATTCCAGCATATTACCGAAAAACCTATTTGAGGGTTTTTTTGCGGTAGTTTTAGTTTATAGACCCACCTCAGCCACCAGTGAATCCAGTAATCTTTCCGTAAGGTTGACAACAGCTAGTAATTCTGACACACTTAGTATTACTTGGAGACCTTAATATTAACTTTGATTCTGCATGCTCACCATCAGCTGACAACATTTAGGGATCTGCTGGTCCTTTTAAATTTCAGGCCTAGTCTCCCACTACCAACCTAAATGAAAGGCAACGCTTTTGATGTATTTGTTACTACTGATTGCCAAGCCTCTCAACCATGTCCTTTAAGGTGGCCAGTCCGCTTTTGCTCACTTTTCACCTGCTTTTTTAGCAAACAGATAAAAAATGTGACTGCTTCCGCACACTCAAAAGTACAGTGGTTAGAATCACATTTTGGAGTAATGCACTAGTACCGCTAAAGTTGATTGAAGATGGACTCATACAATTTTGCTATAGCCAACTATGTGCTATATAGCCAGTGGGTCTCCAGCACTTTTCTATAGTTCAAGCTGCTACTGCTCAAGAAAAATCCTGTAGCGTGAATAGCAAATTTAATGGCTGTGAAAGTAGCGTCTTTTTACGTTAATCTAGCGATCAGTTTAAGGGGTATTATCAGCAGTAACCACTCAAGCTGTTCAGGTGACTAAGCGCTCCAAAGGAATTTAACAAACGCTACCTTTTGTTTTAGTCAGCCTATTACCTCCACTAGTGCGTGGAATCATCTCCTTTACTGCTTTCAAAAAGAAAGTAAAAAGACTACTAATGAACAAATTCATGTCCTAAGTTTTAATTATTGGATGTCACTGAGTGTAAGACTTTTTATCAAAGCCCTTTTTGCTCTATTTGTATGCAGCCTAATGCTTAGTTGGCTGTGGGTCCGCCTGATCATTTATACTTTTTATATATCTACTTTTAATCGTTATAAGTTATAATATGTATGTTTTATAGCACAATCTCTTAACGTTCAGTAACTGTCTAGTGTACAACGTCCTGCAGAATCTCGGTCCTTTGTTTTTATGCTTATATTTTATATTGCTATTTTACAAATTGCAAATTTGAATGTGTCCATTCCACCTCATCCATTTATGTTCTTTTATTGTAAAGAGCTCTGATACACTCATGGGTCACGTTCCCGCTATATAAAACTCTATAAATATTGGCTTCTGGAAAGTATATGGAAAATGCAAGTTTTTCTTTCCAATGCAATTTCCCTTGTTGAGGACAAGAAAAGTATACATTCCAGATGAAAAACCCTTTTCGGGTGAAACACTTTTTTTCTTTTTCAAAGTATCAGTTTTAACTTTTAGAAAGTGCAGTCCCAAAAAACCTTGGCTTGCCGTCCTCTGGTGTACAAATGCCTCACACAGAATGATTCTGCTACACTTGTCTATGCAGTACAGTCCAAGCCCATGGCTTCTAAATCCTAACACTGTGGGTGCCTGTAGTATACCAATAGTGCCCACCATTATTCAAAGGCTGGACATCATGATGTCCATAGTAAGCCTGTCATGGCCATTATAACGCGAGGAGTGGCCACTATCATAACACGTATTCCTAAAAATAAGGACTGGCGTGTTCTTAATGTCTGAAGTGAGTATGCCACACGTAGACCAAGAATACCCATTATACCTCCGGAATGGTTAATATGTCATAACCTCTGTTATACCTTGAACGGATACAGTCATGCCAGAGGTGAACCCCTAATGGGTCAACATATACTTTCATTGGTCCTCAACACTAGGCATAGTTACATGCTGTGTATTCGGGAAAGACACTATAGCATACAAACACCCGCAGATTCTCACACACACTTGTGGCTCGTCTCAACCCTGGATCTGGACCATGCTCTCTTCAGCTCCTGGGATGATCTTGCACCCAGCTCACATTTTCACTCTGACTCCTTCAGTCCAAAACTTTGAGTCTTCACTTGTTACTGCTGGCACTCCTTTTTCCGGTTCACACAGATTGTAATTGAGAGAGCAGGGATTACAACATAGCTAAACTCCTTTTGCTATTGCTACATTGAGAGTGGAGACAGATGGTCGTGTGACAGACACCATAGTCAAGCACATTGTGTATTTGAATGTTATCAGGAGATCTTTCTTGGTTTGCCTGCCTTCTCCTCTAAGGGTCTTGAGAGGAGATGTGCTGCCTTCTTTAATCAGCACATATCCTCTAAATGAGCTATATGGGTTATGGGGTTGCCTTTGCCTTCACTGCTGAGAGCTACTTGTAGGGTGCTCAAGAGCCACCAGTAACTCATTAGAGATCCCTGGTTTAGCCACTGTTAACTTCTACACATGGGTGGTTTACCAGAAACTAAAGGAAGTCAAAACAAACATCTTTGTGAGCCATTGTGTTAATGGCGAAAAAAACCTACAATCCTGAAATGAAGACTGACTGGAGAAAAACGTACTATATTTACACAAACAATAATAAAACTAAATATACTTTTTATTCCTGACTTTTTTTTTTTTTAAAATGTGCCATGCACTTGTTTGGCAAACATTTTAGTTACAGAACTACCAGAGCCCCCGAAATTGGTGGTTTCTACTCTACCATGGTTTTAAGGAGATGTAAGTAAGATCGGTGGAGGAACAAATGTTTGTCATGTGGCACCATTTTTATGAAACAAAAATAAAAAAAGGCACTCCACCCCCTAGAAATTCATTATAGGTTTGTGGAAAAAAGGGGAAATAACTAGGAAAATGTAAATACATTCCCACCTGGCCAGTATATTTTCTCAAATTTAGGTCTTAGTGCCCGACGTCTCGACCATCAACTTATGACACAAACAATTTATTTATTTTTTATTTAATTTATAAAGGTTTTATATAGCGCTACTGGACCCAAGAGTATCAGAGCGCTTTACAGGATACCTTACACATCCGGAAAAAGAAAATCAACATATGGCAACTTGTCAACATAGGCTAGGCGATAAAGTCATCAGACTGTAAAAGGATAAGAGTAATTCAGAGATCAGGTAAAGGAGAAGAGGGCTGTTGAAAAAGTAAAAAGGGGGGATTAAGTAGTTAGAGGATGAAAGGAGAGATTAGAAAAGGTAGTGGAAGGGAGCGTGTAGAGCAGGGGTACTCATAGTACGGCCCCCGGGCCAGGTGAGGCCCGGCAAGCCTTCCCTGGCGTCCCGCGGACCCTGCAGACATCGCCCGTGTTTTCCATTTTTTTTTTAAGAGTGTCAGGAAACACCCTGCGCAGCGCGACTCAGACAGCAGCTCTGTGGGGGCCAGGCGATTCCTATCATTGTCAGAGTGGGGCTCCAGGGGCGCAAAGAGGTGAACAAAGCCTCATTAACATCGGAATGGTCTTTTAACGACCTGTGAAATGGTTGGTAATGTGTTTGCGCGTTCGTGCACGTGTGTGTTCATCTGCACATATATAATCGTGCTATTGTAATCTAATTAGTGTGATCCTGAACAGAAGTATCCTACACAGCAGCACAAAAACTAATATAAAGCCTCCGGAAGACACCTCATCACATAACGAACTGCACCCCTTCGATGTGGGGTTTGGCACTTGTGATGGACGAGGTGTGACCCGGCAGGGCTACAGCACACCCTAGATTCGCCTCCATGCCACTTTCAGCACATGCCAACTTGCAAATTTCTGAAAGAATTCCTGCTGAAAAACACATTTGTTCGGCACCTATATATTAGCAGAGCCTTCAGTGACTACCAGGGTACTGACTGCTGTGTGTGCCGGCGGGGAAAGGGGTCAGTCAGTAGCGGTTAAAATGAGCCCAGTGGCTTTCCATAATGCAACCAATTCGGATCCCGCACTAAATGCTTCGAAAGAGACAGCAGCATGACGTCAGAAGCACACACTAGCACCGCATTAACCGGAACCTGTAATGCAGATTAATGTACAGGAGCTTCCCTTGTGACAGCCTCATAAATAAGGCATCAAACCTAGTCCAACTGCACATTCAACTATTTCTGTGAACACATTTGTTTGCCTCTGAAGCAGCTTCCATGACACTCACAGAACAGCGGGTTACTTTGATTCTTTAAAATAAAATCAATAAGTATTTTGTTGTTATTGGAAACGTGTTCTATTCGCAAAACTCCTGAGAGCTCAATGTAGACATCACAATACCTAAGACTTGCTCTTTCTTCTGTCTTCGTCTCAGAGAAAGTAACGCTCAACAGTACCTCGAATGTTACCCACAGCACCCGTGCTTTCATGCACCCTCTGCTGCTTCCTGAAATGATGTAGGAGTCATTCAAACCTCCCGGCTTCACCTCATAAACTGCATGACCGACCCACGCCATCTGCCTTAACCACACAGCGCTCAGTACTTTTATACACCTCTACGTTCACTACATAAAACTTTTGGTTTTTCCAGTACTTCTACCCTCTCCTACAATAAATGCACGACTTTCTCACGTCCTGTGTCTGTCCCTGCTTTCCAGCACTTCTGCCTGCAGCAACTGTGTGTGTGTCTCAGCCCGGGCGCAGGGGGAGACAGGGAAGGAGAGGAGGCGAGGGAGACCTCAGAGTGAGTGAGGATGACAGAGGGAAGGAAAGGAGAGAGACAGAGGAAAGGAGGCAGCAGGGAGGGGGAGGGAGGCAGACCTCAGAGTGAGGGAGAGGGAAGGAGAGAGAGGGAGACAGAGGAAAGGAGAGAGAAAGAGACGGAGGGAAGGAGGCAGAGGAGGCAGGGAGGCAGAGGAGGCAGGGAGGGAGGGTGGCAGGGTGGCAGGCAGAGGGAGGGAGGGAGACAGACCTCAGAGTGAGGGAGAGGGAAGTAGAGAGAGGGAGACAGAGAAGGAGGGGGAGAGGGAAGGGGAGGGAGAGGGAAGGAGGGAGAGGGAAGGAGGGAGAGGGAAGGGGGAGGAGGGAAAGGGGAGGCGGGAGAGGGACAGAGGGGAGGGAGGAGAGGGATGGAGCGAGAGGGAGACCTCGGAGGGAGAGGAAAGGAGAGAGGGAGAGAGAGGGAAACAGGGGGAGGGAAAGAGAAACAGGGGGAGGGAGAGGGAAACAGGGGGAGGGAAAGGGAAACAGAGTGAGGGGGAGGGAGACACAGTGAACGAGAGAGGGAGAGGGAGGATGAGAGAGAGAGAGAAAGATGTGTGTATGCTGGGTCTGGTGGCTCAGTGGACTAAGGCGTCCGCTGCAGGGATCTGTGATCAACCTCATGGTCACAGTTTTTTTTGTTGCTCTAGCTCTGACCCCGCCCCCACTGACCCCGCCCCCACCGGTGCGGCCCTCGGACACAAACCACACTGTAAATTTGGCCCCCAAGAGAAAGTTTGTGAGTACCCATGGTGTAGAGGATTGCAAAGAGTAAATGGACAGATAGTTCAATATGTTTAAGGACCCCAATATTTGTTGAGAAGCAGCAGCAGCTTGTGGCTTTTCTTGAAAAGGGGTAGGAAGGGTTGCAGCGAAGGTCTTTGGGAAGAGAATTCCAAATAGATGGGGCATTACCTGAGAATGAACACAGTTTGGTCTTTTTCCTCTTTGTCTAAAGGGGGGATTAGGACAAGGGCGTTAGTTCTCCATCGCTCAAACTCTGTTGTGGGAGAGGTGAAGGACCCACGGATCGTTGTTGCTGACCTGTGACCCTTGGACACTGCTGCTTCTGCCACTGCTCGCCGCACCCGCTTCGCGGGTGCCGCATCGCGGGCTGCAGCGAGGGGCCAGGCACTAAGGACTTCACCGGAGTCAGGAGGCGGCAAGGAGGAGGGCGTAACATCACCTGGACTCCAGAGCCCAGGAGTCCCTGCATCAGTCCAGGTGCGCACGGCCGCGCCTCCTGGGAGACACGCCCCCCGCCCAACCAAGCACTAAAAGGCGGCAGTCTCCAAACAGCCGGTGGGACGCTCAAACTCTGTTGTGGGAGAGGTGAAGGACCCACGGATCGTTGTTGCTGACCTGTGACCCTTGGACACTGCTGCTTCTGCCACTGCTCGCCGCACCCGCTTCGCGGGTGCCGCATCGCGGGCTGCAGCGAGGGGCCAGGCACTAAGGACTTCACCGGAGTCAGGAGGCGGCAAGGAGGAGGGCGTAACATCACCTGGACTCCAGAGCCCAGGAGTCCCTGCATCAGTCCAGGTGCGCACGGCAGCGCCTCCTGGGAGACACGCCCCCCGCCCAACCAAGCACTAAAAGGCGGCAGTCTCCAAACAGCCGGTGGGACGCTCAAACTCTGTTGTGGGAGAGGTGAAGGACCCACGGATCGTTGTTGCTGACCTGTGACCCTTGGACACCGCTGCTTCTGCCACTGCTCGCCGCACCCGCTTCGCGGGTGCCGCATCGCGGGCTGCTGCGAGGGGCCAGGCACTAAGGACTTCACCGGAGTCAAGAGGCGGCAAGGAGGAGGGCGTAACATCACCTGGACTCCAGAGCCCACAACCACCTACTTTAACGACCTTCTTGACGCACAGCGGGACGCGTGCGGGACGCTGAGCGAAGCCAGAGCAGTCTGTGGCAGTCTGGGCTGGGCCACGTCTCTATCATCCAACCCTGAGCTCAGGTGGGCCCGTGTGACTCCCTAGGGTTTACCCCTTACCATGTCAACCCGTTCAGGTAAACTACTCAGGAGTGAGGGCGAAAGGGGAGCTGCTGGTGGGAGCCCAGTGATTGGAACTATGGACCGTTTTTATAACCAGAGTGGCGGCAGTTATAGAAAAGGAAATTGCTATGTCCGAACGGCGTCTCTCCGAGGTCTATCTCCCTTCCAGACGCTCATCACTGGGGGCCGTAGCACAGGCCTTGACACCGGCTTGTGAGCGGGACCAATCTGCCCCCCATGTTGCTGTCCCGGGCTGCCCTATAGCCCCCCCCCCCCCCCCAGTTGCTAGAAATAGGGCAAAACATAGACAGGTTGGAACATTTGGCCGCGCTTCTTCCTAGTGGCAGTGAGGAGGAGGGTGGCTCAATTACACCACCTCTACCTGTACCACCTACGCCCCCAAATAAAGGTACAACTCAGTCACCATTGCCAATATCGCCCGTCCCCATCACAGTAAATCCAGATGGGGCGCTGTCTGTACATGACTCAAGTAGGCAGAATAAAAGGGCCAAAAGCAAAAAGGCAGCTAACCCTAATAAGGGCAGGCTGGTGAGACAGGCCGCGCTCTATAAATGTACAAGAAAGTCTTTTGGCCAGGGCGGGAAAGATGCAAAGGGGCTGGTCTCAGAGGATAAGGCTGAGGTGGAGGGGGATGCTGTGGTCTCACAAATAGGTTTAAATAACTGCACGCCCCCTAGTAATAGTACTGATAATGTCCCCACAGTTATCGATCCCATGACTATTGACACCATTCTGGAGAGGGTAAATAGTCTCTTGATGCCTTTGCTGACTCAGGTTAAGGGCCTGGGGGCTAGAATAGATAAATTAGAGCAATCTACCCTTGATGGTTTCTACTCACTTAAAACTACATTCAAACAGCTAAAAAGAGTGAGCGACAGCCAGGACATGGGACTAAAGGGAAGTGTGCCCCCAGTAGCTTCTTTACCATCACAGGCAGTCTCTAATCCTCCAAACAAGACAAATAAGGCTGAATCTAGCAGAGTGCAAGCTCCAGTACCTAAAATTCCTACCCCACCTGTAGTAGGCCCCCAACCTAAGGGAACGACAACGCCCACAGTGGTTGCCAAAACTACACCAAAGCCAATTCCACAAGTGCAGCCCCTGGCAAGCAAAGGTAAAGCTAAAGTTAGCCAAACACCTGGTACACAAGACAAAGCCAAGGGAACAGCGACAGGAATGGTTGCCAAAACTGCCCCTCTACCTATAATCCCAGCTGTTAAAACAGTGGCCCCCCGTAATTTCCCACGGCGGATCCCCCCCGTAAACCTCCCACCAGATTGCCAACCT